>NC_091288.1:146332706-146653637 GCF_032444005.1 Ranitomeya imitator | reverse complement strand
CCCAAGAAGCGAGATCTCAGAGGAAGAGAAGTAGGTAATAGGATACAAGGGAGGGCCAGACGGGTGAAAGAGGTGTGTTTTTCTGGGCACGGCGCTGATCTCTCTTTTTGTTCATACCCTGGGCGTCCCGGACGCCTGCAGCTTGCTTCAAATACACCTTCCTGGTGAGGCGCCCCCTCACCCGCTCCCCCCACCATATGCGGCGACCACAGATTACTCCACACCCGCCCTATAAGATAACACCCAGCGTATAAGATGACCCCCGACTTTTGAAAACATTTTCAGGGGTATATCCCAAAGTCTATATTTTAACTGGAAAACTTGGGGGTTGTTTTATATGCCCATTCGTCTTAGATGTCGGAAAATATGGTAATTATCACAGATTATTTTTTGGTCTATCCAGGAGGGCTCAGGCACAAAGGCAACGTGCATGGACCATGCAAAAAAGTAAAAAGGGTTCTTACAGGTCTACTTTTAGGGGAGAATAATTGCAATGCAAAAAGGAGCGGAAAAGACCTGAAAGGGAATTACATGGTACATAGATGAGCAGTATGAATGTGACTCTCATTCAGTTCAACGGAATGGCAGATGACACAGTATAAACTTTATAGATATCATTTCTTTTTTACACTGAAATCCAAAGGTTTGCTCTACTTATATGATAAACTATGCTATCATTTCCATAGTGTGCACTTTATTTTACTCATTTATATAGCGCCATCATACTCCGCAGTGCGTTACATACATTATCATTGCTGTCCCCATTGGGGCTTGCACTCTAGATTCCATATCAGTATGTCTTTGGAGTACATACAATCTCCCTGCAGATGTTGTCCTTGGCGGGATTTCAACCCCGGACCCCAGACACCGTGTTCACCACTGAGCCACTACGTTGCCCTACTTCTAAGATATATAGTGAAAAATGGTGCCATTGTGCAATGAAATCAGACATCAGCTACTGATGAATATTTTTCTTCCATTGCCCAATTTCTATAGATCATGTGAATCCCTGCATTGTACAGTTATTGTTCGTCTCCTCTAGAATAATGGACCAGATCTCCAGTTGCAGGAGACAAGTGATTTTCTCACAAAAGTGATGCTGATATTTTCTGCGTATCCTGCAATGAATGATAAACCTGAGTTGCAAATATTCTTCAGGGAAAGGAGATAAAGAATAAACTCTAGTCAGTACTAAGCCTGAGGTTAACGTCCACAACACTACTGAGTTTCCGCAATGTGAAAGGAAAAGGTAAGGTATCTTAGGACTTGATGGCACCTAAGTAGATGATGGCAGCTTAGAAGTAACATTGTGCTATGTCACGTAGGCCCCTGAGACATCGTGTACCATAATTTAATATTACTGCAATAAAAACAACAAGGTTACAACTGTTAATCCAGCAGACTGGAAATCCTCTGCAAATGGCCAGAATTGTTTACATTAACATATTGTATTTTCTATTCCTTGTATTATTATGTGTTATGTGCAGCACGGTGGCGCAGTGGTTAGCACAGCAGCCTTGCAGCGCTGGAGTCCTGGGTTCTAAGGACAACATCTGCAAAGAGTTTGTATGTTCTCTCCGTGTTTGCGTGGGTTTCCTCCGGGTACTCCGGTTTCCTCCCACATTCCAAAGACATACTGATAGGGAATTTAGATTGTGAGCCCCATCGGGGACAGCGATGATAATGTGTGCAAACTGTAAAGCGCTGCGTAATATGTTAGCGCTATATAAAAATAAAGATTATTATTATTATGGTGATGATAATAGTATTAATAGCAGTAATATAATATACATAGAGCAGCTCGAAGATCTACGTTCTGCAGGTTAGATGAGTTTCTCGCACTGAAATTTCCCAAGGCAGAGCAACAATATGAGATACATATTTGAAAACAATGCTCAGGAATAATAAAATTGATGTTGCCACTTATGTTAATGGGCTGCATTGCTGAATTTCTTTTTTATTTCCCTTCACAGTATTGTCTATGCTAACAAAATAGTTACATGTATGTGGAGACCCAAATCATACATTTACGGTATAATAACAACAGTAGCAACAAAACTGTCATTGCTTTGTGCGATAATGCACCAGCACCAATAATATCGCCTGCTGTATATGTTTTGCATGCAGACATACTGATGGCGGCACATGACTCATTTATTATTATGTGGTGGCATTCTATGCATGGCCACTCTCATACAAAGCAAGCGAAGGGTGGCCAATATAAACATTGGATGCACGCTACAATAACCATGCCCAGTAACCACTCTCTGAACCTTTTGTAGGGGGTCAGCTCTCTGGTAGCCAAGTGGACACGCACAGGGTTTAATGTCACAGCCAAGGTTTATTGTCTTTCATAAACTTTGTAGCTCCAAAAGGAAAAAGTTTTCTTCGGCAAAAATGAATAACAAAACAGTCCTCAAAACAATTCAAGCGGTCTCACCCACTTTCTCTCACAGGCACCCCTCGGTTTCTATCATAGAGTATTCACCATGAATGGTCTTTATCCAGTCCCAGCACAACACAAACTGCTGCCTGCTATTAGGCCTATTTGACCAGGATGGGAGTATGGGAGCGACCTTTCCCACCCAGGCTCTTTTGGTCGCTCCTAAATCCTGGACCCAAAATTCAGTCAAAATAAAAACCATCACAGTAACCTAATGTTACTGGTGCACTTTCTCCCTGGACTTACATCATCAAGACCAACCATATTAGTCACGCATGCCTGCCATCTAGGACCTTACCTCCTGCTTTCTTACACTGTGTAAATGTTTGAGTGGTTAGTGTCATTGTGTTAATTAACTCATCGATTGCCATCTGCTCCGCGTCGCTCCAGTTCTCTTCTCAGTCATGTGAGTGTCAGGATGAGACTACATAGACTTACATTGTAATAGGGAGCACAGTGAGATGGAGAGTCTGAATGGCTGTCAGAAGAGGAGCGGGAGAGGATAGCGATCAGTGAGCATGTTATCATGCCGACAGTATGCTACACTAGTGTTCAGACAGGTTTAGGGGGTAAAAAAATAATGGGAATGCGTCTTTAAGAATTGCACATCTGTATATGAAGGTGTGAAATAACATACATAGTTCCTATTAGAAATGGAATATATATTTCAGTAATACATCCTATGCCCTAGAAAGCAAAGTAAAGCATCACAAATCACATGCATAAGATACGGCTGTAATAAGAACTAAATATTGGTCAAATTTGCTATTTTTCAAGTATAATTTGAATACTTTACCACTGACTGCTACCAGTCCTTTATATATTCACCAGGTCACTGTGTGTTTTTGCTACATTCATAACATACCAGGCCAATATTCTATAGCAATCCCATCACATGACCTCACTGGACAGCAATCACCATGATTCTACTGCATCCATCAGCGCACTGGTAGTAGCTCACAGCAAGATGTGAGGGGTAAAAGCTGATTTTCAATTTCCGATTGTTCTTATTAGATTCCAATTGAGATCTGCAGACATTTTTTAGTGTATTTGTTTCTGATTATTTCACGTATTCAAAGCTGTAGATCTATCGAAGAACTAGAAATCCCCTTCCAAAAGTCCTACAGTGTAAGTATCTGAAACATTCCTTGTAATACAGAACTTCTTCTAAAAAAATATTCTATAATGAATTTATAGCACTGCATTGAAGCGTCATTATTGTAGCTTGCATACTTCATAGGCGCCTAAAGTCCCAAGAAATGTACAAAGCTATAACCCTGACATGTACAAGTTCTATTAGCAGATCACAATTATAGTATATTCCTCACTAATATTTCTGTGTACATCACAAACACACATCTTGTTACACGCTAGTCACAATATCAGCGGCCAATGCGAAGATCAGGTTCTCACAGATTTCAGCATCACTGTATGTTTAGTTACATAGCATCAATGACCTTTCCTACTAATAAACCAGTTTTTCACTCAATTTTATTAAATCATGAAATATGAAAATAAATCATAGGCTACTTTCTCACTAGCATCGTACGACACACGTCGCAATGCGTCGTTTTGCAGAAAAAAGCATCCTGCAAAGTGGTCTGCCGGATGCGTTTTTTCTCCATAGGCTTGTATTAGCGACGCATTGCCACACGTCGCAACCGTCGTGCGACGGTTGCATCGTGTTGCGTCGGACCGTTGGCACCAAAAAACGTTGCTTGTAACATTTTTTGGTGCGTCGTGTCTGCCATTTTTGACCGCGCATGCGCACCGGAACTCCGCCCCTTCATCCCCGCAACTCACAATGGGGCAGCGGATGCGTTGTAATAATGCATCCGCTGCCCCCATTGTGCTGCATTGTGACAGGATGCGTCGGTATGTCGCTAGTGTGAAAGTAGCCATAGTGCCTCGCTGCTCCTCCTCCAAAGCTGTTCATGTCCCTCATCTGTCTCCATACATCACGTTCTGGCTGGATGGGCATATCATCAAAGAGGTGAACAGCACATCCCCTCTCTGGTCAGTGATTGGCAGCAGTGTTCACATGGCCATGCTGACCAAACAGGATGTACAAAGGCAGTAGCCATACATCCTGCTCTGGCTGGACCACTGCAGGCAATCACTGGCCAAAGTGGTGACATGTCGACCACCACAGGAGTGGCAGTTGGATAGGCATGTGACCGTACACGTCCATTTGGCTACATCAGAAAGTATGTAGACCG
This sequence comes from Ranitomeya imitator, assembly GCF_032444005.1. Taxonomy (NCBI): domain Eukaryota; kingdom Metazoa; phylum Chordata; class Amphibia; order Anura; family Dendrobatidae; genus Ranitomeya; species Ranitomeya imitator. The sequence goes on along the minus strand of NC_091288.1, from coordinate 146,648,975 downwards.
CAATAGAGTCAATGGCTAATAAACTAAGACTGTCGATTTACATCCGAAGTGGTGGACAACTTAGCGCAATATTTTTAGTAAACAAATGCTGCACTGATTTCATCATTTGTCCATTTCTTCTAATACAGAGGTTGTATGGGTGGCTAATATTTCCGACACTAACAATACACAGGTCATTCTAAAAAGTTAGAACCTCAACTTGACACAAACAGATGAAGAGGAAAAGGCCACAAGAGAAAAATACACCTCACAGGGCTCGTTCCAAGAGGGTATCACTAGATAGTCAATATTTTCCCTGAAAAGCCTTTGTGTTTTGACAGTATTTGTTTACTTTGCCAATTTTTCCCCAGGTAGCGCTTCTGCTTTCAACTATCCAGCCTGTAAAAAAAAACCAAACCGCTCGGAGAAAGACAGTGAAAAGTAGATTCCCTTTTTATGCCCACATTAGTCAACGTGAAAAATGAGATCGTAGCACGCTCCTTACCTTGAACTGACAATCGCATGTCACGCTGTCTCCGATTCTTAAACACTCTCCATCAAATTTACAGGTATTGGTGTCACATAGAAAAAGATCATTTTCTTTGTCATCAAAACCTCGAATGCAAAATGGGGAAAAAAAACAACAACTCAGTTTGGAGAAGTGGAAGCACAGATTGGGTTTATTAGAAAATGATTGATTGAAATACTTGATTCATTTCATCTTTTATTAGGCGGGATTCCTGCTCTACGGGTCTATTCTCAGAAGAGCTGATTGAATTGCCACATGTAATGTGCACACAATATGCGTTCATCTCGGATGGAGAGAGAATATATTTTGGTGCAAACTGTGAAATCAATCTTTGGAATCTCTCCAGGTAATGAGGAGCGGGGCGCTTTATAACAAAGTGAAGAGATAATAAACAAGCATTGTTTTTTTTGTGTGTGGCTGAGTGAAGGCTGATCGCTGTTAAGAACTAAAGGTGTCCCATTATTTCTAGTGACACAAAGTAAAGCAGCGTCTGGCTATAGCGAGACACTACTGGTGGGGGAGGGGGTCCTTAGAAATATCAGAGTTCAGTTTGTCTGCAACCTGATCAATCAACTCTACGGAAAGATACAATATTAAACAGAACGTATACATTAGACGTCGGATCCATTAAGATTTAGCCCTATTGATTCTTTCGTTACATTCCTCGGTTTCAAACCACATCATCATATTAAAAATGAAAGAAGAGCCAGCAGGACAATAGCTCCGAGTCCTTAACATATTTATTGTGTAGCTGCTCAGGCCAGAGGGATGCGTTCCACTAACCTAATAGAAGGCATAGGGTGCAGCCATGGAGAATCTATACAATCATCCCTTTAGATATATATTACAGAGCTAATAATCCAGAACAAATCTTCCCCAAATGACACTATTCATTCAATATAGACATCAGTGGCTTCTTCTTGACAAAGACAGTAAAGAGGGTGATGTTTCTGGCAGGGTCCTAAAAGCTTAAAAAAAGACATGATCACCCAATTATCTTATTAACTAGGCTTCCGCCACAAAGATGATTTACAAGTGCAGTAACTCCATGGCTCATCCTTCCTTATTTAATTAGTATATTTCACAACTTGGCAGTCAATACAACACCAGTCATGACCTGATGCTGCAGCCCAGATAAGCTTCTCAGTGCTAAATTGATGGGACCAAGCTTTATTTGGCATTTTGGCCGAAATGTGACCTTTTTTGGTCGTAGTGATAAAATAAAGGGGGGGTATGTAATGTCATTATTTAAAGATTATTAACTCTTCGCACGTGCATAAATACAATTTAGATATAATTGCTAGAAATTAAGCGTTTAATGCCTTCTTATGCTCAAAGCAATAAACTGATTTCTGATGAAGCCTTAAAAATCAGTGCTAAATATCATGTTTCTATGTCAGACCAATGACATAGGATGATTTTGTATGTAATAAAAGTGGCATATTTGCATGGCTGGTACTTTTCGATGTTTTATGGCTCTAGATATAATATCACAGACGCACAAGTGGCAGTATCCCGGCGGAGCAGGCGGATTATGGGCATGGGAAGCTGCAGTTTGACATGACTTAAGACTTTAGCAGTCAGGCGGAGATGTGATTTATGACAAACTAGTCTTTGTGTTGTTCGCAGTCTGCCTTCTGTTGTGAATGGGCACCGGCCTATGAAAATGGGATAGTTTGTAAGCCTTCATTATAAACCATTAAAGGGGCTTCCTGTGAAGACCACCCAGTGTAAATAATATATGACGTGTTCATCATTAGAAATGATTCTTCTCTTATTCTCCTATATCATAAGACTTTATCTGGCATTAATGCAGCTAGAATCCTCCGATCACTTTCTATCTATCTGATAATGAGTCTAGAGCTTGATCTCACATATATTTAGGTTTATCCATCCATTTTATATCTGAACGCTTAACATGCTATACTATGAGAGCGAAACATTCAGGGAAATACAATCCAGGGCAGATTACATTGAGATCCAGGCTGCAAACTCTGAGGTTAGAAGACAAGTCAGCAGAACATTCGAAGAATATTGTACCCCATAAGCCAAGAGCGCTGGGGCCAGAAGACCCCGCAGCAAGAACTATAGGACCTCCACACACTACACCCCAGTATCAAGGCATTGCCAGGAATTCTCCAGCACCAGAGATGGCAATGAGGGCTGCCAGTAATGAGGTGCTGCAGCAGCACCAGGACCCCTTCCTATAGACACTGACAAGTGCAGATGGTGCACACGGGGGTCTTACCAGAACAGTTCCAGCCTGTAGGGGTCTGGCAGTCACTTAGGGAGGTAGGAAAAGCTGCAAGTTTCCCCGGCCGGGCTATGAGCAGTAATAGGGAAGGCAGGAGCAGCGAGCAGAGGCGATGATCACAAAGTGTCCAGCACGGTCTGTGAGCTCCTGCCACCACCATGTCTAGAGAGACCGTGAGTGCCGGCTGTGACTGGAGGAGCAGGGGCTCAGCATGACGGGGTCCCCGGCAGCAGCGGCAGCATCCCGGTAAGTGCGAGCACAACAGATCCAGACGGCGGAGTGAGAGGATGGAGGAGAGGAGAGCAGGGAGGGGACCGGCAGAGAGCGGTGATGGGCGGGGAGAGCGGCTCAGCTACTACAGACCCTCACTGCTCCAGCCGGGGATGGCGACGATTCTCCTCCCTGGCTACTCCATCTTATGGTATCACAAGGGGTTAAGCCTAGGTGGCCAGAAGTCATGCTGCACCTGTTAATAAGAGACCCTTTATCGCTCCCAATATTTGTGTCACCGCGCTGACCCCGGATATGGGATCGGGATATACGTCGTCCTCCTCATCGCTAAACCGACATCGCTCTCTACGGCGCACACCTCTGCCGAAGACTATGTGCGCACTATTCGGTTTGTGTTTTTTTTGCAGGTTTTATTTTTTATTATTTTTGGTAAAAAAAAAAAAGCTATAGTGATGGTAAAGGGACGTGTCATCATCGGACAATCCCATGTGCCAATGTAGCTGGTCTAGAAATTCGCATGTCTGCTACAAAATCAAGAAATATAATAGGCGCACCATTTAATAAGCAGAACCTAAGATTAAAAAAATGAGCAAATAGTAAGTAATAAGTAAATAAATAATGATAGTACATATAAATAACATACAGTACTTGATTAACACTGTTTTGATCAAAAAAGCCTAAAAGCCATCCCACCGCGACATGGTGTACCCCAATAGGGACAATACCTAACTCCTGTAGTTCTCCTCACTGTGTCAGCAGATGTAAAAATAGATACGGGCGGTCCAAAACATTGTTAAGTCTGTTATTTATTTACTTATTACAGGGCATTTCCTCATTTTGTCTTTATTTTAGGTTTTCTGTGATGAATGGCCACAGTGTGACTGCACATCTATCTGTACATTGCACTTATGCCAACATGTGCGCCACCTCATTTTTTCGTTTTATTTTAGCTTCTTTGTATTTTGTGTATACAAGGGCGCTGCTCCAATTTTTTGCTGTTCATTCTGTTTATTTTGCTTTCCACAAACAGGTGTTTTAACAGTCACTGACATAAAAGTGAGAAGAACTGCAAGAATTAGGTACCATCCCGGTTTTGCGCACCTAGTCGTGGTGGGATGGGTTTTATGCTTTTTTGATTAAAACAGTGTTCACTAAGTACCATTGCAGCGCCCCAGAGTCCTGGCCGTTGCAGTAATGTCGCTCTGCCACTAAGGGGAGTGATGTTATGTCTGATTGCACTAAAGGAGTTCACCTGACCAGGTATCACAGTCACACATTACACTTCACACTCCGGCCACCAGGGGGAGCAAAAGGCACTATGTATTAGGCCACTCCTCACACTTTGGTAAAACTGGGGGTTAGATAGGAAGTTAGTTGAGAACGCAGCCTGGGAGAGCTCCAGGGAGGACCTGTCAGGGGTGGGTTCCTGGCAGGTACCTAGCAGAAAGGACAGAATGTACGGAACCGCGCCTGCACTACCTTGCGGCGGTATCCTAAGGAAGGACACGAAGCGAAGGATATTGTGGAGAAGTGAGAAACGAAATTGCAGCACAAGGAGATATCCAGTAGGAGTCGTGCCCCATGATCGGCAACATCCTACTGAGGCGCGTAGCCGGTGGCCCGAACGCTGAGGAAATAACAGACTTCAAGCATTACTTCAAACAGCGGCAGGACAGTTGATTTTAGGTTGGCTGTCTACCATACATCACCTAAGCAGACATAGGGGGCAAAGTTGGAGAGGGGCATCTCTAGGGTCCCAGAATAGCTCCGAGCCTTCCCGTCAGACGGGTGCGTCCTATCCAGACAATAACTTGGGGGACGGAGAGAAAGAGAAAGAACAGATACGAACGTTGTGAGGACTATCCCGAATGCTCAGCAGGGAAGGACTACAACACACAGGCGCTAGTTGGTAGGCACTGATTTCCACCTGCAAAGGGAACTCTGGATGTACCTTCGGACCGGCCGGTCTCAGTCAGCCCTGTTAGCAGTGCTCTGGATTGCGGATCCCGAAGTCTTCAGTAAAAGGTAAAGAGACTGCAACTCTCTGTCCTCGTTATTAACTGCGCCTCACATCATCGCCACCTACACTACTGGGAAGCCCTGGGGATATACTTCACCTGTGGGAAGGTATACCAACTAGCTGCCATTCCATCACCCCAGCGGACCCCTAAGCAGCGTCGGTCACCCTGACCGAATACCACAGGTGGTGTCATGAACCCTTGACAAACTATCATCACCCCTTTTATTGGACGCCCCTAGCAGGGTCACGGACCGGGTCCAGCCACCGTGACAACCCAAGCACCGAGACAGAGGACCGGTACCGAGTAACCTGCGGCCCTGTGTCTGGAGGCGCTCCACCATATGTTATTTACAAGTACTATTTTTTTATTTATTTGCTTACTGCAAGGTGTTTGCTCAGTTTGCAATGATCTTAGATTCTGAAGTGGGGCTGAAGTTGGATAAGGTACGAGACTCCATTTATGCTCAGGTGCCTGAAACAGAGGAGCACCCTGGTAAAAGATTGTTCTACCCAACATTTAAATACATCACATATCCAGAAAAGGTGATAATTTGGGGTCCAACTGATCTTGTGAAGAGGATTATGAAAGGCAAAGTTGGAATATATTTGTGGTTCCTCCTGTGTAGCACCGCTACAGTCATCTTCTATGGGATTGACACAAATATCTAAAGTTGTGGGGGGGTAGGGCTGGCTCAAGATTTTCGTGGGCCCAGGAAACGCGGAATACGTCACGGCGGTGGAGTAGGGAGAGGTAAGTATTTCAATTTTGCAAGTGCTGTGATCCTGAGCAAGCAGGGGGGGCCCACTCATTGGCACTGGCTCAGGGCCCCTCATAGTATGGCGGTGTGTTTGATGGCAGGTGGCACCTCCCACTGGCGGAGACACTTTTGCGTACTATGAGGGTCCCTGTGCCAGTGACGTCGCCAACGAGTATGCCCCCCCACCTGATGAAGGAACCTGCACTTTCATCTGCGCGTTCCTCTTTGTCCCCGTGTAAGGTGGTATAATATGCAGGAAGGGGAACCTGACTTTCAGCAGGGTCAGATTCTGGCTGTGTAGAGTGCAAGGAGAATGTAGTGGTCTGGGTCAATGTACCAGCAGACTCATCTAGCAGTGGCTGGGCAATGGGCAGGATGAGGAGGAAACACAGATATAGGCCCAAAAAATAAAGTAGGCTAAATGCAGTTCAAAATTGGTAACAGGACTAAACAGGCGGCATTGCTTTGTTCACTGGAGAAAAACTGTAATGAGTGGCAGACACAGTTAGTAGGCCCAAATAATAAAGTAGGCTAAATGCAGTTCAAAATTGGTAACAGGACTAATCAGGTGGCATTGCTTTGTTCAGTGGAGGAAAACTGTAATGAGTGGCAGGCACCGTTAGTAGGGCCAAATAATAAAGTAGGCTAAATGCAATAAATGTATATTTTAACTATCATCTATCATTTCAACAAATTTGTTTTGGCAGTGCCATTGAAGGATTTAACAGCACAGACTACACAGTGGTGGAGCAGGGAGAGGTAAGTATTGCAAGTGGTAGAGCACTGTTCGTGCTAGGTGGGAACACTCTCTCGTGGGCGGCAGTACTGGCACAGGGCCCTTCACATTACGACGGTGTGTCTGATGTTGGTTGTGCACCACCACCGTCAGAGACACTTCATTGTACAATGAGGGACCCTGTGCTAGTGCCGTCGCCCAAAAGTGGGCCCACCCACCTGTCCAGGCAAACGGCACTCGCACGGGTGCTTGCACCAGGTGGTGACCACGGCCCTGTGGGGGGAGTCAGCCCATTTAGGGAGGTATAAAAATGGCCTATGGTGGACATTCAGCAGCTGCAAATGGAGGAATTGGAGAAGTCAGTAAGAGGAGGCCAAAAGCAAGACATTTTTCAGGCAAGCTACGTGTCAGCAGGGGAAGGTGGGGCAAAATAATTTGAAATCCATGATTGGTTCATTTTAATGAAGGTTAGATCATCAAAATTCTGGGTAGCCAGACATGTCCTTTTTTTGGTCAGTATTGAACCAGCAGCACTGAAGACTCTTTCTGATAGCACACTAGCAGCTGGGCAAGCGAGCTCCTGCAATGCATATTCTGCCAAATCAGGCCAGGTGTCTATTTTAGATGCCCAGTAATTAGTGTTGAGCATTCCGATACCGCAAGTATCGGGTATCGGCCGATATTTGCGGTATCGGAATTCCGATACCGAATTCCGATACTTTCCGCGTATCGGATACCGGAATCGGAAGTTCCCAGAATTCAAACTGAACGCAGCAGCCAATTAGGAATGAATGGAAGTGTGGGCACATCCTGTTTAGCATGGTGGGCATGTAAGTACTGGCAAGGCTGTGATTGGCTGCTGAAATGATGTCACTCTGCACTATAAAAAACGCTGCCGCCATTTTGCGCTCACTCTGCTGTGATTTCAGTTAGGGACAGGACGCTGTGTTCTAACTGAGGGCCAGTTGAGATAGCTAATTGCTTTATTTTCTTTTCCCAAGGCTAATTTAGCAAAACGCTGTGTGTTCTTCACTGTTCACCTTGCTCTTGCCTTGCAGCGCTGTTTTAACAGCGTTCTGCAAGGTCTCTGTGTGTGTGTGTGTGTGTGTGCAGCTCACTCTGTAGTCTGTGTGCAGCCATATACCCGGTTGTATTCAGCTCAGGGGGGGTTCACACTGCCTCACACAGTTGTCCTTTTTTGCTCATAGTGCAGCCTGCTGCACATTTTTTCTCAAATTTCCTATTAGTGTCTTTCCACCCGTCTCCAGCTAAATTGTGGAAAAACACTACATAGGATAACCTAGAGGGGGTTTTTTGGGCCTTGCAGCGCCGTTTACGGCTGTCTGCACGGTCTCCGTGTGAGCCCAGCTCGCCCTGTAGTCTGTGTGCAGCCATAGCCGGTTGGATTCAGCTCAGGGTTCGTTACTGCCTCATACCTTGAAAAAAAATTTCCTTTTTTTCAAATAGTGCAGCCTGTTTAAAATTAAAAAAAAAAAAATTCCTATTAGTGTTTTTCCACCCGTCTCCAGCTAAATTGTGGAAAAACACTACATAGGATAACCTAGAGGGTTTTTTTTGGGCCTTGCAGCGCCGTTTACGGCTGTCTGCACGGTCTCTGTGTGAGCGCAGCTCGCCCTGTAGTCTGTGTGCAGCCATAGCCGGTTGGATTCAGCTCAGGGTGCGTTACTGCCTCATACCTTGAAAAAAAATTTCCTTTTTTTTCAAATAGTGCAGCCTGTTTAAAATTTTATAAAAAAAATTCCTATTAGTGTCTTTCCACCCGTCTCCAGCTAAATAGTGGAAAAACACTACATAGGATAACCTAGAGGAGGGTTTTTGGGCCTTGCAGCGCCGTTTACAGCTGTCTGCACGGTCCCCGTGTGAGTTAAACTTGCTCTGTAGTCCGATCTGCAGAAAAAAAAAAAGGAAAGTTCACCAAACACAACTTAACACTTGTGTAGGCCACATTTGAAAAATAATAAAGTTTAGTCCACACTTTACAACATTAGTGTTTCTTACACCTGTTAGGAGGAGCATTTCAGGAATAAGCACACTAAGGCCTTAGTACTTTTCTGCTTATCTTTATCTGTCAACCAAGATGAAGAGGGCAGGGAGTAAGGCACGTGGGCGTGGGCGCGGAGCAGGGAGAGGAGCAGGGAGAGGACGTGGTGATTCTGTGCCTGCTGCGGGCACCGGTGACTCGTCGTCACTCAGTTTCAGCAGGGAACAGTCCTTCATGCGCAGCTTTGTCGGAGAGCGCCGTGCACCGCTGCTGCGTGAAGACCAAATTGAAGCCGTTGTCGGGTGGATGGCAGCTAACGCCTCGGCATCGACTTCAGTTAGTGCCACATCCTCTCAGGCACAGAGCACTGGAGAGCAGCCATCTGTCTCTTCACCACCTGCCAAATTGGCCAGGCAGTCAGAGAGCCCAGGACAGGAGCCGTCTCTACTTCTGTTCTCTGAATCTCTTGGCTTGGAAACAGGGGGCCAGCCAAGCAGCATTGGAGAAATGGAAGAAGAGGCAGTGTGCAGTGATGCCCAAAAGCTTTATCTCTCTGACTCTGAAGAGGCAGGTGGGCCAGTGCCTCCGGTGACCACAGCACAGTACGCATCTGATGATGAAACTCAGGTGCCGCTTTCTGATGCGTACTGTGCTGCTGAGACTACCCAGGAGGAGCAGTTGGTGGCAGAGGGTAGTGGAGATGATGAGGTCGTTGACCCATCGTGGCGTGAGGAACAGGAAGGTGGTGGGAGCAGCTCTGAGGAAGAGATTCCCCTTACGGGCCAAAGAGGGAGAGGGAGGGGGAAGACTGCGGAGCCTGTAGCCTCCACTTTGGCACCCGTTAGGAGCCTGTCTCTTTCCAAAGCCAAAAAGGGCGCTCCCAAGACTTGCAGTGCCTGGTCCTTTTTTGACACAGTTGCAGATGACATTTGTTTTGTCAAATGCAAGCTGTGTCATCAGAAAGTAAAAAGAGGGAAAAATGTCAGCAACCTCAATACCACAAATATGTGGAAACATGTGCGGACCAGGCACGCGGTGGAGTTACAGAAACACACTGAAGATGTAGGCCAACCAACAGCGGCAGCTACCACCTCTTCAGCTCGTGTTGCCTCTTCCTCCAGCTCACGCACAGCTGGTTTGGCTTCCTCCCAGGATCGCCATGGAAGAACCTCTGGCACTGTTGTCCAGAGACCTTGTGTAATTCCACCCACAGCACCACCTTCCCAGTCATCCTCACACTCCCAGTCTACTCTACAGCCATCGGTAGTACAGGCATGGGAGAAAAGGCGGGCATTCTCGGCCAACCACCCCCGAGCACAGGCTCTGAATGCAGGCATTGCCAAACTGTTGTCCCTGGAAATGCTCTCATTCAGGCTGGTGGAGACTGACAGCTTCCGTGACTTGATGGCATTGGCAGTCCCACAGTACAAGGTGCCCAGCCGCTTTTACTTCAGCAGGCAAGCTGTCCCTGCCCTGCACAGGCATGTTGAGGGAAACATAAAACATGCGCTACTGAACGCCGTCAGTAGCAAGGTCCACCTCACCACCGATGCGTGGACCAGTCAGCATGGACAGGGGCGATACGTTTCCCTCACTGCCCATTGGGTTAATGTTGTTGAGCCAGGTACAGATCGTGCGAGTGGCGCAGGACGTGTCCTGCCCACTCCAAGGATTGCAGGAATCCAGAATGTACGCATTGACTCCTCCTCTTACACAAGTTCCTCAGAATCATCTCTGCAGGATCCGTCACAGTCCACCTCCACATGGACCCGTGAACGTTTACCTATGACCGACATGAGCACAGCCGTGGCCAAACGTCAGCAGGCCGTCTTGAAACTAGTTTCATTGGGGAATCGAAGCCACACAGCGCAGGAGCTCTGGAATGCCATCAAGCAGGAGAGCGATGTGTGGTTACTGCCAGCGAAACTCCAGCCAGGCATGGTAGTGTGTGACAATGGCCGAAATCTGGTGGCAGCTTTGGCCCTTGGCAACCTCACTCACATCCCATGTCTGGCACATGTGCTCAATTTGGTTGTGCAGAGTTTTCTGAGGGACTATCCGGATCTTGATGCCCTGCTGCACAAGGTCCGCCTAGAGTGTGCTCACTTGCGGCGTTCCAGCTTGGCAAGATCCCGCATTGCTGCTCTGCAGCGCCGATTCCGCCTTCCGGAACACCGCATCATATGTGACCTACCTACCCGGTGGAATTCCATGTTACATATGTTGGAGCAGTTGTGTGAGCAGCAGCAAGCAGTTATGGAGTACCAGCTGCATCAGGCGCAAAGAAGTCGCAGTCAGCGCCGATCAGACTTCACAACCACAGAGTGGGCCACTATGAAGGACGTCTGCCAGGTTTTGCGTCCTTTTGATTATTCCACGCGGATGGCAAGTGCAGATGATGCACTAGTCAGCATGACTGTCTCCCTTATCTGCCTGCTTCAGCAAACTTTGCAAGGGTTAAGGGATGATGTTGTGGAAGAGGTGGAGGATGAGGAGTCACCTTTTCCATCAGCTTCTGGAGAGTCAGCGCCACGTGGTTCCTCACAAAGGGGTACGCAGGGGCCACTTTGTGAGGAGGATGAGGAGGAGTCAATGGAGGAGGAAGAGCTCCGTCCAGAGGAGGGAGCGACACAATTGTCCAGTGGTCAGTGTGTACAGCGAGGGTGGGGTGATGACGAGCGGGCAGAGATCATGTCTCAAGCAGGGGACAGCGTTTCTGGGCCACTTGGCAGTCTGCAGCACATGGTGGATTTCATGCTGCAGTGCCTGAGAAACGACCGCCGCATCGACCACATTCTCAACATGCCTGATTATTGGGTGTTCACCCTCCTCGATCCTCGCTACTGGGACAACGTCCAAAACCTCATCCCAGCGTTGACCCGGGAGCGTAAATTGCGGGAGTACCACGACACACTGGTGAATTCAATCATCTTCTCCAGTCCAACTGAGAGGAGTGCTGCTAGTGCTTTACAAAGCAGCTCAGTGCGTCGAGGCAGTGGGGGAGGCTCTGCCCAAAGAGGGAGCAGAAGCAGTGCCTCTGCCCAAGGCAAGCCCAGTATGGCACAACTCTGGCACACTTTTGTGTGCCCGCCCCAAATGTCTACACCATCACCGGCGGCTCCAGTCAGCAGGAGGCAACGGTTCCGTCAGATGGTGACAGACTACATGGCTTGCCCTCTTACTGTACTCCCAGACGGCTCTTCCCCGTTCAAGTTTTGGGTCTCTAAGCTGGATACATGTTGTGGATTCTGTTTTTGGGCTCCCTCTGGTGGTTACAGATGGTACTGGGTGACTTGTGTTTTCTGCGGTCTCTGGTGTCCACCTGTTCTATCAGGATATGGGAGTTTCCTATTTAACCTGGCTTTCTTGTCATTTCCTCGCCGGCTATCAATGTAATCAGTGTGTCTTGTTTCCTCTGCTTTCCGCTTCTGTAATCTTCAGGACAAGCTAAGTTTTTGATTTTCCTGTTCCACGTTTTGCTTAATTTTTGTCTTAGTCCATCTTGCAGATATGTGATTCCTTTTTGCTGGTTGCTCTAGTGGGCTGATATTACTCCTCATGTTCCATGAGTTGGCACATGAGTTCAAGTAATTTCAGGATGGTTTTTTGTAGGGTTTTTCGCTGACCGTGCAGTTCACTTTTGTATCCTCTGCTATCTAGCTTTAGCGGGCCTCATTTTGCTGAATCTGTTTTCATAACTACGTATGTGCTTTCCTCTCATTTCACCGTTATTACATGTGGGGGGCTGCTATTTCTGTGGGGTGTTTCTCTGGAGGCAAGAGAGGTCTGTGTTTCTTCTAATAGGGGAAGTTAGTCCTTCGGCTGGCGCGAGACGTCTAGGAACCATCGTAGGCACGTTCCCCGGCTACAGCTAGTTGTGTGTTAGGTTCAGGATCGCGGTCAGATCAGTTTCCATCACCCTAGAGCTTGTTTTGTTTTTTGTGCTTGTCCTTTTGTGATCCCCTGCCATTGGGATCATGACAGATACATGGCCAGAGCTAAGCCAGTATGCATTGGAGGTGCTGGCTTGCCCTGCGGCTAGTGTCTTATCGGAACGTGTCTTTAGTGCCGCAGGTGGTGTACTAACAGACCGTCGCATGCGACTATCCTCCGATAACGTTGACCGGCTTACTTTCCTGAAAATGAACCAGGCCTGGATCTCGCAGGAATTTGCCACTCCTCTGCCTGATTAAGTAATTGGGTGTCATCCAGGTCTCCTGATGTGTTCATCTTTCTACCACCTGAACTGCTATTCCTGGGCTCCAACACCGCCAGTTGCGGCTCAGAAGTGCAGGCTGCACAGTAAAAACATACGACCCAGTGTTATTGGGTTTCAGTAACGTCTGCTGATCCCCAGCTGTGTAGCCGGCAATGTGTCCTGCGACCGCCACGCTGGCACAACAACCTAAATGTAAGAAAACCTGTCCCCCCCTCCCCCCGGCATTTGTTACTGAAAGAGCCATCTTGTGCAGCAGTAATGCTGCACAAGGAAAAGGTAGCTCTTTTATTTTAGCTCCTTGCACACGCAGAACTTAACACTTATAAAATGTGTTCACTGATACCGTTATACCGTCCCGGAGCTGGGACTTTCCTTCGTAATGTGACGCAGCACAGCCGTCATTCCTACCCCCTTGGTGCCATGCGCTGCCTCCTCAACGTTGTTTTAAGCTGTCACGGAGCCTGCGCTGTTCTGTTATCCCTTGGCCATGCCCTATTTGCGCTGCCTGTCTTCTGACATAATTTGGTGTCAGGCTGGCTGCGCCTGTGCGGCCGCGCTGCCCGAGATCCCGCCTCGCAGTGTCTTCTGATTGAATCACACTGCGGGCCTTGGATCCATGGGCATGCGCAGTGCATATCTTCCCCTCGGGCTCTCGCTCATCTCCCTCCACCTTCTTTAGACTGTGCGCCGTCAGCTGATCCCTAATAGCATGCCACGGCCGTGACACCGCATAGTCTGAAGAAGAGGGAAGGAGGGGAGTGAGAGTCGAGGATATGCACTGTGCATGCCCATGGATCCAAGGCCCGCAGTGGGATTACGTTAGACGACACTGCGAGGTGGGATCTGGAGCAGCGTGGACGCACAGGCACTGACAGCCTGACACCAAATTATGTCAGAAGACAGGCAGCGCTAATTGGGCATGGCCAAGGGATAACAGAACAGCGCAGGCTCCGTGACAGCTTAAAACAACGCTGAGGAGGCAGAGCACGGCACCAAGGGGATAGGAATGACAGCTGTGCTGTGTCCCATTACGAAGGAAATTCGCACCTCCGTGACGGTTTTACGGTATAAGGGGACACATTTTTAGTGTTTACTTCTGTGTTTGCAAGGAGCATAATTAAAAGAGCAACCTTTTCCTTTTGCATCCTTAGTGCTGCACAAGATAGCTCTTTCAGCTACAAACGTCTTGGGGGGGGGGTTAAAGGTTCCCTTTCAACTTGCTCCAATCAGGCTTCGGCCTACACTCTGTTCCTCTGCTCCTCCTGCTGTCCCTGGGCTCTAACACCGCCAGTTGGTGCCTGGAAGTGCTGTCTGCACAGTCAACAGTCGCTCCTCTGTTATTGGGGTTCAGTAACGTCAGCTGATCCCCAGCTGTGTGTGCGGCAATACCTCCAATCTGCTCCTCCTGCTGTCCCTGGGCTCTAACACCGCCAGTTGGTGCCTGGAAGTGCTGTCTGCACAGTCAACAGTCGCTCCTCTGTTATTGGGGTTCAGTAACGTCAGCTGATCCCCAGCTGTGTGTGCGGCAATACCTCCAATCTGCTCCTCCTGCTGTCCCTGGGCTCTAACACCGCCAGTTGGTGCCTGGAAGTGCTGTCTGCACAGTCAACAGTCGCTCCTCTGTTATTGGGGTTCAGTAACGTCAGCTGATCCCCAGCTGTGTATCCGGCAATGTGTCATGCAACCGCCACGCTGGCACAACTAAAATGTAAGGGGACCTGTCCCCCCCCCAGGCGTTTGTTACTGAAAGAGCCACCTTGTGCAGCACTAATACTGCACAAGGAAAAGGTCGCTCTTGAAATTATGCTCCTTGCAAACGCTGAACTACACACTCATGTAATGTGTCCCCTCACACCGTCAAACTGTCCCTGAGGTGGGACTTTCCTTTGTAATGTGACGCAGCACAGCCGTCATTGCTACCCCCTTGGCTCCGTGCGCTGCCTCCTTAGCGTTGTTTGATTCCGTCCTGGACCCTGCGCTGTTATGTTATCCCTTGGCCATGCACAGTTTGCGCTGCCCGTCCTCTGACATCATTTGTTGTCGTCCTGGCTGCGCCTGTGCGTCCACGCTGCCCGAAATCCCACCTCGCAGTGTCGTCTAATGTGATCCCACAGTGGGCCTGGTATCCATGGCCATGCGCAGTGCATATACAAGCCTCTCACTCCCCTTCTTCACGCTTCTTCAGACTAGGCGGCGTCAGCTGATCCCTAATAGCATGCCACGGCCGTGACGCCACACAGTCTGAAGAAGCAGGAAGGAGGTGAGTGAGAGGCGATGATATGCACTGCGCATGCCCATGGATCCCTGGCCCGCAGTGGGATTACATTAGATGACACTGCGAGGTTGGATCTCGGGCAGCTTGGACGCACAGGCACTGCCAGCCTGACACCTAAATGATGTCAGAAGACGGGCACCGCTAACTGTGCATGGCCAAGGGATAACATGACAGCGCGGGCTCCGTGACAGAACCAAACAACGTTGAGGAGGTGGCGCACGGCACCAAGGGGGTTGGAATGACGGCTGTGCTGTGTCACATTACAAAGGAAAGTCCTACTTCCAGGACGGTTTGACGGTGTGAGGGGACACATTTTATGAGTGTGTACTTCAGCGTTTGCAAGGAGCATAATTTTCGGAGCCACCATTTTCCATGTGCAGTATTACTGCTGTACAAGATGGCTCTTTCAGCAACAAATGCCTGGGGGGGGTGGGGGGTGGGTTAAAGGTTCCCTTTCAACTTGCTCCACTGCAGGCTTCGGCCTACACTCTGCTCCTCTTTGATTCCCTGGGTTTCAACACTGTCAGTTGCCACCTGGAAGTGTTGTCTACACAGAAAAAACACTAGCTGATGTGTCAGTGGGGTTCAGCACCGCCAGCTGTTCCCCTGCTGTGTAGTCGGCAACGTGTCCAGCACAAGCCACGCTGACACAACAGAACAAAAGCTGCCACCAGTGCAGGCTTCGGCCTACACTCTGCTCCTCTCCTCCTCCTGCTGCCCCTGGGCTAAAACACCGCTAGTTTTTGCCCGGAAGTGCTAGCTGCACAGAGAAAAACACCAGCCAATGTGTTAGTGGGGTTCAGCACCGCCAGCTGTTCCCCTGCTGTGTAGCCGGCAACGTGACCTGGAAACGCCACGCAGGCACATGAACTGAAATTAAAGGGACCCTGCCACCCACCCCAAGGTGTTTCTATGTATAACAGCTACCTTGTACAGCAGTAATGCTGTATTTGTACAAGGTGGCTGACTTTTTCTCATTGCCAACGTGGAACTCAACACGTACAAAATGTGTCTCATTGAGACCATTCCACTGTCCCTGAGGTGTGACTTTCCTTTCTAATGGTACCCTTGGTAGCGCTGCCCGTCTTCTGACATCATTGGTTGGCTGCCTGTGCCTGTGCGTCCGCCCTGCCCGACACAACCCCCCTCGTTGTCTCATATATTTTGGCTGCGAGGGTGTGATTGATGCGCATGTGCAGTGCATATGTTCGCCTGTCTTAACTCATCTCCTTCCGCCTTCTTCAGACTGTGCGGCCTCATGGCCGTGGTAGGCGATAAGGGATCAGCTGAGGCCGCCCAGTCTGAAGCAGGTGTAAGGACATGTGTGAGTGGCAAACATATTTACTGCACAAGGGCACGAATCCCAGCCACGCAGTGTGGTTTTTTGAAAACACACTGCGGGTCTGGGATTCATGGCCATTGCTAACCGCACCGGCCAACATGAAATGAGGTGAGAAGACAGGCAGCGCTCACAGCG
Organism: Ranitomeya imitator; assembly: GCF_032444005.1. Taxonomy (NCBI): domain Eukaryota; kingdom Metazoa; phylum Chordata; class Amphibia; order Anura; family Dendrobatidae; genus Ranitomeya; species Ranitomeya imitator. Next base: position 146,632,495 of record NC_091288.1, on the reverse strand, counting down.
CATGGCCAAGGGATCACAATAGCGCAGACTCCTGTACAGCAAATAACAACACTCAGGAGGCTGCGCCCAGCACCAAGGCGTTATTTATGTGCACCTGTGCTGCGTCTCCTTAAAAAGACAAGTCACGCCTCCAATACAGTTCTACTGTTCAATGGGTTAAATTGTGTACGTCTTTCATTCTGCGTGTGCAATGAGCAAAACTTAAAGAGCAACCTTTAACTTGTGTAGTTTTACTGCTGCACAAGGTGTGGCTCTTCAACATTGTAACACCTGAGGGTGGGTTAAAGGTTACCTTTGAAATTGGTTCAATTAGGCTTCGGCCTACACTCTGCTCCTCCTGCAGATCCTGGGCTCTAACTACGCCAGTTGGGGCCCGGAAGTGCTGGCTGCACAGAGAAAAACACCCACCATTGTGTCAGTGGGGTTCAGCACCGCCAGCTGTTCCCCTGCTGTGTAGCCGGCATCGTGTCCAGCACAAGCCATGCTGGCACAACAGACCAAAAGCTGCCACCAGTGCAGGCTTCGGCCTACACTCGGCTCCTCTCCTCCTCCTGCTGACCCTGGGCTATAACACCGCCAGTTGTAGCCTGGAAGTGCTAGCTGCACAGAGAAAAACACCCGCCAATGTGTTAGTGGGGTTCAGCACCGCCAGCTGTTCCCCTGCTGTGTAGCCGGCAACGTGACCTGCAAACGCCACGCAGGCACATGAACTGAATTTAAAGGGAACCTGGCCCCACCCCCCCAGGTGTTTCTATGTATAACAGCCACCTAGTACAGCAGTACTGCTGCATTTGTACAAGGTGGCTGATTTTTTCTCCTTGCCCACGTTGAATTAAACACGTAAAATATGTGTCTCATTACAGACGATTACAATGTCCCTGAGGTGTGACTTTCCTTTTTAATGACACGCAGCCCCCCCATTGTTAGCGCTGCCCGTCTTCTGACACCATTGGTTGGCTGGCTGTGCCTGTGCGTCCGCCCTGCCCGACACAACGCCCCTCGTTGTCTCATATATTTTGACTGCGAGGGTGTGATTGATGGGCACGAACAGTGCATATGTTCGCCTGTCTTCACTCCCCTCCTTCCGCCTTCTTCAGACTGTGCGCCTCATGGCCGTGGCAGGCGATAAGGGATCAGCTGAGGCCGCCCAGTCTGAAGCAGGTGTAAGGACATGTGTGAGCGGCGAACATATTTACTGCACAAGGCCACCAATCCCAGCACCGCAGTGTGACTTTATGAAAAGGCACTGTGGGTCTGGGATTTATGGCCATCGTTAACCGCACTGGCCAACATGAAATGAGGTCATAAGACGGCCTGCACTAACAGGGTATTGCCAAGGGATAACACAAGAGCACAGTCTCCTGTACTGCAAATAACAACGGTAAGGAATCTGCGCCCAGCAGGTGTAAATTTTGACACCTGTGCTGCGTCTTCTTCAAAAGAAAAGTCACGCCTCCACTACTGTTTGACAGTATAATGGGCTAAATAGTGTACGTGTTTTATTCAGCGTGTGCAAGGAGCAAAATTAAGAGAGCAACCTTTGACTTGTGCAGCATTAATGCTGCACAAGGTGTGGCTCTTGTACCTTGCAACACCTGAGTGGGGGTTAAAGGTTACCTTTGAAATTGGTTCAACTAGGCTTCGGCCTACACTCTGCTCCTCTCCTCCTCCTGCTGACCCTGGGCTCTAACACCGCTAGTTTTTGCCCGGAAATGCGAGCTGCACAGAGAAAAACACCAGCCAATGTGTTAGTGGCGTTCAGCACCGCCAGCTGTTCCCCTGCTGTGTAGCCGGCATCGTGTCCAGCACAAGCCACGCTGGCACAACCGACCAAAAGCTGCCACCAGTGCAGGCTTCGGCCTACACTTTGCTCCTCTCCTCCTCCTGCTGACCCTGGGCTCAAACACCGCTAGTTTTTGCCCGGAAGTGGTAGCTGCACAGAGAAAAACACCAGAAAAAGTGTTAGTGGGGTTCAGCAACGCCAGCTGTTCCCCTGCTGTGTAGCCGGCAATGTGACCTGCAAACGCCACGCAGGCACATTAACTGAAATTGAAGGAAGCCTGCCCCCCACCCCCAGGTGTTTCTATGTATAACAGCCACCTTGTACAGCAGTACTGCTGCATTTGTACAAGGTGGCTGACTTTTTCTACTTGCCCACGTGGAACTCAACACGTACAAAATGTGTCTCATTGAGACCATTCCACTGTCCCTGAGGTGTGACTTTCCTTTCTAATGATACGCAGCACCACCCTTGGTAGCGCTTCTCGTCTTTTGACATCATTGGTTAGCTGGCTGCGCCTGTGCGTCCGCCCTGCTCCAAACAACGCCCCTCGGTTTCTTATTTATTTTGTCAGCGAGGGTGTGGTTTATGGGCACGAGCAGTGCATATGTTCGCCTGTCGTCACTCATCTCCTTCCGCCTTCTTCAGACTGTGCAGCCTCATGGCCGCGGCATTCGAGAAGGGATCAGCAGAGGCCGCCCAGTCTGAAGCAGGTGTAAGGACGTGTGTGAGCGGCCAAAATATTTACTGCTCAAGGCCACGAATCCCAGCACCGCAGTGTGACTTTATGAAAAGGCACTATGGGTCTGGGATTTATGGCCATCGTTAACCACATCGGCCAACATGAAATGAGGTCATAAGACGGGCAGCGCTAACAGGGCATTGCCAAGGGATAACACAAGAGCGCAGAATTCTGTACAGCAAATAACAACGCTCAGGAAGCTGCGCCAAGCACCAAGGCGTTATTTGGGACACCTGTGCTGCGTCTCCTTAAAAAGCCAAGTCACGCATCCACTACAGTTTGACTGTAGAATGGGCTAAATTGTGTATGTCTTTCATTCAGCGTATGCAAGTAGACAAATTAATAGAGCAACCTTTCACTTGTGCAGCATTAATACTGCACAAGGTGTGTCTCTTGTACTTTGTAACACCTGAGGGGGGGGTTAAAGGTTTCCATTGAAATTGGTTCAACTAGGCTTCGGCCTACACTCTGCTCCTCTCCTCCTCCTCCTGCTTCACCACGGGCTCTAACATCGCTAGTTTTTGCCCGCAAGTGCTAGCTGCACAGAGAAAAACACCCGCCATTGTGTTAGTGGGGTTCAGCAACGCCAGCTGTTCCCCCAATGTGTAGCCGGCAAAGTGTCCTGCAAACGCAATGCAGACACAAAGCTGCCTCCAGTGCAGGCTTCGGCCTACACTCTGCTCCCCCTGCTTACCCTTTGCTTCAGCACCGCTAGTTGGGGCTCTAGGAAGACAATCTTTAATAGGCAACGCATCTGGGTTCCAGCACCGCCAGCTGGTTCTCGGCAGTGTTTTTGTCACGGGTACTCCCTCGTGCCCAGCCTGGTTTCAGCACCGTCAGCTGTTTCCGGGTTGTGTCAAACTCGCTGAGACGCCTATGCTTGCCCCGTCGTGTTGCGGTCGGGTTAGCCAACTCCAGGGTGCCTCCAGTTTAGGAGCTTCCTATGTGGGCTGCATGAATTGGTAGTCAAGGCTGGTTCTGTAGTGCCAGTAGGCCCAGCTCCCCCTGTAGGACTGTTGGGGTTCGGTAACTGCGGCTGCCTCGCGGCCTAGCTGTTCTCTCCTCTCCTGTGGGCCTTCGGGTCCACCACCTGGTTTCAGCACCGTCAGCTGGTTCCGGGTCGAGCCTTTGGCTTAGGTGCCTCCTCCTGGGTATCCGAGTTCCGCCAACGTCAGGCGGTCCTCGGTAGTGCTTTTAAGCGCGGGCACCTACAGCTTAGTAACCGGGTTCCAGCACCGTCAGCTGGTCCTCGGTCGTGCCATTGGCTCTTGCACACTGGGGCAACGCATCCGGGTTCCAGCACCGCCTGCTGGTTCTCGGCAGTGTTTTTGTCACAGGTACTCCCTCGTTCCAAACCTGGTTTCAGCACCGTCAACTGTTTCCGGGTTGTGTCAAGCTCGCTGAGACGCCAATGCTTGCCCCGTCGTGTTGCGGTCGGGTTAGCCAACTCCAGGGTGCCTCCATTTTATGAGCTTCCTATGTGGGCTGCATGAATTGGTAGTCAAGGCTGGTTCTGTAGTGCCAGTAGGTCCAGCTCCCCCTGTAGGACTGTTGGGGTTCGGTAACTGCAGCTGCCTCGCGGCCTAGCTGTTCTCTCCTCTCCTGTGGGCCTTCGGGTCCACCACCTGGTTCCAGCACCGTCAGCTGGTTACGGGTTGAGCCTTTGGCTTAGGTGCCTCCTCCTGGGTATCCGAGTTCCGCCAACGTCAGGCGGTCCTCGGTAGTGCTTTTAAGCGCGGGCACCTACAGCTTAGTAACCGGGTTCCAGCACCGTCAGCTGGTCCTCGGTCGTGCCATTGGCTCTTGCACACTGGGGCAACGCATCCGGGTTCCAGCACCGCCAGCTGATTCTCGGCAGTGTTTTTGCCACAGGTACTCCCTCGTGCCAAACCTGGTTTCAGCACCGTCAACTGTTTCCGGGTTGTGTCAAGCTCGCTGAGACGCCTATGCTTGCCCCGTCGTGTTGCGGTCGGGTTAGCCAACTCCAGGGTGCCTCCAGTTTAGGAGCTTCCTATGTGGGCTGCATGAATTGATAGTCAAGGCTGGTTCTGTAGTGCCAGTAGGCCCAGCTCCCCCTGTAGGACTGTTGGGGTTCGGTATTTAATACGCCTGAGGGCCATTTCGAGTATTTGGTGATGCCTTTTGGACTTTCTAATGCTCCTTCTGTCTTCCAGTCTTTTATGCACGATATTTTCCGTGAATATCTGGATAAATTTATTATCGTGTATTTGGATGATGTTTTGTTTTTTTCTGATGACTGGGAGTCTCATGTTCAGCAGGTCAGGAAGGTGTTTCAGGTCCTGCGGGCCAATTCTTTGTAAAGGGTTCTAAATGTCTCTTTGGAGTCCAGAAGATTTCCTTTTTGGGGTATATTTTTTCCCCTTCTACTATTGAGATGGATCCCGTCAAGGTTCAGGCTATTTGTGACTGGACGCAGCCTTCATCTCTTAAGAGTCTACAGAAGTTCTTGGGCTTTGCTAATTTTTATCGTCGCTTCATAATTTAATTTTTCTAGTGTTGTTAAGCCTTTGACGGATTTGACTAAAAAGGGTGCTGATGTTACTGATTGGTCTCCTGCGGCTGTGGAGGCCTTTCAGGAACTTAAGCGCCGGTTTTCTTCTGCTCCTGTGTTGCGTCAGCCAGATACGTCGCTTCCTTTTCAGGTTGAGGTCGATGCTTCCGAGATCGGAGCGGGGGCGGTTTTGTCACAGAGAAGCTCCGATGGCTCAGTGATGAAGCCATGTGCGTTCTTTTCTAGAAAATTTTCGCCCGCTGAACGGAATTATGATGTTGGTAATCGGGAGCTTTTGGCCATGAAGTGGGCATTTGAGGAGTGGCGTCATTGGCTTGAGGGTGCTAGACATCGTGTGGTGGTCTTGACTGATCACAAAAATCTGATGTACCTTGAGTCTGCCAAGCGTCTGAATCCTAGACAGGCTCGTTGGTCACTGTTTTTCTCCCGTTTCAATTTTGTGGTTTCATACCTGCCAGGTTCAAAGAATGTGAAGGCGGATGCTCTTTCTAGGAGTTTTGTGCCTGACTCCCCTGGAAATTCTGAGCCCACTGGTATCCTTAGGGATGGGGTGATTTTGTCGGCTGTCTCCCCAGACTTGCGACGTGCTTTGCAGGAGTTTCAGGCGGATAAACCTGATCGTTGTCCGCCTGAAAGACTGTTTGTTCCGGATAATTGGACCAGTAGAGTCATCTCCGAGGTCCATTCTTCTGTGTTGGCAGGTCATCCTGGAATATTTGGTACTAGAGACTTGGTGGCCAGGTCTTTTTGGTGGCCTTCCTTGTCGAGGGATGTGCGTTCTTTCGTGCAGTCTTGTGGAGTTTGCGCTCGGGCTAAGCCTTGCTGTTCTCGGGCCAGTGGATTGTTGTTACCTTTGCCTATCCCGAAGAGGCCTTGGACGCACATTTCCATGGACTTTATTTCGGATCTCCCTGTCTCTCAAAAAATGTCCGTCATATGGGTTGTGTGTGACCGTTTTTCTAAGATGGTTCATCTGGTACCCTTGCCTAAGTTACCTTCCTCCTCTGAGTTGGTCCCTCTGTTTTTTCAAAACGTGGTCCGTCTGCATGGCATTCCGGAGAATATCGTTTCTGACAGGGGATCCCAGTTTGTGTCTAGATTTTGGCGGACGTTCTGTGCTAAGATGGGCATTGATTTGTCCTTTTCGTCTGCATTCCATCCTCAGACGAATGGCCAGACGGAACGAACTAATCAGACTTTAGAAACTTATTTAAGGTGTTTTGTTTCTGCTGATCAAGATGACTGGGTTTCCTTTTTGCCGCTTGCCGAGTTTGCCCTTAATAATCGGGCTAGTTCTGCCACCTTGGTGTCTCATTTCTTTTGTAATTCGGGGTTTCATCCTCGTTTTTCCTCTGGTCAGGTGGAGCCTTCTGATTGTCCTGGAGTGGACATGGTGGTGGATAGGTTGCATCGGATTTGGAGTCATGTGGTGGACAATTTGAAGTTGTCCCAGGAGAGGGCTCAGCAGTTTGCTAATCGCCGTCGCCGCGTGGGTCCTCGAATTCTTGTTGGGGACTTGGTGTGGTTGTCTTCTCGTTTTGTTCCTATGAAGGTCTCTTCTCCTAAGTTCAAGCCTCGGTTCATCGGTCTCTATAGGATCTTGGAAATTCTTAACCCTGTGTCGTTTCGTTTGGATCTCCCGGCATCGTTTGCTATTCATAATGTGTTCCATCGGTCGTTGTTGCGGAAGTATGAGGTACCTGTCGTTCCTTCGCTTGAGCCTCCTGCTCCGGTGCTGGTGGAGGGTGAATTGGAGTATGTTGTGGAGAAGATCTTGGATTCTCGTGTTTCCAGACGGAAACTCCAGTATTTGGTCAAGTGGAAGGGTTATGGTCAGGAGGATAATTCTTGGGTGATTGCCTCTGATGTTCATGCTGCCGATTTGGTCCGTGCTTTTCATAGGGCTCATCCTGGTCGCCCTGGTGGTTCTCTTGAGGGTTCGGTGACCCCTCCTCAAGGGGGGGGTACTGTTGTGGGTTCTGTTTTTGGGCTCTCTCTGGTGGTTACTGATGGTACTGGGTGACTTGTGTTCTCTGCGGTCTCTGGTGTCCACCTGTTCCATCAGGTTATGGGAGTTTCCTATTTAACCTGGCTTTTTTGTCATTTCCTCGCCGGCTATCAATGTAATCAGCGTGTCTTTTTACCTCTGCTCCCTGCGTCTGTTATCTTCAGGACAAGCTAAGTTTTGATTTTCCTGTTCCACGTTTTGCTTAATTTTTGTCTTAGTCCAGCTTGCAGAGATGTGATTCCTTGCTGCTGGTTGCTCTAGTGGGCTGAAATTACTCCTCATGTTCCATGAGTTGGCACATGAGTTCAAGTAATTTCAAGATGGTTTTTTGAAGGGTTTTTCGCTGACCGCGCAGTTCACTTTTGTATCCTCTGCTATCTAGCTTTAGCGGGCCTCATTTTTGCTGATTCTATTTTCATAACTACGTATGTGCTTTCCTCTCATTTCACCATTATTACATGTGGGGGGCTGCTATTTCTGTGGGGTGTTTCTCTCGAGGCAAGTGAGGTCTGTGTTTCTTCTTATAGGGGAAGTTAATCCTTCGGCTGGCGCGAGACGTCTAGGAATCATCGTAGGCACGTTCCCCGGCTACTGCTAGTTGTGTGTTAGGTTCAGGATCGCGGTCAGCTCAGGTTCCATCACCCTAGAGCTTGTTTTGTTTTTGTGCTTGTCCTTTTGTGATCCCCGGCCATTGGGATCATGACAAGTGCCTCCTCCTGGGTATCCGAGTTCCGCCAATGCCTGGCGGTCCTCGGTAGTGCTTTTAAGCGCGGGCACCTACAGCTTAGTAACCGGGTTCCAGCACCGTCAGCTGGTCCTCGGTCGTGCCATTGGCTCTTGCACACTGGGGCAACGCATCCGGGTTCCAGCACCGCCAGCTGGTTCTCGGCAGTGTTTTTGTCACAGGTACTCCCTCGTGCCAAACCTTATTTCAGCACCGTCAACTGTTTCCGGGTTGTGTCAAGCTCGCTGAGACGCCTATGCTTGCCCCGTCGTGGTGCGGTCGGGTTAGCCAACTCCAGGGTGCCTCCAGTTTAGGAGCTTCCTATGTGGGCTGCATGAATTGGTAGTCAAGGCTGGTTCTGTAGTGCCAGTAGGCCCAGCTCCCCCTGTAGGACTGTTGGGGTTCGGTAACTGCGGCTGCCTCGCGGCCTAGCTGTTCTCTCCTCTCCTGTGGGCCTTCGGGTCCACCACCTGGTTCCAGCACCGTCAGCTGGTTCTCGGCAGTGTCTTTTGCTCTTGTACCTTCTGCTCCCCATCCTGGTTCCAGTACCGTCAGCTGGTTCCGGGCAGAGCCTTTGGCTTAGGTGCCTCCTTCTGGGTATCCAAGTTCCACCAATGTCAGGTGGTCCTTGGTAGTGCTTTCAGGCACGGGTATCTCCTGCTTAGTAACCGGGTTCCAGTAACGTCAGCTTGTCCTCGGTAGTTCCATTGGCTCTTGGACCGTCGGCTACCCATCCGGGTTCCAGTACCGTCAGCTGGGTCTCGGCAGTGTCTTTTGCTCTTGTACCTTCTGCTCCCCATCCTGGTTCCAGTACCGTCAGCTGGTTCCGGGCAGAGCCTTTGGCTTAGGTGCCTCCTTCTGGGTATCCGAGTTCCGCCAACGTCAGGCGGTCCTTGGTAGTGCTTTTTAGCACGGGTACCTCCTGCTTAGTAACCGGGCTCCAGTAACGTCAGCTGGTCCTCGGTAGTTCCATAGGCTCTTGAACCTTCTGGTAGCCATCCTAGTTCCAGTTCCATCAGCTGGTTCTTGGCATTTTCTCAGCCTTCTTGTACCTTCTGCTACATTTCCAAGTTGAAGACCCTAACGTCGACGACCAGAAAGACCACCCCGATGACGACGACGACGGCGGAGACGACGACGGCGGAGACGACGACGGCGGAGACGACGACACTGGAGACGACGAGATGGAAGACCGAGAAGCAGAAGAACAAGAGGCTGCAGAACAAAGAGCAGAAGAACATTAAGCATAAGACTTAATATCAGAGCAAAAGATATTATCTAAATTATATGCAGAAGAAGACTAAGCAGTGTATGGGGGTGAGTCCGTTCCTCCTCGTGGTGCCCCTGGATATAGCCTGATGCTGCAGGCCAAACTGAACGCGGACAAATGTAACTTTTGTGACTGGCAGAACGGAAGGTGTAATCTTCCAACTTTTATAGATAACAACTACGGGAATGCCTGTCACAAATGAGAATATGATAAAGAAGTAGAATAGGAAGAATAATAACAGTTGAATAAAATGAATATGTAGAATAGGAAGAATAATAATAGTTGAATAAAATGAATATGAAGAATGTAATAAAAAAAAAAAAAGGTAAAGGATGAAGAAGAAGATGAATAAGGTGAAGAAGAAGTTGATGTCAAAGATGCTGATGATGATGAAGATGAAAGTGTGGGAAAAGTAAAAAAAAAGAAGGGGAAGGGCGTGGAATAGTGAAACATCAATATCTGACAAAATAAAAAAAACATTTACATAGTCAATATCTTTGTCACTCCGAACGTCTTTAAAAAAAAAAAAACATGCTATTCTATTTGATTGGGCTAAACCTCTATGACTTTAATGTCTCCGCCACCTCCCCAAATACATCCTGCATTATTCTTAGTTGTTTTCCTTCAAGTAGAATGAACCTACAAGGAAAGAAAGGGTTTATTTTAATTCCGATATTTTGGTCCCATTGACTTGCATTGGGATCGGGTATCGGTATCGGCGATATCCGATATTTTTTGAATATCGGCCGATCCTATCCGATACCGATACTTTCCGATATCGGAAGGTATCGCTCAACACTACCAGTAATCAAAGGGGAATGACCTGTGAGGGAGAACATCGATAAGGGAGGAAAAGTAGTTCGTAACCATACTGGACAAATGCTGTCTCCTGTCACTTTGAATCGATGCAGCAGTACCTGTCGTGTCAGCGGTCATTGCGAAATCACTCCACAACCTGGTCATAAAACCCCTCTGTCCAACGCAACTTTGGATTTGTGCACCTCTAACACCTCTGCCATGTTGCCCCCTACAGCTCATGTGAGAACCATCACTGGCGCTGTGTGCTGGGAATGCCTGAACCAAACGGTCTACAAGAGTTGCTTGTTTGGTAGCCAATATTTGCTCAAGGTTCTCATGTGGCATGATATTTTGTAATTTTCCTTTATATCGTGGATCCAGGAGGCAGGCCAACCAGTAATCGTCATCGGTCATCATTTTGATAATGCGGGGGTCCCTTTTTAGGATACGCAAGGCATACTCAGCCATGCGGGCCAATGTTCCAGGTGACAATTCACTGCTTGTGCTGGGCCGAGGAGCACTTTCTTGCAAATCAACATCACTTGTGTCCCGCAAAAGCCCTGTACCTGACCTTGCAACGCCACCAGTTTCTATTGCCCCCTGAGAAGCATCCTCCTCCCATAAATATTCATCCCCATCATCCTCCTCCTCCTCCTCTTCGTCCACCACCTCGTCCAGGAGAGTTACCTGAGCAGACCATGGCTGACTGTCATCAAGGCTTCCCTCCTCCTCGGCTGCAGACGCCAGCTCCTTAATGTGCGTCATACTTTGCATCAGCAGACGCATTAGTGGGATGCTCATGCTCATGATGGTGTCGTCTGCACTTACCAGCCGTGTGCATTCCTCAAGACACTGAAGGACTTGACAGAGGTCTTGTAGCTTTGACCACTGCACAGCAGACCACTCCATATCTGCCATCCAAGTGCCTGCCCGTGTATGTGTATCCTCCCACAAATTAATTACAGCACGCCTCTGTTCACACAGCCTCTGAACCATGTGCAGTGTGGAGTTCCACCTTGTTGCAACGTCGATTATTAGGCGGTGCTGGGGAAGATTCAGCGATTGCTGATGGTTCAGCATACGGCTAGATTGTACGGGCGACCGGCGGATGTGCGAGCAAAGTCTTCGCACCTTCAGGAGCAGGCCTGGTAGCTCCGGATAATTTTTGAGGAAGCACTGCACTACCAGGCTCAAGGTGTGAGCCAGGCAATGCATCTGCTGCAATAGACTCTAATGGTATAAACTCCCTCTGCTTGCTGTCTCCTGCAATACATTCAAATGGTGCAACTTCCTACCTCTGCTAGCTGTCTCTCCTGCTGCAATAGACTCTAATGGTATAAACTCCCAATGCTTGCTGTCACCTGCAATACATTCAAATGGTGCAACTTCCTACCTCTGCAAGCTGTCTCATCTGCTGCAATAGACTCTAATGGTATAAACTCCCTCTGCTTGCTGTCTCCTGCAATACATTCAAATGGTGCAAATTCCTACCTCTGCTAGGTGTCTCATCTGCTGCAATAGACTCTAATGGTATAAACTCCCTCTGCTTGCTGTCTGCTGTCTGTCATCTGCCACTCTACCATCTAGCAACATATTTTAATGTGCCTGCTTAATGATTGGTATAATTCATTGGTTGCATTGTACGATTTACTCACTGTTTGATGTATATCCATGACTGTGGCCACTCTAGATACTATCAGGTGGAAGGTGTCATAGCATGTTAGCCAGCCACAATGTGTTTGCTCATTTAACCACCCCTTGGTGTGCTGGCCCCAGCTGCCAAATTATCCCCACCCTGGTCCCACAATCCATCTCTTCTGACCCAGCAGTCAGTACTATAAATTTAGAACCATCCTTAGGGGTGCACGCAAGCATCCCAGAAGATAAGCGTCGTGATACAGCAGTTATTCCATGGCAGTTAGTCAGGTCAGGAGTCAGGTAACCAACACTCTGCTCTCCCTTCTATCCATGTGCTTTATTCCTATTCTCCTATGTTCCCTTGCAATCCACATCCACCGACCAATCCCCCCTCCATCACGACTCATATACATCAGCTCCTCTCTCCTTCCCTCTCCCATGTACAGCTCCCATGCACTTCTCACCTTCCTGAAAAACCTCAGCCCACCTTGCCCAAACACACTGCACAAAAAAACTTCATACACTTCCAAAAACTACTTGCTTTTTATCTTCTTACTCCTACTGATTTCGGGAGACATCTCCCCCAACTCCGATCCCCCATCCCCCAACCTCAATCGCTACCCTACCTCATATCAAAACCATACTAACCTTATTAATATTAGTTCCACTCCCTCATCTCTCTCTTTCAATTGTTCCCTTTGGAATCCACGTTCTGTATGTAGCAAGCTTCCTTTCCTGTACAACTACTTTGTGAACAACTCTCTGAATCTGTTGGCCCTCACTGAAACCTGGATCCAGGACTCTGACACTGTCTCCCCTGCTGCCATTTCCCAAGGTGGCTTACAATTCTCCCATTCCCCGAGACCCACAAACAGACCTGGTGGTGTAGTCGGCATACTCCTGTCCCCACAATGCACGTTCCAGGTTATACCCCCAGTTCCATCACTCTCATTCCCTTCTTTTGAGGTCCACACCATCAGGCTCTTCCGTCCCCTCTCCCTCAGAGTAGTGGTCATATACCGGCCCCCCAGGCTCACCCACCCACTTCCTGGACCATTTCTCTGCCTGGCTGCCGCACTTCATGTCTTCAGAACTACCAACCCTTATCCTGGGAGACTTCAACATCCCCATTAACAGCCCCACTTCCACATCTGCATCCCAGCTTCTATCACTAACCACTTCACTAGGCCTCTCACAGCTCTCAACCTCTGAAACACACAAAGACGGTAAAACCCTGGACCTGGTCTTTGTCCGGCTCTGTTCAATCTCCTATCTAGATAACTCACCACTTCCCCTCTCTGACCACAACATTCTATCCTTCACACTCACAATTCCTCGCCCAACCCAGCTCTCTCCTACCTACCACACATTCAGAAATCTACATGCCATTAACCCTCATACATTTTCAGACTCCTTACACTCATCATTGTCCCCAATCTCTACTTTTTCCTGTCCTAATCTGGCTGTACATCACTACAATGACACTCTTAGAAGCACCCTTGACCAAGTATCTCCTCTCACCCTCAGAACCTCCAAACACAGAGTGAAACAGCCCTGGCTCACTCTCCACATTCGATCCCATCACAGAAGAAGAAGTCTCCAAGCTCCTCTCCTCTTCTCGTCCAACAACATGCACCACCGACCCCATTCCCTCACACCTCCTCCAATCACCTCCTCCAGTCTCTCTCTCCAGTCGTCATAACTCACTTAACTACAATTTTTAATCTCTCCCTCTCCTCTGGCATTTTCCTTTCCTCCTTCAAACACTCTATCATTACTCCATTACTCAAAAAACCTACCCTCGACCCATCCTGCACAAACAACTACAGACTGGTCTCCAATCTCCCCTTCATCTCAAAACTCTTGGAGCGCCTGATCTACTCCCGCCTTATCCATTACCTCTCCACTCATTCCCTCCTAGACCCTTCACAGACCGGTTTCCGCCCCCTACATTCAACAGAAACTGCACTCATCAAGGTGACCAATGACCTTCTGACATCAAAATGTAATGGTGACCACTCTCTGCTCATTCTCGACCTTTCTGCAGCTTTCGACACTGTTGACCACCCTCTCCTACTCTCTAGGCTCCAGTCACTAGGCATTAAGGACACTGCTCTCTCCTGGTTCTTCTCCTGCATTTCTGACCGCTCCTTCAGTGTTCTGTTCTCTGGCTCCACTTCATCTCCTCTTCCTATCACTGTTGGGGTACCTCAGGGCTCAGTCCTTGGCCCCCTTCTCTTCTCCTTCTACACAGCCCCAATTGGACAGACCATCAGCAGATTTGGCTTTCAGTACCATCTTTATGCTGATGACTCACAACTATACATGTCATCCCCTGACCTTACCCCTGCTGTACTACAGAACGCCATTGGCTGTCTGTCTGCAGTCTCCAACATCATGTCTGCTCTCTATCTGAAACTCAACCTCTCCAAAACTGAACTTCTGCTCCCGCCTTCTACTAACCTCCCTAAATCTGACATTTCCCACTCCATGGGTGGCACCAAAATAACACCCCAGCAGCAGGCACACTGTCTGGGTGTTATGTTTGACTCTGATCTCTCCTTCACCTCCCACATACAATCTTTTGCCTGCTTGTGCCGCTTACACCTAAAGAACATCTCTAGAATCTGCCCTTTTCTCACCACGGAGACAAGAAAAACCCTCACTGTTTCCCTGATCCACTCCCGCCTGGACTACTGCAATGCTCTACTAATTGGCCTCCCCCTCACTCGACTTTCCCCTCTCCAGTCCATCCTTAATGCGGCAGCCAGGGTTGTCCATCTGGCTAATCGTTACTCAGATGCATCCGCTCTTCGCCAGTCATTACACTGGCTGCCCATTCATTACAGGATACAATTCAAAGTACATTGTTCTCACCCACAAAGCTCTCCACAGTGCGGCACCCCCATATATCTCCTCCCTCATTTCGGTCTATCGGCCTAGCCGACCGCTGCGCTCTGCAAATGACTTTCGGCTAACCTCTGCACTAATCCGTACCTCCCACTCCCGACTCCAAGACTTCTCCCGCGCTGCGCCAATCCTCTGGAATGCTCTACCCCAAGATATTAGGACCATCCACAGCTTGCATAGTTTTAGGCGCTCGCTCAAAACACATTTGTTCAGAGCCGCCTACCATGTTAACTAATCAAAGTCATTTCATGTTTGTGTGTGTAGCCCATTCACTATCTCCATCTACCCCTCACCCCCTATAGATGGCTGAACCATCATTGTAAATACATCATTGTAAATACACACCTGTACTTTGTATTTCTCCCACCTCATTGTAGATTGTAAGCTCTCACGAGCAGGGTTGTCTTATTTTGCTTTATTGCCTATTGCCTATTATTTACCTATGCCTGTTGTGTTGAAACTCTTAAACTGTAAAGCGCTGCGGAATATGTTGGCACTATATAAATAAAGATTATTATTATAATTATTATGTGTTTAAGTTCTGAAAGGGCTGTGGCAGCCATAAAATTCCTTCCATTATCACTGACTACCTTGCCTGCCTCAAGATGTACACTGCCCAGCCATGACTCAGTTTGCTGCTGCAAGTACTCGGCCAGTACTTCCGCGGTGTGTCTGTTGTCACCCAAACACTTCATTTGTAACACAGCCTGCTGACGCTTACCACTAGCTGTTCGATAATGGGACACCTCGTGTGCAACACTGGCAGCTGCGGATGCAGTGGTCATGCGACTGCGCTCTGTGGACGAGCTTTAGCTTCTGGAGGAGGAGGAGGGGTGGCGAACGCCTACAGCCAACTGTTTCCAAGACCGTGGGCTAGGCAGAACTGTCCCACTATGGCTGTCCCCTGTGGACCCTGCATCCACTACATTAACGCAGTACGCCGTGATGGACATGTAACGTCCCTGGCCATGCCTACTGGTCCATGCATCTGTTGTGAGGTGCACCATTCCACTGACTGATTGCCTCAGTGCATGGACAATGCGGTCTTTGACATGCTGGTAGAGGTCTGGGATGGCTTTTCTTGCAAAGAAGTGCCAACTGGGTAGGTCATAGCGTGGTACTGTGTAGGCCATCAGGTCTTTGAAAGCTTTGCTTTCAACCAACCAGTAGGGCATCATATCTAAAGAGATTAGTATAGCAATGTGGGCGTTCAAACCCTGAGTACGCGGATGAGAGGATGAGTACTTTCTTTTCCTAACGAGAGTCTCTTGTAGGGTGAGCTGGACTGGAGAGCAACATATGGTGGAACTAGCGGTGGTGGTGGTGAACATGGCGGATTGAGAGAGGGTTGGTGATGGTATTGTTGATGTTGGCCTACTTAAAGTGTTTCCAACCAATAACCTTGTGATTCCCTGACTGCTTTGGCCTTGCGACGATACCTCCACATTTGTTACTGGTGGTGTCCTAACCGGTGGGCTTACAGTGAGGGAAGCAATGTAGCGTTGCTGACTACCTTCATTCTGAGCAGGTGCACCAACGGTACGGGACATTTGGTAGTTAGTCCAGGCTTGCAAGTGCATGCTGGTTAAATGTCTAAGCATGCATGTTGTATTTAAATTTTGAAGATTCTTCCCTCTGCTAAAGGTCTTTGAGCATTTCTTACAGATAACTTTTGACTGATCTTTCGGATCTTGGTTAAAAAATTGCCACACTACACTATTCCTACTATGGAATACCTTTTCAGGCATTGCACGCTGTGCTACTTTCACCGGATGGCCACGCTGTCCTAAAACTGTTTTTGTTTTTGACAAACGTTTTTGGCCTGATACGGGCCTGCCAGATGACAGCTGTTGCAATGTAGATGGCTGCTGCGGATCATCCTCCTCCGCTTCTGAGCTACTGGCAGCGGCACCCTCTTCCCCCAATGGCTGCCAATCTGGGTTAACAACTGGGTCATCTATCACCTCCTCTTCAATGTCATGTGCACCTTCCTCTGTGTCACCGTGTAAGGTGCTATAGCGTTCGGGATGGGGCACCATAGTCTCATCAGGGTCAGATTCTGGCTCAGTACACTGCGAGGGCAATGTAGTGATCTGAGTCAATGGAACAGCATAATAATCTAGCTGTGGCTGTGCATCAGTGCACTCCATGTCCGATTCATCTTGTAATGGGCAGTTAACAATTTCCCTTTCTAACCCAGGCACGGTATGTGTGAAGAGCTCCATTGAGTAACCTATAGTGTCGCCTGACACATCCTTCACTTTTGGTTTGGGTGAAGGACACAAGGAAACGTCTTGTTCCTGACGTTAGTCGTCATCCACTGACGATTCGCTGCTTTTATATTTGGAACCTTCTGAAGAGGAGGCGAAAGAGCTAGAGGCTGAGTCAGCAAGGAAAGCCAAAACTTTTTCCTGCTGCTCTGGCTTTAAAAGCTGTTTTCCTACTCCCAGATAGGGAGCCTTCGAGGCCTTGTCTAGCCAGACAATGACGCTGGCTCAACATCTCCAGCCTTAATGCTATTGTGCTTTTGCCACTACCACCAGATGCACCACCACCATCACCATCAGTACCAGCTGGCAACCACCGCCCATGGGCTCTTCCACCAGACTTCCTCATTTTTGGGAAAATCTAACCAAAATAACAACTGTTATATGGTACTGTAAAACAAGGTAAAAGGTGTATATAGACTTGTTGAGAATTTAAATCTCCCTTTTTTTGGGGGGAGACTGAACCAAAACTCAGGCCCTGTGCATAAAACAACACAATGTAAGTGGCAGAAAGTGGCTGGCTGATATACGGCAAACTGACAGAAGTATATCCACTTTGTGAGAATTTGAATCTCTCTTTTCTTTTTGGGAGACTGAACCAAAACTCAGGCCCTGTGCATAAAACAACACAATGTAAGTGGCTGGCTGATATACGACAAACTAAGAGGACTGGAGTATATCCACTTTGTGAGAATTTGAATCTCCCTATTTTTGGGGAGACTGAACCAAAACTCAGGCCCAATGTATGTAACAACGCAATCTAAGTGGCAAAAAGTGGCTGGCTGACATACGACAAACTAATAGGACTGAAGTATATCCACTTTGTGAGAATTTGAATCTCACTTTTTTTTGGGAGACTGAACCAAAACTCACGCCCTGTGCATAAAACAACACAATGTAAGTGGCAGAAAGTGGCTGGCTGATATACGACAAACTAACAGCCCTGAAGTATATCCACTTTGTGACAATTTGAATCTCCATTATTTTGGGGGAGACTGAACGAAAACTCAGGACCAGTGTATAAAACAACACAATGTAAGTGGCAGAAAGTGGCAGGAAGATATATGAAAAAATACAAGGACTGTAGTACAAGGCGAGGCGTAGGGCCTCGTATAAGAGAGATGCCTTATCGTGGCTACGAGGTACACATAAAATTGGCCATTTTTATGCGCTAAAAGCTCTCATTTTTCATATTTTCAGTGCAGTAATGCAGTTCAAATTTTGTGTTTTCAAGTTTGCATGTTTTGGCGCTGCAGTGTGCTGCCCTATTTACTTAAATATATACGAGTTGGCGACTCTGGGTTCAGCACCTGTTCACACTGTGTCTATGTTTGGATGTGCAGATCAGGTTTTTTGAAATGTATTCTCTAGCCTTCTGATCGTGCACTCCCCGCCTCCTAGCTTCAGGTGTTTTAATTATAATAGGTCCAATACCCCTCCACAGTGAGAGAGAATTTGAGTCCAAGGAGAGGTTTCACATGTACCCATTCAGATGGAGACGTTTATTCTCAGAGAGGTAGGTCAAGCGTAGGGCCTCGTATAAGAGAGATGCCTTATCGTGGCTACGAGGTACACATAAAATTGGCCATTTTTATGCGCTAAAAGCTCTCATTTTTCATATTTTCAGTGCAGTAATGCAGTTCAAATTTTGTGTTTTCAAGTTTGCATGTTTTGGCGCTGCAGTGTGCTGCCCTATTTACTTAAATATATACGAGTTGGCGACTCTGGGTTCAGCACCTGTTCACACTGTGTCTATGTTTGGATGTGCAGATCAGGTTTTTTGAAATGTATTCTCTAGCCTTCTGATCGTGCACTCCCCGCCTCCTAGCTTCAGGTGTTTTAATTATAATAGGTCCAATACCCCTCCACAGTGAGAGAGAATTTGAGTCCAAGGAGAGGTTTCACATGTACCCATTCAGATGGAGACGTTTATTCTCAGAGAGGTAGGTCAAGCGTAGGGCCTCGTATAAGAGAGATGCCTTATCGTGGCTACGAGGTACACATAAAATTGGCCATTTTTATGCGCTAAAAGCTCTCATTTTTCATATTTTCAGTGCAGTAATGCAGTTCAAATTTTGTGTTTTCAAGTTTGCATGTTTTGGCGCTGCAGTGTGCTGCCCTATTTACTTAAATATATACGAGTTGGCGACTCTGGGTTCAGCACCTGTTCACACTGTGTCTATGTTTGGATGTGCAGATCAGGTTTTTTGAAATGTATTCTCTAGCCTTCTGATCGTGCACTCCCCGCCTCCTAGCTTCAGGTGTTTTAATTATAATAGGTCCAATACCCCTCCACAGTGAGAGAGAATTTGAGTCCAAGGAGAGGTTTCACATGTACCCATTCAGATGGAGACGTTTATTCTCAGAGAGGTAGGTCAAGCGTAGGGCCTCGTATAAGAGAGATGCCTTATCGTGGCTACGAGGTACACATAAAATTGGCCATTTTTATGCGCTAAAAGCTCTCATTTTTCATATTTTCAGTGCAGTAATGCAGTTCAAATTTTGTGTTTTCAAGTTTGCATGTTTTGGCGCTGCAGTGTGCTGCCCTATTTACTTAAATATATACGAGTTGGCGACTCTGGGTTCAGCACCTGTTCACACTGTGTCTATGTTTGGATGTGCAGATCAGGTTTTTTGAAATGTATTCTCTAGCCTTCTGATCGTGCACTCCCCGCCTCCTAGCTTCAGGTGTTTTAATTATAATAGGTCCAATACCCCTCCACAGTGAGAGAGAATTTGAGTCCAAGGAGAGGTTTCACATGTACCCATTCAGATGGAGACGTTTATTCTCAGAGAGGTAGGTCAAGCGTAGGGCCTCGTATAAGAGAGATGCCTTATCGTGGCTACGAGGTACACATACAATTGGCCATTTTTATGCGCTAAAAGCTCTCATTTTTCATATTTTCAGTGCAGTAATGCAGTTCAAATTTTGTGTTTTCAAGTTTGCATGTTTTGGCGCTGCAGTGTGCTGCCCTATTTACTTAAATATATACGAGTTGGCGACTCTGGGTTCAGCACCTGTTCACACTGTGTCTATGTTTGGATGTGCAGATCAGGTTTTTTGAAATGTATTCTCTAGCCTTCTGATCGTGCACTCCCCGCCTCCTAGCTTCAGGTGTTTTAATTATAATAGGTCCAATACCCCTCCACAGTGAGAGAGAATTTGAGTCCAAGGAGAGGTTTCACATGTACCCATTCAGATGGAGACGTTTATTCTCAGAGAGGTAGGTCAAGCGTAGGGCCTCGTATAAGAGAGATGCCTTATCGTGGCTACGAGGTACACATAAAATTGGCCATTTTTATGCGCTAAAAGCTCTCATTTTTCATATTTTCAGTGCAGTAATGCAGTTCAAATTTTGTGTTTTCAAGTTTGCATGTTTTGGCGCTGCAGTGTGCTGCCCTATTTACTTAAATGTAGTACAATTTCAATCTCCCTACAATGATCTCAGGACAAGTATGGCAGCAATAAAAAGGACTGCTGCTGACAAACGTGTGGACAAATAAACAAGATAACTGTGCAGAAAGGAGCAAGAGGATTTTTGCTTTTAAAAAAGCAATTGGTTTGCACAGTGGCGTGCAAACAGCAATGCAGCTATCAGGGAGCCTTAGGGTACCGTCACATTAAGCGACGCTGCAGCGATATAGACAACGATGCCGATCGCTGCAGCATCGCTGTTTCGTTGTTGTTTGGTCGTTGGAGAGCTGTCACACAGACAGCTCTCCAGCGACCAACGATGCTGAAGTCCCCGGGTAACCAGGGTAAACATCGGGTTACTAAGCACAGGGCCGCACTTAGTAACCCAATGTTTACCCTAGTTACCATTGTAAATGTAAAAAAAAAAACCACTACATACTTACATTCCGGTGTCTGTCGCATCCCTCGCCGTCAGCTTCCCTGCACTGTGTAAGCGCCGGCCGTAAAGCAGAGCGGTGACGTCACCGCTGTGCTCTGCTTTATGGCCGGCCGGCGCTGACAGCGCAGGGAAGCTGACGCCGGGGATGCGACAGACACCGGAATGTAAGTATGTAGTGGTTTTTTTTTTTACATTTACAATGGTAACCAGGGTAAATATCGGGTTACTAAGCGCGGCCCTGCGCTTAGTAACCCGATGTTTACCCTGGTTACAAGTGAAGACATCGCTGGATCGGCGTCACACATGCCGATTCAGCGATGTCAGCGGGTGATCCAGCGGTGAAATAAAGTTCTGGCCTTCTAGCTCCGACCAGCGATGTCACAGCAGGATCCTGATCGCTGCTGCGTGTCAAACACAACGATATCGCTATCCAGGACGCTACAACTTCACACATCGCTATCGTTATCGTTGTTAAGTTGTTCAGTGTGAAGGTACCTTTATAAGGCAGCCTAATAAGCTACAGAGCTGATGCACAAAAATATAGCCTCCACTGTCCCTGCAAAAAAATGGTGGTGTTGGACAGTGGAAATCGCTACAGCAAAAGCAGTAATCTTCCCTCCCTAACTATATCCCTTCTTCTAATGAAGCTGCAGCAACCTCTCCCTATGCTAAGATCGGCAGAAGTAAGATGGCGGTCGGCGTGCACGCCCCTTTATAGCCCCTGTGATGCCGTAGAAAGCAAGCCAATCACTGTCATGCCCTTCTCTAAGATGGTGGGGACCGAGACCTATGTCATCATGCTGCCCACACTCTGCGTCCTCCTTCATTGGCTGAAAAATGGCACTGAAAGCGTCATATGAAACGCGACTTTTGCGCGCAGATCGCCGACCTCATGGCCGATCCCATACTAGGATTGGTTTGGGTTTCATGAAACCCGACTTTGCCGAAAGTCGGCGATTTTTTAATTTGTCCGATCCATTTCACTCAACCCTAGCCTCCATATTTTGTTTTCATATTTAAAGAGAATCTGTCACCCCTATATGATTTTGATCTATTATTATGGGCATACAGGTGTAGATCTTGAGAAATTCATTTATAATGTTATATGCTGACGATTTCTGCGGGAAGAGGTCAGTGTAACGCTGATGGGAGGGGTTATCATTATGATGAAGTCAGGAGGCAGTGATTTCTTCCAGGCACCACACACCCCAGAGCCTGGAAGAAATCATTAACATATAACATTATAAATGATCAAGATCTGCACCACAATTATGAGGCATACAGGTAAGATTGGTTTAACCATTCTATTACCTGTATGCCTATAGTAATAGATCAAAATCGCATAGGGGGTGACAGATTCCCTTTAACCTACTGTTAGTGGAAAGATATATGTTAACTAAAAAAAATAAATTCATATTTTTCATGTTTCCTCCGGGGTGTTTAGACACATCAGAGAAAGATGACTTTCACAACTTTCTTTGGTCATCTCAGACCATTGTATCCTCATTCTGCATTCTTAGTGAAGTCAGAGATTAAAGGGGTTGCACTGTGACTGAAACTTCAAACATGGCCACCATCGGACGCACATGGAAAAGGAAAGTCATTTTTTTTATATTTCTTTTCTGTTTACACTTTGAATCTTTTTTCTCTAGAATACTGAGGAATGCCATCCCCTCAATACAAGAGGGATGTGTGCAATAATTCACACTTGAAAAACAGAAAAAATTAGTAGGTTAGAATGTTTAACATCCATTCAAAAATGAAAACCTCATGGTGTTTCTGAATTTTCATGTGCAGTATCTGCATGAAGGGTATACTTGCTTACTTTTCAAAATAGTTCTAGAGTAGATGGAGGAAAGACTAAATTTAAATGAATAGCTACATCAACTTGCCAAATGGACCGCTCATTCCACCCCTAAGTGAGACTTTAAGCCTCGGGGCTCAATGTTTCAGTTATGAAAAAGGTTTAGAGAGCTCAGCTTCGTGGTAATCTTCTGCATGGCCCTGGGACATTTAAACAACTGTCCAGTCTTAGAAATCTTCCCTCTTAATGGTGGCTCTCAGATAACATAACTGAGTTTATAATTATTGTGGTGTGTGCGATTCCATCCAATTGGTATTTCTGGAAGCAGTGAGTGACAGTTCAGCTATCCAATCTAGGTTAGGAGCGTGCTGAGCTGTCAGCATGATGATGGACAGCTCAGCCGTCTAGTCTGAGGATGGGATGTGTTGAGCGGTCAGTGTGTTGATTGACAGTTCAGCTGTCCAATTAGGGACAAGGCATGCTGGGGCTTCCTCCATGTGTCTGCTATTTGAATGATTACCTGGCTATTTAGTTGGCTCTCTGCCTCCAATTAATGCCAGGTGTAGCTTAGCTCAAATAGTGTGCGTTCCCTGTCTTCATGTATTTGATATTTGTTGCTCGACCTTGGACCTTGCCTTTGACCATCCATTTGCCCTGCCCTTATATGTTCATCTGCTACCTTCCCAGAATTTTGACCTCGGACTGTGACATGACTATCCATTCACCTTACCCCTTTATTTTCACCTTGGTATTTGACCCCAGACCTCTTGACTTACCTAGCCTCATGGCTTGCCCATGAGTACTGACTAATATCACATGGTTTCTTTTTCTTACCCTATTTTACCTCTTTATTCACCCACTCAAAGGTGTGCCAGTCTTCAACTCCTTTGTAACTGCTCAGTGTGTCTTCCAGTCCCCAGCGCCAGCACACTCAATTTCTGTTACTTTACCGTTTTGCATTACATGTATTTTTTACTTATTTGTTCATCTCTCATGAGACTGTCCAGTAGGTTTCCTGTTCTTCTGCATTTTCACTTCCCACTCCTATCCATTTTTTGAGCTGATTATAAGTAATTTATTTATCTATTATGGAATTTCCCATTATGTTTCCTTAATTCCCAGCACATTTTCTTCTCGATCCTCCCCTTTTTATTACATTTTTTGTGCCAATAGTCATGCACTTTGTACACTGTAAAATCAAACAGAAATGGAAAATGCAGCCATATTCTGGCCAGTTCTTGGTATAACAGTGTTCTCAGATTAAATTTTAGACATTTGTGCCAAGTAAATCAATTGGTTATATGAATATCAAGTCAGTGTGACACACACGTTTTGTAATGCTAAACACAGGTGGTAGCCGATTCTGGGAAAAAACATGGCAGATATTACAGTACACAGAAGGAGAACTTAGGTATATTCAGACGATCAGGAATTGGGAGCGCTTTGGACACAGCACATGGGAAAGCAGACAGCTGTTAGTCTTGTTATGCTGGGAAAGGGACAATATCCATGGACTTTCCCAGCCTATTAATATCAACCCCACACTGTCTGCTTTGCTTTTGCTGGTTAATAAAAATAGGGAGAACCAAAAAAAATTATGTGAGACCCCCTATTTTTAACCCCTTCGTGCCATGCACCGTATTAGTACTGCGCTGCGGGCACTGCATTTGTGCCAGCCGCAGTACTAGTATTGCGCCGCCATTTTCCGGTCACTGCGTGGCATCGCACGGTGATTGGGTTCCGATGGCTGCTGTCCCTGACAGCAGACCATCCCTGCATGTAGACCCGGGGGGGCTGCACCGCCCCCCCACATCGGTGATTGCTGTGATTGGCTGGTCAATTTTGACCAGCCAATCACAGCGACATGACAATAAAGTTAAAAGAAAAAAAAAAGCATGTGACAGGCTGTGAATGGTGCTGTGTGATGTCACAGTAGGTGGGGTGTCACAGTAGGTGGGGTGATCGCCACGTCACCTCACCTGATTAACCCCTATGGCGCTGATTGGCTGAAAAATAGCTTCTATCCAATCAGCGCCAAAGGGGTTAATTTAAAATACCGATCACCGCCCTGCACACCATCTTTACCTCAGATTTGGTGTGCAGAGCAGCGGTCTAAGCCCCACTCTGAGTACCTGAGAAAAGATTCCATTGGTGGCCAGTGCGATCGTCCCTGTGATCTCCTTGCCTTCCAGTGCTGATCTCCTGCTCTAGCTTCATGCTCTGTGCTCTCTGCTGCCATCTGCCTGCTGTGTGAGGCCTGTGATCACAGCAGCAGCACCTCCCCCACCCCTTTTCCATCCCCCATCCCTGTTCCAGTACCCCCACCCTCCAATTGAGTTTCTTTGCGCTTTTTTCCTGTGCGCGACGTCCCGCACAGAACATTCGTGCTCTTCCTGTTTCCGCAGCGCTCAGATCAGTATCGCTGCTGATCAGAGACTGCGCCACAAGACTTTTTTTTTTAGATAGTTAACATAGCGGACATCGCAGAAGCGACGTCCGTTTTTTTTTTTTTTAGAAAAAAATAATAGTATTAAGTACAGTGTAGTTTTAGACATAAGGTAGCGTAGCCAGCGTCAGTGTTTGGTGACTCCCCCCATCCCTGTTCCAGTACCCCCAACCAACTAAATTTTTAGCGCGTTCATTAGGGGAGCATATGTCACACTGTTAGTGGCGTTCGTTTTTTCTTTTGCAAAAAAAAAGATTTAGTTGCGTTATTTAAATTTATACTTTTTTGTTATACAAACTTATTTTTTACATCTGATTTTTCTTTTAATTTTTTTTCTTGTTTCTTCTACATTTTTTCTCACTACTTGTTTTTTCTCTCTGATTGGTTATAATAAAGAGGACATTATACACAAGCCCCACACATTACACGTGTAAAAGCACCACTTACACACACACATCTCCAGGGTTTGGAAAAAAAATAAAAGTGTCCCATTCATCAACAAGGCGCTATTCACCAGAGGAGGCTTACACCATCCTTGCGTCCGACATGGATACAGCCAGTGAGGAAGATCCCACATTCCTTTATTCCTCCTCTTCTTCATCTGGTGAGGAAGGACCCCCAACAAGGCGCAGTAGGACCCAGGCAACTCCTGCAGCAATTGATCCCATATGGATTGCACCTCCTGAAAATTTTCAGCCCGTCATTCCGGATTTCAGAAGCAGCTCAGGAATCCAGTTTGACACCACTGGCCTCACTGAAATGGACTTCTTCAAATTCTTTTTCAGTGATGAAATAATAAATCTTATGGATGCCCAGACGAACCTGTATGCCCATCAATTTTTCACCCCAAATCCCACGTCATCACAAGCGAGATGGACCCCCCCTAAATGCAGCAGAGATGATGACATTTTGGGGAATTGTGCATATGGACATAATCACAAAGCCAAAGCTTCAGCAATACTGGAGTACTGACATTCTCTATAGTACACCGGTATTACGCATGGCCATGAAAAGGACACAATTTGAAGGGATCCAAAAAATTTTGCATTTTAGTGATAATGCACAGTGTCCCCTCGAGATGATCCAAACTTTGATCGTCTATATAAAATTTGGCCAGTGATTGAACACTTCAGCAGAAAATTTGCTGAGGCGTACACACCCCAGAGGGACATCACTATTGATGAATCTCTCATTCACTTCAAAGGGAGGCTAATATTCCGACAGTGCCTGCCCAGTAAGAGGTCCAGGTACGGAATAAAGCTGTACAAACTGTGCGAGAGTACCTCAGGGTACACCCACAGATTTAGGGTCTACGAGGGGAAGGACACCCAGATTAACCCCCCTGAATGCCCCCCATCCTGGGGGTGAGTGGGAAAATTGTGTGGGAATTGCTGCACTCACTGCTGGATTAGGGTTATCACCTCTACATTGATAACTTTTACACCAGTGTCCCAATCTTCAAGGCCCTCTCTGCCAGAGGTACAGCTGCATGTGGCACCATGCGAAAAAATCAGCGGGACCTCCCTAAGCCGCTAATTGGGCAAATGCTGAGAAAAGGGGAAAGCAGAACCCAATGCAGCGACAACATGCTGGTGGTCAAGTATAAGGACAAAAGGGTTGTCCTTATCCTGACCACCATACACCGTGACAACAGCACCCTTGTCACTGTTCTTGGGACCACAACACAAGTCCCAAACCCAGATTGTATCCTGGATTACAATCGGTACATGGGGGGTGTGGATCTCTCAGATCAGGTCCTCCAACCATAGAGTGCCTTGCGAAAAGCTTGCGTATAGTACAAAAAATTGTCCGTGCACATTGTACAGATGGCAATGTACAATGCTTTTGTGCTGTTCTGATCTACAGGCAATACGGGGACCTTCCTTCATTTTCAGGAGGTAGTCATCAAGGCCCTAATGTTTGGCACTCAGGGAAGTGAGAGTCTCAGTACTTCTGAATCTGATAGTGCCCGTATTGTCCCAGGTTAATATTTCCCAGAACAGGTTCTCCAAACAGCGAGGACAGGACGATCACAAAAACGGTGCAGAGTATGTTCCAAGAGGGAAATCCGAAAGGACACAATTTACCATTTTGAAACCTGCCCTGAGAAACCTGGCCTTTGCATTAAGGATTGCTTCAAAGTTTATACCCTGTTGACACAACACACTTTTAATATCTGATGTACCCCGCACATCTTACACATACCGCCACATTATAAATTCATACAACAGTAAAACCAAAAGAATTATAATCAATCCTATAAAACTATGCCTCTAGATAAATTCCTTCAGGGGTGTAGTTTCCAAAATGGGGTCACTTGTGGGAGATTTCCACTGTTGAGGCACATCAGGGGCTCTGCAAATGCAACATGACGCCCCTTCACCATTCCATCAAAGTCTGCAATTCAAAACGTCACTTATTCCATTCCGAGCCCCGACGTGTGCCCAAACAGTGGTTTTTCCCCACATATGGAGTATCGGCGTACTCGTGAAAAATTGCACAACATCTTTTTCTATCTATTTTCTCCTATAACCTTTGGGAAAATAAAAAAATCGTAGCTTAAAAATCATTTTTGTGGAAAAAATGTGTGTTTTTCTTTCACGACTCAACATTATAATTTTTTTTGAGGCATTTGGAGGTTCACGGTGCTCACCACATAGCTAGATAAGTTCCTTGAAGGGTCTAGTTTCCAAAATGGGGTCACTTGTGGTGGTTTTCCACTGTTTATGTACATCAGGGGCTCTGCAAACGCGATATGGTGTTCAATCTTAATTCCAGCCAATTTTTGTTTGAAAAAGTCAAATGGCGCTCCTTCCCTTCCGAGCCCTGCCGTGCGCCCAAACAGTGGTTTTCCCCCACCTATGGGGTATCAGTGTATTCAGGATAAATTGCACAACAACGTTAGTGGTCCATTTTCTCTTTTTACACTTGTGAAGATAAAAAAAATTGTTGCTAAAAATCATTTTTGGGGAAAAATGTGAATTTTTTATTTTCACGCCTCTATGTTCTAAACTTCTGTGAAGCACCTGGGGGTTCAAAGTGCTCAGCACATAGCTAGATAAGTTCCTTGAAGGGTCTAGTTTCCAAAATGGGGTCATTTGTGGCGGTTTTCCACTGTTTAGGTACATCAGGGGCTCTCCAAACGCGACATGGTGTCCGATCTCAATTCCAGCCAATTTTGGTTTGAAAAAGTCAAATGCCGCTCCTTTCCTTCTGAGCTTGGAAACAGTGGTTTTCCCCCACTTATGGGGTATCAGTGTATTCAAGAGAAATGGCACAACAACTTTAGTGGTCCAATTTCTTCTTTTACCCTTGTGAAAATAAAAAAATTGTTGCTAAAAATTATTATGTGAAATAAAACGTTAAATGTTCATTTTTTTCCTTTCACATTCCGTTAATTCCTGTGAAGCACCTGAAGGGCAAATGAACTTCTTGAATGTGGTTTTGAGTACCTTGAGAGGTGTAGTTTTTAGAATGGTGTCACTTTTGGGTATTTTAAATCATATAAGCCCCTCAAAGTGACTTCAAATGTGATGTGGTCCCTAAAAAAAATGGTTTTGTAAAGTTTGTTGAAAAAATGAGAAATCGCTGTTTAACTTTTAACCCTTATAAGTCCCTAACAAAAAAAAATTGGTTCCAAAATTGTGCTGATGTAAAGTAGACATGTGGGAAATGTTATTTATTAACTAATTTGTGCGATATGAGTCTCTGATGCAATGGTATAAAAATTCAAAGATGAAAAATTGCAAAATTTTCAAAATTTTCACCAAATTTCCGTGGTTTTTTTTTCACAGATAGACACAAGTAATATCAAAGAAATTTTGCCACTATCATAAAATACAATATGTCACTAGAAAACAGTCTGAGAATCACCAGGATCCGTTGAAGCGTTTCAGAGTTATTACCTCATAAAGTGACAATGGTCAGAATTGTGAAAATTGGCCCTGTCACTTAGGTGAAAACAGGCTTCGGGGTGAAGGGGTTAATAACCAGCTAAGGCAAAGTGTAACGCTGGGAGCTGATATTAGTAGGCTGGGAAAGTCCATGGATATTTTCCCCTTCCCAGCCACCCCAGAAATGGTGCATCCATTAGATGCGCCAATTCTGACTCTTAGCCTTGTCTTTTTCCAATTTCCTAGTGTGATGGCAATTGGGGTAATAGTTTTTGGGGTTGATGTCAGCTGGTCAGCTAACATCAAACCCAGGGGTTACACATCAGACACCCCCATTGCTAACCCTGTATTTAAAAATAAAAAGAAGCACACAGGAAAAAAAAAAGTTTATTTTAATAAAGACTCCTCTGCACATTTTTGTCCTGGTGGTTATGTCCTGATGAAGACGTTTGCAACGTATTGACAAAAAAACAGAAATTGATTCCTCTCTCTTCATCTTTCGATTGCAGCGCAGTTTAACTAATTTGTTTCCAGTGCCTTTGATTTCTTCCCCAAGGCTCTGCAGCAGCCTAAATCTCTTTTTCAGTGGTTGTGTATGCACAACCCGATCAGATGAGCATGACAGTGTACATTCTTTTCTAAACCTTTTACCCAGCTAAGAGCCTGTTGGGCTGTTTTGTCCCTTTCAGTTTTTTTCCTATGTGTATACATAGGGAGAGACCTGTTAACCAACCGGAGTGGATAAAAGCCTGCCCGGCCTGGACTAGTCAGGCCTCTCTCTATCACCTCAGGCTGGATTTACAACTTTTTCTGAAACATCAGAGCGTTTCAGAGTAAAATTTACCTTGCTGCACTTGGACAGCTAGGCTTTGGTTCATGTTGCCCATCTTTGAGAAGTAGAAATCTAAGGGTAGGTTCCCTTTAGAGGAGTTTTCCAGAACTACATCAGATCGGCTGATGGCCAAATAGCACTACGGCTCTCTCTCTAACGTCCTCAAGTAAACTTTTAGCTCAATCAAATTTTCATGTGTTCTCAATATGGGGACAGATCTAGAATTAATTCTACCTAAGGGGGAGGAGGAGAACAGAGAAAGCCACTGTCAAACAGTTGGGATTTCAGGTTATTCCCCCAAAAAACAAAAGGTCTCAATATATACTGTCCAATTCTTATTTCTTCTAACATCTTTTATTAGGAGAGAGGTAGGGAGACCCAAAGCACCGTAGATGAATGGAGATTTCACGAATATTGACAGATTTTGCCAACTTTAATGTGTATACCTGGCTCCTGTGCCATCGCTCTGGAAGTTCTTGCTATTTCGAGAAGTGATAAGGTGATGTGCATTAGTTTCCTGACCCCTGCAGTCAATCACTAGCCATAGTGGTCATGTGCTCTACACTGAAACATCACCACTAAGGACAGTAATTGGCTGCAGACGTCAGGTGACCAGAAGAACTGTAGCATTGGGGTAGTGGGAGATTTGAGAGATAAGTAAATGCTATTTCCTTATTTAATAACCTTCATTACCTTATGGCCAATTCATTACTGTCACAGAAAAAAGCTTTTAAAACGGCTTAGGTGAAATAAAGTGTTGACCAGAGTTCACACAGTTTGTGAAATAAAGGCAGAGCTGTGTTTGATCTTACGGAACGCCTGTAAAATAATTCAGGCTAGTATAACAAAGTGTTACCTGCTATTTATTAAAAATAATGACAACAGAAGAGAAATAAGCATTACTAAATTCTTTATAAAATAAGGTCAAAGAAAACAAGGTTATAGACCTAAAAACCTTATGAAAGTCTTGGAGGTGAAAAGCCTAAAAGGCAGTGATCAGTTTTACTAGACATGACTATTTAGGATCAGAGAGGTAGAGGAGATTACATAGGATTATTGCACAGATAGTCTGCAGACATCTGTAAAAGTAGCACCTCTGACCTTACCATCAGACATGCAGTGACCTGAAAGCCGCTGTAGCTGGAAGCCAGACCTTACCCGGGTGAAAGGACATTAGGTCGTATAATCAAACCTACACGAAGGTATAGATATACCAGAAGGAAATAGGAAAACATATATTTCATTTCTTTCTTGAAGTTAGATTATCAGAAAATATTTTCAAGGATTTAAATGTAATTGGCAAGTGTAGCAGACCAGCTCAAGTAACTGATAAATGGCACAGATTTAATGCCCAGTCTTATATTAAAAATTAATCAATGTATAAGGGGTTGTTAAGCAATTTTCTAATTATGTGTGATGTTTTAATTGTACCCTATTTTAAAAATCTGTGATTGTGTCACTGAATAAAACCTTCATCAGTGAAATATTATTGCTCTAATTGCCACTTGAATGTTTAAAGGGAAATCCCTTTCATCTCATGGGGATCTATGAGAGTCCCTATCTGTGCAAACAAAACAGTGAGAGTTCACCCCAGTATTCCAACAATGATAACCCAGAGGGTCAAGAAGATGGCCCCTGACTATCTATCTGTTGTACAGTGTGGTATGTTAAAAGTTTGGGGACCCCTGATCAAAATTACTTTTATTGTGAACAGTAGTGATGAGGGAACGTGCTACGGTAATGTTTTATCTGAGCATGCACGGGTGTTCTCCGAGTACCTTGGGCGTGCTCGTATGTTATATTAATGTTATGTTCTAGGAATTGTCTGTTTGTTAGGGAATCCTCACATGTGATCAGGCTATTTAGCAGCCGCAAATCATGCACCTACAGGGACGTGATCATAATATACGAGCATGTCCTAGAGACTCGGATAACACCCGAGCATGCTCAGATAAGACATTATCCAAGCATGTTCGCTCATCAGTGAACAGTTAAGCAAGCTGAAGATTGAAAAGCTTCTAAAAGGCATAAGATTAAATATGACACATTTCTTTTGTATTTTAGGAGTATATATATATATATATATATATATATATATATATATATATGTATACTCGAGCATAAGCCGAGATTTTCAGCCCATTTTTTTTAGGCTGGAAGTGCCCCTCTCGGCTTATACTCGAGACATTGTCCTAGGGTGTCAGCGGGGGAGTGGGAGTGGCAGGATTTCGGGCTATCACTTCATACTCACCCCCTCCTGATGTGGTCTCTACACGTTCCTTCTTCTCAGATGGTCTCTGGCACCTGCAGCTCTTCTTGTGTTCAGCGGTCACGTGGTACCACTCATTAAAGTAATGAATATGGACAAGACTCCACTCCCATAGTTGTGGAGCGTATATCCATTAATTTAATGAGTGGTACCATGTGACCGCTGAACACGAGAAGAGCTGCAGGCGTCAGAGACCATCTGAGAAGCAGAGACCGTGCTAGGAGGGGGTGAGCATGACGGGGGATGGTGAGCCATGCAATATTCACCTGTCCCCGTTCCACCACCATGGACACCGCTGTCTTCCGCGTCCTCTGGCTGTGACATTCAGGTCAGAGGGTACGATGACGTGTTTAGTGTGCGCCCTCTGCTTGAACAGTCACTGCAGAGACCCCGAAGACACAGTGGCTTGCGGCAGTGGAACGGGGACAGGTGAATATTGCAAGTGTCGGGGGCTTGAGCCAGCGGGGACTTCGGCACCTGGCCCTCAAGGCTCGCTGGTGTCCCCGCCTGCTTAGGACACTGTCACCTGGCCCCCAGTGATGAGAGGTTAGTATGTCATTTTTTTTTAATCGCAGCAGCACCATATGGGGCATATCATTCTATGGAACATCTTATGGGGCCATCAACTTTATGGAGCATTATATGGGGCGTATTATTCTATGGAGTCTCTTATGGGGCCATCAACCTTTATGGAGCATTATATGGGGCAAATTTTAATATGGAGCATCTTGAGGGGCCATCATTAATAGTGATGAGCGAATATACTCATTACTCGAGATTTCTCGAGCACGCTCGGGTGTCCTCCGAGTATTTTTTAGTGCTCGGAGATTTAGTTTTCATCGCCGCAGCTGAATGATTTCTGTTAGCCAGCATAAGTACATGTGGGGGTTGCCTGGTTGGGGTATGGAATCCCCACATGTAATCAAGCTGGCTAATAGATGTAAATCATTCAGCTGAGGTGAGGAAAACAAAATCTCCAAGCACTAAACAATACTCGGAGGTCACCCGAACGTGCTCGAGAAATCTCAAGTAACGAGTATATTCGCTCATCACTAAGATTCATTATCCTTTATGGAGCAGCATTATATGAGGCACATTTTAATATGGAACATCTTATGGGGCCATTATCTGTTTATGGAGCATTATATGGGGCATATTATTCTAAGGAGCATCTTATGGGGCCATCATTAACTTTTTGTGCAGCATTATATGGGGCATATTTTAATATGGGGCATCTTATGGGGCCATTATTAACCTTTGTGCAGCATTATATGGGGCATATTTTTTGTATGGAGCATCTTATGGGGCCCATCATGAACTTTATGGAGCATTATATGGGGCGTATTTTGTATGGATCATCTTATGAGGCCCATAATGAACTGTATGGAGCATTATATGGGGCTCCTGATTCAATATGGATATTTAGAAACATTTAACCTACTGATGTCTCAATTAATTTTACTTTTATTGGTATCTCTTGTTTTATCTTTGAAATTTACCAGTCGCTGGTAGAGAGAGAGAGAGAGAGCAAAAAATGGGAACACACACATATAAAGGTACTATGGATGCAGGGCCTCAGCAAGGAGTCCCCTCTGTACAAAAGGATATAGATTCAGAAAAAAGAGGCAGCACTCCAGTAGCCTTTCTCAAAGGCTCATTATAGCCGAAATGTCGCCACGCCACTGGGGCTATTATAGTCCCTTTTCTATTTTTGAAAATACTGGAGTGCTGCCTCTTTTTTCTGAATATATATATATACATATATAGTACAGACCAAAAATTTTTTAAAATTATTTTTAACATTACATTTTTTACTATTGATTAACACATGTAGAATTATATACTTAACAAAAAAGTGTGAAACAACTGAAATTATGTCACCTTTTGCTTTGATGACTGCTTTGCACACTCTTGGCATTCTCTTAATGAGCTTCAAGAGGTAGTCACTGGAAATGGTTTTCACTTCACAGGTGTGCCCTGTCAGGTTTAATAAGTGGGATTTCTTGCCTTATAAATACATAGCCAGCGTCAATAGTAAAAAGTTGGGGACACACAGGGTTAATAGCGGCGGTAACGGAGTGCGTTACCGCCGGCATTAACCCTGTGTTAGCGGTGACCGGAGGGGAGTAAGCGGGCGCCAGGCACTGAATACGGGGAGTAAGGAGCGGCCATTTTCTTCCAGACTGTGCCCGTTGCTGATTGGTCGTGGCAGCCATGACAGGCAGCTGGTGAGACTAATCAGTGAATGAATAACCGTGACAGACAGACAGACAGAAGGAAAGACGGAAGTGACCCTTAGACTATTATATAGTAGATATATATACACAGTACAGACCAAAAGGTCACACTGAAGGCATCAAAACTATGAATTAACACATGTGGAATTATATACTTAACAAAAAAGTGTGAAACAACCGAAATTATGTCTTATATTCTACGTTCTTCAAAATTGCCACCTTTTGCTTTGATGACTGCTTTGCACACTCTTGGCATTCTCTTGATGAGCTTCCAAGAGGTAGTCACCGGGAATAGTTTTCCAACAATCTTGAAAGAGTTCCCAGAGATGCTTAGCACTTGTTGGCCCTTTTGCCTTCACTCTGCGGTCCAGCTCCCCCCAAACCATCTCGATTGGGTTCAGGTCTGATGACTGTGGAGGTCAGATCATCTGGCGTAGCACCCCATCACTCTCCTTCTTGGTCAAATAGCCCTTACACAGCCTGGAGGTGTGTCTGGGGTCAATGTCCTGTTGAAAAATAAATGATGGTCCAGCTAAACGCAAACCGAATGGATGCTGTGGTAGCCATGCTGGTTCAGTATGCCTTCAATTTTGAATAAATCCCCAACAGTATCACGAGCAAAGGTAAAGTCCATCCGTTCACCTTTTCTTCGTCGCACAAAGACACGGTGGTTGGAACCAAAGATCTCAAATTTGGACTCATCAGACCAAAGCACAGATTTCCACTGGTCTAATGTCCATTCCTTGTGTTCTTTAGCCCAAACAAGTCTCTTCTGCTTGTTGCCTGTCCTTAACATTGGTTTCCTAGCAGCTATTTTACCATGAAGGCCTGCTGCACAAAGTCTCCTCTTAACAGTTGTTGTAGAGATGTGTCTGCTGTTAGAACTCTGTGTGGCATTGACCTGGTCTCTAATCTGAGATGCTGTTAACCTGCGATTTCTGAGGCTGGTGACTTGGATAAACTTATCCTCAGAAGCAGAGGTGACTCTTGGTCTTCCTTTCCTGGGGCGGTCCTCATGTGAGCCAGTTTCTTTGCAGCGCTTGATGGTTTTTTGCCACTGCACTTGGTGACAATTTCAAAGTTTTCCCAATTTTTCGGACTGACTAACCTTCATTTCTTAAAGTAATGATGGCCACTTGTTTTTCTTTACTTAGCTGCTTTTTTCTTGCCTAAATACAAATTCTAACAGTCTATTCAGTAGGACTAACAGCTGTGTATCCACCAGACTTCTGCACAACACAACTGATGATCCCAACATCATTTATAAGGCAAGAAATCTTACTTATTAGACCTGACAGGGCACACCTGTGAAGTGAAAACCATTTCCAGTGACTACCTCTTGAAGCTCATTAAGAGAATGCCAAGAGTGTGCAAAGCAGTCATCAAAGCAAAAGGTGACATAATTTCAGTTGTTTCACACTTTTTTGTCAAGTATATAATTCTACATGTGTTAATTCATAGTTTTGATGCCTTCAGTGTGAATGTACAATTTTCAAAGTCATGAAAATACAGAAAAATCTTTAAATGAGAAGGTGTGTCCAAAATTTTGGTCTGTACTGTATATATATATATATATATATATATATATATATATATATATATATATATATATATCTCAATAGTAAAAAATGTAATGTTAAAAATAATTTAAAAAAAATAAACCTGCTATACTCACCCTCCGTAGTCTGCTGAGCCGCTCCCGCCGGCCGCCATCTTCCGCTGCAGTTTCCGGTGGCAAAGATGGTATGGCAGAAATACCTGCCATGACGTCACGGTTATGTGACCTCGACATCATCACAGGCCATGCGCTCCTGTGCGACAAGGACCTGCCATGACATCACGGTCAAGTGACCGCGATGTCACACAGGCCCTGCGCTCTGATACCAACCCTGGGACCGCAGGCTGCCGTGGACTACAAGGGGCCTTTTGAAAGGTGAGTATATGTTTATTTTTTATTTTTTCACCTATGACAAACCTGGCTAGGCAATATACTACGTAGCTGGGCAATATACTACATGACTGGCCAATATACTACGTGGCTCTATGCTGTATACTACTTCGCTGTGCAATATACTACGTGGCTCTGTGCTGTATACTATGTCACTCGGCAATAAACTATGTCACTGGGCAATATACTATGTTACTGGCCAATATACTACTTGGCTCTATGCTGTATACTACGTCGCTGTGCAAAATACTATGTGACTGGGCAATATACTACGTAACTTGGCAATAAACTACGTGACTGGGCAATATTCTACGTGGCTGGGCAATATACTACGTCGCTGTGCAATATACTACGTGGCTGGGCAATATACTACATGGCTAGGCAATATACTACGTGGCTGGGCAATATACTACGTAACTGGGCAATATACTACGTGACTGGGCAATATACTATGTCACTGGGCGATATACTACGTTATTTGCCAATATACTACGTGGCTCTCTGCTGTATACTACGTCGCTGTGCGATATACTACGTCACTGGGCAATATACCGCATAACTGGGCAATATACTACGTGGCTGGGCAATATACTACGTGACTGGGCAATATACAATGCAACTGGGCAATATACTACGTGGCTGCACAATATACTACGTGACTGGGCAATATACTACGTGGCTGCGCAAGATACTACGTCACTAGGCAATATACTACGTAACTGGGCAATATACTACGTGGCTGGGCAATATACTACGTAACTGGCCAATATACTATGTGGCTGCGTAATATACTACGTAACTAGCCAATATACTATGTGGCTGCGCAATATACTACGTCACTGGGCAATATACTACATGGCTGGGCAATATACTACGTGGCTGGGCAATATACTTCACCACTGGGCAATATACTACGTCACTGGGCAATATACTATGTGGTTGGGCAATATACTACGTGGCTGGACAATATTCTACGTGACTGGGCAATATACTGCGTGGCTGGGCAATATACTATATGGCTGGGCAATATACTACGTGGACATGCATATTCTAGAATATCTGATGCATTAGAATCGGGCCACCATCTAGTATATATATATATATATATATATATATATATATAATATTTTACATTTTGAAAATTACAAAAAGGAAAATGGGCTGATGGAATAGTTTGGTCACCCTGCATGGTTAGTACATCGTAGCACCCCGTTTTGAAAGTATCACAGCTTGGAAACACTTTTATAGCCTGCCAAAATTCTATTAATTCTTGATTGAGAGATTTTCATCCATTCTTCATTGGAAAATTCTTCCAGTTCTGTGAGAATCCTGGATGGTCTTGTAAATCTGTAGCTAGACCTCAAAAAAGCATTACATACTTCTTTTTCGAGGACTAGCCATAGATTTTCAATGATGTTCAGACCAGGGGACTGTGAGGGTCATTGTAAAACCTTTAGCTTGCATCTTTTGAGGTAGTCTATCATGGATTTTGACATGTATTTAGTATCATTATCCATTTGTAGAAGCCATCCTCTTTTCAACTTCAGCTTTTTTACAGATGGTGTCATGTTTGTATTAAGGATTTGTTGAAATTTCATTTAATCCATTCTTCCCACTACCTGTGAAATATTCCCTATGCCATTGGCTGCAACACATCCCCCAGAGCATGATTGATCCTCCCTCATACTTACTGGTTGACAAGATGTTCTTTTCCTAAAATTCTGTGTCCTTTTTAATCCAGATGTACAGTTTTGTCCAAAAGTATTGACACCCCTGCAATTCTGTCAGATAATATTCAGTTTCTTCCTGAAAATGATTGCAAACACAAATTCTTTGTTATTATTATCTTCATGTAATTTGTCTTAAATGAAAAAACACAAAAAGAATTGTCCTAAAGCCAAATTGGATATAATTCCACACCAAACATAAAAAAGGGGGTGGACAAAAGTATTGGCACTGTTCGAAAAATCATATGATGCTTCTCTAGTTTGTGTAATTAACAGCACCTGTAACTTACCTGTGGCACCTAACAGGTGTTGGCAATAACTAAATCACACTTGCAGCCAGTTGACATGTGATTAAAGTTGACTCAACCTCTGTCCTGTGTCCTTGTGTGTACCACATTGAGCATGGAGAAAAGAAAGAAGACCAAAGAACTGTCTGAGAACTTGAGAAACCAAATTGTGAGGAAGCATGAGCAATCTCAAGGCTACAAGTCCATCTTCAAAGACCTGAATGTTCCCGTGCCTACCGTGTGCAGTGTCATCAAGAAGTTTAAAGCCCATGGCACTGTGGCTAACCTCCATAGATGTGGACGGAAAAGAAAAATTGACAAGAGATTTCAACGCAAGATTGTGCGGATGTTGAATAAAGAACTTCGACTAACATCCAAACAAGTTCAAGCTGCCCTGCAGTCCGAGGGTGCAACAGTGTCAACCCGAACTATCCGTCGGCGTCTGAATGAAAAGGGACTGTATTGTAGGAGACCCAGGAAGACCCCACTTCTTACCCCGAGACATAAAAAAGCCAGGCTGGAGTTTGCCAAAACTTACCTGAAAAAGCCTAAAACGTTTTGGAAGAAGGTTCTCTAGTCAGATGAGACAAATGTAGAGCTTTTTGGGTAAAGGCATCAACATAGAGTTTACAGGAGAAAAAAAGAGGCATTCAAAGTAAAGAACATGGTCCCTACAGTCAAACATGGCAGAGGTTCCCTGATGTTTTAGGGTTGCTTTGCTGCCTCTGGCACTGGACTGCTTGACCGTGTGCATGGCGTTATGAAGCCTGAAGACTACCAACAAATTTTGCAGCATAATGTAGGGCCCACTGTGAGAAAGCTGGGTCTCCCTCAGAGGTCATGGGTCTTCCAGCAGGACAATGTCCCAAAACACACTTCAAAAAGCACTAGAAAATGGTTTGAGAGAAAGCACTGGAGACTTCTAAGGTGGCCAGTAGGGTTGAACGACTTACTTTTTCGGGATCGAGTCGGGTTTCGCGAAACCCGACTATCTGAAAAGTTGAGTCGAGTGAAATCGGCCGATTATCGCGAAAAGTCGGGGATTGACCCAATGCAAGTCAATGGGGAAGCATAGTCGGCAGTAAGTGGAGGCCAGGAAAACACCTACAGTGCCCATTGAAATGGCAAAAACATCCATTCTTGTTACTGAGGCTTGTCAATCTTAATTTACCTTATAATAATAGGCATTGGAAATTGGGGGTCATTTGGCTAAAGTTGTGGGGGGTAGGGCTGCTTCAAGTATTTAGTGGGCCCAGGAAACGTGGACCATGTCACGGCAGTGGAGCAGGGAGAGGTAAGTATTTCAACTTTGCAAGTGCTGTGATCCTGAGCAAGCAGGGGGGGCCCACTCATTGAGCATTGGCACTGGGACAGGGCCCCTCAAAGTAGGGCGGTGTGTTTGCACGGCGGGGGCGCCTCCCACCGGCAGCGACACTTTTGTGTACTATGATGGGCCCTGTGCCAGTGACGTCGCCAACGAGTATTCCCCCCACACCTGAAGAAGGAACCTGCACTTTCATCTGCACCTCCCTCTTTGTCCCCGTGTAAGGTGGTATATTATGCGGGTAGGGGAACCTGACTTTCAGCTGGGTCACATTCTGGCTGTGTAGCGTGCACGGGGAATGTAGCGGTCTTGGTCAATGTACCAGCAGACTCATCTAGCACTGGCTGGGCAATAGGCAGGATGAGGAGGAAACACAGATATAGGCCCAAATAATAAAGTGGGCTAAATGCTGTTCAAAATTGGTAACAGGACTAACCAGGCGGCATTGCTTTCTTCAGTGGAGGACAACTGTAATGAGAGGCTGACACAGTGAGTAGGCCCAAATCAGTAAGTAGGCTAAATGCAGTTCAAAATTGGTAACAGTAGTAAACAGGCGGCACTGCTTTGTTCAGTGGAGAACAGCAAGGAGCGGCAGACACCGTTAGTAGGGCCAACAAAACAAGTAGGCCAAATGCAGTGTTATATTAAAAACAATTTAACGAGAGCCTGAAGATTGGAGCTCAGAAAAGGCAACCTGGAGAACACCTTGGAGTGGCAGACACTGTTAGTAGGCCCCAACCAAACTAGTAGCCCCACTGCAGTTGTTCCATTAAAAAACTATTTAACGAAAGCCTGAAGATTGAAGCTCAGGAAAGGCAACCAGGAGAACACCTTGGAGCGGCAGACACTGTTAGTAGGCCCCAACCAAACTAGTAGCCCCACTGCAGATGTTCCATTAAAAAACTATTTAACGAGAGCCTGAAGATTAAAGCTCAGGAAAGGCAACCAGGAGAACATCTTGGAGCGGCAGACACTGTTAGTAGGCCCCAACCAAACTAGTAGCCCCACTGCAGATGTTCCATTAAAAAACTATTTAACGAGAGCCTGAAGATTGAAGCTCAGGAAAGGCAACCAGGAGAACACCTTGGAGCGGCAGACACTGTTAGTAGGACTATTGGAAGGACTGACCGCAGACAGACTTAGTAGGCCTAAAAAAAATTAGGCTCAATGCAGTTTCAATTATCTTGCAGGGGTACACAGGCAGCATTGGTGTGGTCAGCGGAGGACAATTGGATGGAGGGACCGCAGACAGACTTAGTAGGCCTAAAAGAAAAAAATTAGGCTCAATGCAGTTTCAGCAGAGGACAATTGGAAGGAGGGACCGCAGACAGACCTAGTAGGCCTAAAATAAAAAAATTAGGCTCAATGCAGTTTCAATTATCTTGCAGGGGTACACAGGCAGCATTGGTGTGGTCAGCGGAGGACAATTGGAAGGAGGGACCGCAGACAGACTTAGTAGGCCTAAAAGAAAAAAATTAGGCTCAATGCAATTTCAATTATCTTGCAGGGGTACACAGGCAGCATTGGTGTGGTCAGCGGAGGACAATTGGAAGGAGGGATCGCAGACAGACTTAGTAGGCCTAAAATAAAAAAAATTAGGCTCAATGCAGTTTCAATTATCTTGCAGGGGTACACAGGCAGCATTGGTGTGGTCAGCGGGGGACAATTGGAAGGAGGGACCGCAGACAGACTTAGTAGACCTAAAATAAAAAAAATGGGCTCAATGCAGTTTCAATTATCTTGCAAGGGTACACAGGCAGCATTGGTGTGGTCAGCGGAGGACAGTTGGAAGGAGTGTCTGACACAGTTAGTACTCGAAAATAATACATAGATGTTAATATCTCGTAAAAAAACAAAACAAAAAAAAAGGGTGGCATACTTAGGTATAGGGGTGGGCTCCTCTGCTGAATTTCAGACATTGTTATTTGGTTCAAAGTATTTACTGGTGTAAATGTAGGACAGGGCCCCTGAATATTTTAACTAGCATCGTACATGTCAACAAATTGGTATTGTCAGTGCCAGGCATTGAAAGATTTCACCGCATAGACTAAACAGTGGTGGAGCAGTGAGAGATAATTTTGCAAGTGGTAGAGCACTGTTTGAGCTGGGGGGACACTCTCTCATGGCCGACGGTACTGGCCCAGGGCCCCTCATGTTACAATGGTGTGTCTGACGTTGGGTGCGCGCCACCACCGCCAGAGACACTTCATTGTATTGGTGGCTCAGTGGATAGCCCTGCAGCCTTGCAGCGCTGGGGTCCTGGGTTCGAATCCCACCCAGGACAACATCTGCAAAGAGTTTGTATGTTCTCTCCGTGTTTGCGTGGGTTTCCTCCGGGCACTCCGGTTTCCTCCCACATTCCAAAGACATATTGATAGGGATTCTAGATTGTGAGCTCCATTGGGGACAGCGATGATAATGTGTTCAAATTGTAAAGCGCTGCGGAATATGTTAGCGCTATATAAAAATAAAGATTATTTATTTATTATTGTACTATGAGGGACCCAGTGCCAGTGCCGTCGACCAAAAGTGGGCACACCCACCTCTTCAGACAAATGGCACTCTCATGGGTGCTTGCGCCAAGTGGCGAGACCACGGCCCCGTGGGGGGAGTCAGCCCATTTAGGGAGGTGTAAACATGTCGTATGCTGGACATACAGCAGCTGCAAATTAAGAGATTGGAACAGTCAGTAAGACCAGTCCAAAAGCAAGACCTTTTTACAGGAAAGCTAGGTGTCAGCCGGGAAAGGTGGGGCAAAATAATTAGAAATCCATGAGTGGTTCATTTTAATGAAGGTTAGATCATCAACAGTTTGGGTAGCCAGATGAGTCCTTTTTTCGGTCAGTATTGAACCAGCAGCACTGAATACTCTTTCTGATAGCACACTAGCTGCTGGGCAAGCAAGCTCCTGCAATGCATATTCGGCCAATTCAGGCCAGGTGTCTATTTTGGATGCCCAGTAATCAAATGGGAATGACGCTTGAGGGAGAACATCGATAAGGGATGAAAAATAGTTGGTAACCATACTGGACAAATGTTGTCTCCTGTCACTTTGAATTGATGCTGCAGTACTTGTCCTGTCTGCGGTTATTGCGAAATCACTCCACAACCTGGTCAGAAAACCCCTCTGTCCAACGCCACTTCTGATTTGTGCACCTCTAACACCTCTGCTTTGTTGCCCCCTGCAGCTCGTGTGAGAACCATCACCGGCGCTGTGTGCTGGGAATGCCTGAATCAAACGGTCTACAAGAGTTGCTTGTTTGGTTGCCAATATTTGTTCAAGGTTCTCGTGTGGCATTATATTTTGCAGTTTCCCCTTATAGCATGGATCCAGGAGGCAGGCCAACCAGTAATTGTCATCAGTCATCATTTTTATAATGCGGGGGTCCCTTTCTAGGATACGCAATGCATAATCCGCCATGTGGGCCAATGTTTCAGTTGTCAATTCACTGCTTGTGCTGGGTTGAGGAGCACTTTCGGGCAAATCAACGTCACTTGTCTGCCTCAAAAACCCCGAACCTGGCCTTGCAACGACACCAGTTTCTATTGCCTCCTGAGAAGCTTTTTCATCCAAAAAATACTCATCCCCATCATCCTCCTTGTCCTCCTCCTCTTCGCCTGCCACCTCATCCAGTAGACTTCCCTGACCAGACAATGGCTGACTGTCATCAAGACTTCCCTCGTCCTCGGCTGCAGACACCTGCTCCTTTATGCGCGTCAAACTTTGCATCAGCAGATGCATTAGGGGGATGCTCATGCATATTATGGCATTTTCTGCAGTAACCAGCCGTGTGCATTCCTCAAAACACTGAAGGACTTGACACAGGTCTTGTAGCTTCGACCACTGCACACCTGACAACTCCAGCACGCCTCTGTTCGCACAGTCTTTGAAGCATGGGCAGTGTGGAGTTCCACCTTGTTGCAACGTCGATAATTAGGCGATGCTGAGGAAGGTTCAAAGATCGCTGATGATTCTGCATACGGCTGGAGTGTACGGGCGAACGGCGGATGTGCAAGCACCTTCAGGAGCAGGTCGGATAACTCCGGATAACTTTTCAGGAAGCACTGCACCACCAGGTTTAAGGTGTGAGCCAGGCAAGGAATGTGTTTCAGTTGTGAAAGGGCTATGGCAGCCATAAAATTCCTTCCGTTATCACTCACTACCTTGCCTGCCTCAAGATGTACACTGCCCAGCCATGACTGAGTTTGTTGCTGCAAGTACTCGGACAGAACTTCCACGGTGTGTCTGTTGTCGCCCAAACACTTCATTGCCAATACAGCCTGCCGACGCTTGCCACTAGCTGTTCCATAATGGGACACCTCGTGTGCAACAGTGGCAACTGCGGATGGAGTGGTCGTGCGACTGCGGTCTGTGGACGAGCTCTCGCTTCTGGAGGATGAGGAGGAGGAGGAGGGGGGGCGAACGCCTACCGCCAACTGTTTTCTAGACCATGGGCTAGGCAGAACTGTCCTAATATTGCTGTCCCCTGTGAACCCTGCATCCACCACATTAACCCAGTGTTCCGTGATGGACACGTAACGCCATGCCTACTGGTCCATGCATCTGTTGTCAGGTGCACCTTTCTACTCACAGATTGCCTGAGTGCATGGACAATGCGGTCTTTTACATGCTGGTGGAGGGCTGGGATGGCTTTTCTCGAAAACAAGTGTCGACTGAGTAGCTCGTAGCGTGGTACAGCGTAGTCCATCAGGGCATTGAAAGCTTTGCTTTCAACTAACCGGTAGGGCATCATCTCTAACGAGATTAGTCTAGCAATGTGGGCGTTCCAACCCTGTGTACGCAGATGAGAGGATGAGTACTTCCTTTTCCTAATGACAGTCTCTTGTAGGGTGAGCTGGACTGGAGAGCTGCATATGGTGGAACTAGCGGGGGTGCCGGTGGACATGGCAGACTGAGAGAGGGTTGGTGATGGTATTCTTGCTGTTGGCCTACATACAGTGTTTCCTACCACGAAACTGGTGATTCCCTGACCCTGACTGCTTTGGCCTTGCGACTAGTGTTGAGCGATACCGTCCGATACTTGAAAGTATCGGTATCGGATAGTATCGGCCGATACCCGAAAAATATCGGATATCGCTGATACCGATATCCGATACCAATACAAGTCAATGGGACATCAAGTATCGGAAGGTATTCTCATGGTTCCCAGGGTCTGAAGGAGAGGAAACTCTCCTTCAGGCCCTAGGATCCATAGGGATGTGTAAAATAAAGAATTAAAATAAAAAATATTGATATATTTACCTCTCCGGCGGCCCCTGAACTCAGCGCGGGTAACCGGCAGGCTTCGTTGTTCAAAATCAGCGCTTTTAGGACCTGAGAATCACGTCCCGGCTTCTGATTGGTCGCGGGCCGCCCATGTGACCGCCACGTGACCAATCACAAGCCGCGACGTCACCGCAAGCTATTAACGCGCTCATTTTTAAAAATGAGCGCGTTAATGGCTTTCAAAGACGTAGCGGCTTGTGATTGGTCGCGGCCACGCGACCAATCACAAGCCGCGACGTCACCGCAAGCTATTAACGCGCTCATTTTTAAAAATGAGCGCGTTAATGACTTTCAAAGACGTAGCGGCTTGTGATTGGTCTCCCATGTGACCGCCACGCGACCAATCACAAGCCGCTACGTCTTTGAAAGCCATTAACGCGCTCATTTTTAAAAATGAGCGCGTTAATAGCTTGCG
The DNA here is from genome assembly GCF_032444005.1 of Ranitomeya imitator. Classification (NCBI taxonomy): domain Eukaryota; kingdom Metazoa; phylum Chordata; class Amphibia; order Anura; family Dendrobatidae; genus Ranitomeya; species Ranitomeya imitator. Next base: position 146,587,502 of record NC_091288.1, on the reverse strand, counting down.
GTGACGTCGCGGCTTGTGATTGGTCGCGTGGCCGCGACCAATCACAAGCCGCTACGTCTTTGAAAGCCATTAACGCGCTCATTTTTAAAAATGAGCTCGTTAATAGCTTGCGGTGACGTCGCGGCTTGTGATTGGTCGCGGCCACGCGACCAATCACAAGCCGCTACGTCTTTGAAAGCCATTAACGCGCTCATTTTTAAAAATGAGCGCGTTAATAGCTTGCGGTGACGTCGAGGCTTGTGATTGGTCGCGTGGCCGCGACCAATCACAAGCCGCTACGCCTTTGAAAGCCATTAACGCGCTCATTTTTAAAAATGAGCGCGTTAATAGCTTGCGGTGACGTCGCGGCTTGTGATTGGTCGCGTGGCGGTCACATGGGCGGCCCGCGACCAATCAGAAGCCGGGACGTGATTCTCAGGTCCTAAAAGCGCTGATTTTGAACAACGAAGCCTGCCGGTTACCCGCGTTGAGTCCAGGGGCCGCCGGAGAGGTAAATATATCAATATTTTTTATTTTAATTCTTTATTTTACACATCTCTATGTATCCGATACCGATACCCGATACCACAAAAGTATCGGATCTCGGTATCGGAATTCCGATACCGCAAGTATCGGCCGATACCCGATACTTGCGGTATCGGAATGCTCAACACTACTTGCGACGAAACCTACACAATTGCTGCAGGTGGTGTGGTAAATGGTGGGCTTACAGTGAGGGAAGGGATGTAGCGTTGCTGACTAGCTTCATTGTGAGAAGGTGCAACAACGTTAAGCGACATTTGGTAGTTAGTTCAGGCTTGCAAGTGCATGGTGGTTAAATGTCTACGCATGCAACTTGTATTTAGATTTTTAACATTCTGACCTCTGCTGAAGGTTCTTGAGCATTTCTTACAGATGACTTTGCACTGATCATTTGGATCTTGTTTAAAAAAGTGCCAGACTGCACTCTTCTTACTATCGGATACCTTTTCAGGCATTGCACTCTGAGCTACTTTAACCAGATGGCCACGCTGTCCTACAACAGTTTTAGGTTTTGACACACGTTTTTGGCCAGATACAGGCCTGCCAGATGGAAGCTGTTGCGATGTTGATGCCTGCTGTGGCTCCTCCTCTGCTTCAGAGCTACTGCCGGCTGCACCCTGTTCCCCCAATGGCTGCCAATCGGGGTCAACAACTGGGTCATCTGACCTCCTCTTCTATGTCCTGTGCACCTTCCTCTGTGTCACCGTGTAAGCCGGTGCTATAGCGTTCATGACGGGGCTCCATAGTCTCATCAGGGTCAGATTCTGGATCAGTACACTGCGAGGGCAAGGTTCTGATCTGAGTCAAAGGAACAGCATAATAATCTGGCTGTGGCTGTGCATCTGTGCACTCCTTGTCCGATTAATCTTGTAATGGGCATGGCCTATTAACCATTTCCCTTTCTAACCCAGGAACGGTATGTGTAAAGAGCTCCATGGAGTAACCCGTTGTGTCGCCTGACGCATCCTTCTCTGTTGTTCTGGGTGAAGAACACAAGGAAGCGACTTGTTCCTGACCGGGAACATCCACTGACAAGACGCTGCTTTTACATTTTGCACTTTCCGAATACGAGGCGAAAGAGCTAGAGGCCAGCAAGGAAAGCCAAAACTTGTTCCTGCTGCTCCAGCTTTAAAAGCGGTTTTCCTACTCCCAGAAAAGGGAGCGTTCAAGGCCTTGTGTAGCCAGACGATGATGGTGGCTGAACAACTCGAGACTTAGGTGCTATATTGCTTTTCCCATGACCACCTGATGCTCCACCACCACTACCATCATTACCAGCTGGCAATGACCGCCCACGGCCACGACCTCTTCCACCAGACTTCCTCATTCTTGGAAAAATGTAACCAAATGAATGCAGCTATGGAGGGATACCAATGTTAAAACTTAACTTTTAATAACCATATATAAAAAACACCATTAGAACCCAACAAAAAAACACATAAACAAGTGAAAAGTGCTCAAAATAACCAGTGCTCAAAGTAAAAAATTGAACGGTCTCACCACTCAGGACGGACACATGAGTATAATCGATAATTCAGCCAATGAGGCTATGAGGAGTAATGGTCCAGGGGAAAGGTCAGCAGGTAGGGATACACCAGTCCTGTCTACCCTGTAACCCCTGTGTAACTCCTGTCCTAACAAGGACAGGCCACAAATGGGCCCTGCTATGGACAACCACCAGATGTATATAAGTGGACAAATAATCCTCTTCTCCCTACGCGTTTCATCACCGATGTAGGAGACTCATCAGGGGAGTATAAGTAAATAAGTGTGCTACAGGGCACAAAAAGTCCAAGCAAGCAGAGATGAATATGCAAGGTCCGTATTTCAAAGTTCAGCATGGGTCCCGCAGTGGCTGAGTACCCATGAGGAGGTATGGCTATGTGTGTCTGCAGTCCAAAGTGTGTCCTCGCCTACCCCCCACAAACATGACCTTATATACAAATACAGGTCAACTCCCCCTAATCATGCAGCCTCTGTCATTGGCTGGCCTACTAGGAAACGTAAGTACTTACATAGCATGGTAACCATTAATACATAGGTAGCCGCCATATTGTCTCCCTCCATTCCATAACATGCATACCAAGCAAGCTCCAACATGTGGACACTACCGCCGCCATATTGTGGGCGTGTATAGAATCTAAAAAGGCGGCGCGCGCATTGTGCGAACTGCCGCGCATGCGCAGAAGTGGTGTGTTCCGAAATTACATGGCGGTAGATTGCCGTCAAACAATATGACCCACTACCGTACATGCGCTTTGATCTGATGCTCCAGTCCCAGGCAGTACAGGAGGAGAACGTTCACTAGCATTAGATGCAGCGTAACCATATTATGGGCGTATGGAGTGACGTCCTCGGATGGCGCAGAGTTATGCGCCCAGACATCGTGCATGCACATTAGGCGTGCGTTCCAAAAATGGAACGCACTACCGCCATATCAGGGGTGTCGCCATATTGCAGCGTCGCCATATTGTGGGTGTATAGAATGACGTCCTCCATCGCGCCGAGTGATACGCCCAGACATAGTGCATGCGCATTAGGCGTGCATTCCAAGACTGGAACGCACTAACGCCATATTGGGGGCATGTTATCAATTTATCAATTGTAAAACCACCGGGGTGATCTATAGGGTCCTATGTATATGTGGTCAAAGGTATATTGGAAAAACCATTCGTGAATTCAGGAGACGGGTGGGGGAGCACCTTGGTGATATACGCAATCAGAGAGATACCCCCATTGCCAGACATATCAACGGGACTCATGGGGGTAGCACCAAGGGCCTCTCATTTATGGGAATTGACAAAATCCGTATGCCACCGAGGGGTGGCGACTTGGATAAGATGCTCCTCCAGAGGGAGGCCAAGTGGATTTTCCTACTTGATACATGTGATCCGAGAGGACTTAATGAACAACTGAATTTTGCTTGTTTCCTTTAATATTACTTTTTGTGTTCGGCTATTGGTTGCTTCGGCAAATAGGCATTTTTATTAGATAGTTTTGGTCTGGGTCCTAGCCTTTTCTTCAGCCAAGGAAAGCAGAATTTATTATGGGTCCATTGTGACCATTGGGGATGTGACCACTGTAGTTTTTCCCCTTTTTCCCATTGGTGACACCCCGCTTTTCCTAAATTAGTGCATTACCTACCATTGGATCTATAGCACTTTGGAATAGGGGTGTAACTTCACCATACGTAGAACCTAACTTCTATATTGTAGTACGGTCTTTCCACCTACTTTGGTTTGTCTGTGTTCGGGTACTACTGCCTATCTCCAGTGTACTTTTTTGGGGTGGGACATTATTGCTGATTTATGCATCTCCCCCGTTGTATATCTGGTAGGAATATTTATGATATTACCATTTATCAGTGCCCGTTGTGCATACCTCCCCCCCCTCCCCCCTTTTTCCCTCTGTTCCTCCTGGTATTGGCCAGGGGGGTTTATTACTGTGTTATAATTGGGTATCCACATAGTACGCATTTTTTATATAGTGTGTTTTCTCTGGACGGCATGACTGCCATTACTTTAGTGGCTTATATGGCCGGGGATGTTCATTGAGTGATTATCTGTTACTTTGGCTCCCCCTGTTTGACTCCCTAAAGGGGTGCCCCCATTGACGTCCTTTATTGGCGATGACATATCTATTTAGCAACTTTAATGGTATGGGTCAATACATCGCCATTCTTTTTCTGTAATTGTACTATTGTAGTATACTTATTTGGGCTGCTGCGCCTCTTTTTAGTACGCTACTTACGTCTATCTTCCTTCTGTTGTAGGCGTGTTATTGTACATTGTCATACACGCCCCCAATATGGCGTTAGTGCGTTCCAGTCTTGGAACGCACGCCTACTGCGCATGCACTATGTCTGGGCGTATCACTCGGCGCGATGGAGGACGTCATTCCATATGCCCACAATATGGCGACGCTGCAATATGGCGACGCCCCTGATATGGCGGTAGTGCGTTCCATTTTTGGAACGCACACCTAATGCGCATGCACGATGTCTGGGCGCATAACTCGGCGCCATCCGAGGACGTCACTCCATACGCCCATAATATGGTTACGCTGCATCTAATGCTAGTGAACGTTCTCCTCCTGTACTGCCTGGGACTGGAGCATCAGCTCAAAGCGCATGTACGGTAGTGGGTCATATTGTTTGACGGCAATCTACCGCCATGTAATTTCAGAACACACCACTTCTGCGCATGCGCGGCAGTTCGCACAATGCGCGCGCCGCCTTTTTAGATTCTATACACGCCCACAATATGGCGGCGGTAGTGTCCACATGTTCGGAGCTTGCTTGGTATGCATGTTATGGAACGGAGGGAGACAATATGGTGGCTACCTATGTATTAATGGTTACCGTGCTATGTAAGTACTTATGTTTCCTAGTAGGCCAGCCAATGACAGAGGCTGCATGATTAGGGGGAGTTGACCTGTATTTGTATATAAGGTCATGTTTGTGGGGGGTAGGCGAGGACACACTTTGGACTGCAGACACACATAGCCATACCTCCTCATGGGTACTCAGCCACTGCGGGACCCATGCTGAACTTTGAAATACGGACCTTGCATATTCATCTCTGCTTGCTTGGACTTTTTGTGCCCTGTAGCACACTTATTTACTTATACTCCCCTGATGAGTCTCCTACATCGGTGATGAAACGCGTAGGGAGAAGAGGATTATTTGTCCACTTATATACATCTGGTGGTTGTCCATAGCAGGGCCCATTTGGGGCCTGTCCTTGTTAGGACAGGAGTTACACAGGGGTTACAGGGTAGACAGGACTGGTGTATCCCTACCTGCTGACCTTTCCCCTGGACCATTACTCCTCATAGCCTCATTGGCTGAATTATCGATTATACTCATGGGTCCGTCCTGAGTGGTGAGACCGTTCAATTTTTTACTTTGAGCACTGGTTATTTTGAACACTTTTCACTTGTTTATGTGTTTTTTTGTTGGGTTCTAATGGTGTTTTTTATATATGGTTATTAAAAGTTAAGTTTTAACATTGGTATCCCTCCATAGCTGCATTCATCCGTTTTCCCCAGAGGGTGTTGTATAGTGTGGATTTATTTCCACACGGCTACTGGTTTCAAAAATGTAACCAAACTAACAAACGGTATTTGGTACTGTAAAACTAGTTAGAAGGTGTACGCAAACTTGTTGTGAATTTAAATCTCCCTTTATAGGTGTGTGAGACTGCAGGGAAAATCAGGCCCACTGTATTACAGTACACAGATTCAGTGGCAGACAGTGGCTGACAGATATGCCACTAACAGGACTGACGCAGATGCACACACTGGAAATAAAAATCTCCCTTTTTTATATGGGAGACTAGTGAATAAATCTGGCCCACTGTATTACAGTATAGTTTCTGTGGCAGAAAGTGGCTTGAAGATATATATATTAAAAAAAGGGACTGTACTACAATTACTATCTCCCTACAGTAATCTCAGAAAAGTATGGCAGGCAGCAATAAAAAGGACTGCTGCACACAAAAGTGTGGACAAACAAACAAGTTAGCTGTGCAGAAAGGAAGGAGCAACAAGATTTGTGCTTTGAAAAAAGCAGTTGGTTTGCACAGCGGCGTACACACAGCAATGCAGCTATCAGGGAGCCTTCTAAGGCAGCCCAATAAGCTACAGAGCTGATGAAGAAAAATCTAACCTCCACTGTCCCTGCTAAGAAAAGGTGGTGTTGGACAGTGGAAATCGCTATAGCACAAGCAGTTTGGGGGTTTATATTCCCTGCCTAACGCTATCCCTGCTTCTGACGAAGCGGCAGCAACCTCTCCCTATGCTCACATCGGCAGCAGTAAGGTGGCGGTCGGCGTGCATGCCCCTTTATAGCCCCTGTGATGCCGCAGAAAGCAAGCCAATCACTGCAATGCCCTTCTCTAAGATGGTGGGGACCAGGACCTATGTCATCACGCTGCCCACACTCTGCGTCCGCCTTCATTGGCTGAGAAATGGCGCTGAACACGTCATATGAAACGCGACTTTGGTGCGAAGGTCGCCGACCACGTGGCCGACCCCACACAGGGATCGGGTCGGGTTTCATGGATCCCGACTTTGCCAAAAGTCGTCGACTTATGAAAATGACTGATCCGTTTCGCTCAACCCTAGTGGCCAGCAATGAGTCCAGACCTGAATCCCATAGAACACCTGTGGAGAGATAAAAAAATGGCAGTTTGGAGAAGGCACCCTTCAAATATCAGGGACCTGGAGCAGTTTGCCAAAGAAGAATGGTCTAAAATTCCAGCAGAGCATTGTAAGGAACTCATTGATGGTTACCGGAAGCGGTTGGTCGCAGTTATTTTGGCTAAAGGTTGTGCAACCAAGTATTAGGTTGAGGGTGCCAATACTTTTGTCTGGCCCATTTTTGGAGTTTTGTGTGAAATGATCAATGTTTTGCTTCATTCTCTTTTGTGTTTTTTTTCATTTAAGACAAATTAAATTAAGATAATACCAAAGAATTTGTAATTGCAATCATTTTCAGGAAGAAACTGAGTATTATTACTTGATCCTTTGCAGTCTGTAAGGAAGTCTGAGCTGACAAGTGCAAGAAGTGAATGTTTCATAACTATATAGTGACCTAAATATTAAGTGCTAAAAATCACATGTCCCCAGCTCAAATGTTAAAATAAAGGTAAGCAAACCAACCCCCGTTAGGTTAATGTCACTGTTATTAGTAATCTAATCACAGTGTTAGTGGTCAAAATTAATAGAACTGTGCAATTGAGATTAAGATTAGTGATGGCAAACCATGGGCACCAGGTAGTTTATTGTGCCCCCTTTATTAGAGATGAATGATTTGTCCTTTGTGACCACATTGCTTGCAGACTTCTAAAGCCAGCCCTTGTCAGAATGTCCCATATAATTTAGAATTTGCTAATATACTGTGTCAGTATATAAAAGAGGCAGATACAAGAGTCCCATAGCAAATCCACACTTCCCATTAGTTCACCACTGTAGTAGTGAAATATGTGCACCCTGACAGACTGAAAATCAATAATCTTCTATACTAAGCTTTTTGAGTGCAATTTACCCACCACCCCCTTCAAAAACTGCTGCACAGAAGTCACATGATTATTCTTTATTGTTCCCACTGTCAGCAATCAGAGAGAAAGCTTTAGTGTGCAGCTGAGATCATTTCTCTTAGTATACATTAATGTTTGGGAACAGTATCTGTGCAAAAGAAACAGAACATTACAAATAAGCTGGAAATCGATTATATTGCTTGTTTTTGTTTTTTTGCAAGGCTTTCCTAACTGTAGGAATAATGTCAAGTGAGTAACTTAACAGTATCATCAAATCAATAGGGATTTTCATCTGTATTGTTTAAAGGGAATCAGGATTTCACCTCCCCCCACAAACTATTTATATGCACATGTGGCTCTTTCAAAGACAAGTCCATTATATGGCCAGTCTGCTCCTTCCTTACTGAGAAATCAAAGTTTGAATTGATTTGTAAATGAGGCTGTAGATCAGAAGCCTCTGTCACTCCAGCTCTATTCCCCTTCAGGCACCACCTCCAGTTGCTTGACTGAAAACCTATATCTGTTTGAGATGTGTGTTGACTCACCAGAGTGGTATAATTGTGTATTCCTATATCAACACCATTATCTACTATATAATTGTCCAAGGGTCACTTCCGTCTGTCTGTCTTTCTGTCTGTCTGTCACGGATATTTATTGGTCGCGGCCTCTGTCTGTCATGGAAATCGAAGTCGCTGATTGGTCGCAGCAAAACAGCCACGACCAATCAGCGACGGGCACAGTCCGGAAGAAAATGGCCGCTCCTTACTCCCCGCAGTCAGTGCCCGGCACCCGCATACTCCCCTCCGGTCACCGCTCACACAGGGTTAATTCTGGCGGTAACGGACCGCATTATGCCATGGGTAACGCACTCCGTTACCGCTGCTATTAAACCTGTGTGTCCCCAACTTTTTACTATTGATGCTGCCTATGCAGCATCAATAGTAAAAAAATGTAATGTTAAAAATAATAATAATAAAAAACCTGCTATTCTCACCCTCCGTAGTCCGACGAGCCGCTTGCGCCGGCCGCTATCTTCTGTTCCCGACGATGCATTGCGAAATTACCCAGAAAACTTAGCGGTCTCGCGAGACCGCTAAGTCATCTGGGTAATTTCGCAATGCATCCTGAGAACGGAAGATGGTGGCAGCCGCGTGTATATCGCCGGAGCTTCGGTGGATACCAGGGGGTGAGTATATGCAGCGCCCCAGAGATCTGGTCATTGCAGTATGACACTCTGCCACTAAGGGGAGTGATGGTACGTCTGATGGCACTGAAGGAATTGTACTGACCAGGTATCACCAGCACACATTACACTTCACACTCCGGCCACTAGGGGGATAAAAAGGCTTTATTTATTGGGCCACTCCTCACACTGGTAAAACTAGGGGTTGGATAGGAAGTTAGTCAGAAGCTGACTGGGTTGGATTCAGGCAACATCCCGTGGCAGGGGGTGTTGCAGGGAGAAGACACAGGGGGGTCCTAAGAAAGAGACATGAAGCGAAGGATATTGTGGAACAGTGAGAAAAGAGATCAAGCACAAAGGAGAGCCAGTAGGTGTCGTGCCGTGAGACCGAGGCAACATCCTACTGAGGCACGTAGCCGGTGGCCGGAACACCGAGGGAGTAACTGACTCTACGCTTTACTTCAAACTTTGCAGGACAGTTAATTATAGGTTGGCTGTCTCACCTAAACACCTACGAAGACATAGGGGGCAACTGTGGGAGAGGGGCGTCTCTAGGGTCCCGGAAGAACTCCAGGCCTTCCCATCATATGGGTGCGTCCTAGCCATAACATACCTGGGGGACGTTGAACTAGAAAGATCTGGAACGAATTAGAAAGAACGAATGAACGAGAACAGAAGTTGTGAGGACTATTCCGAATGCTCAGCAGGGTAGCACTACAACACACAGGCGCTATTGGTAGGCAACGATTTCCACCTGCAAAGGGAATTCTGGATGTGCCCATCGGACCGGCCGGTCTCAGATAGCCCTGTTAAGCGTACTCTGGATTGAGGATCCTGATGTCTGCAGTAAAGAGATAAAGAGACTGCAACCTTGTGTCCTCGTTATTGACTGCACCTCACACCATCACCATCCATCTCACTGGGAAGCCCTGGGGACATACTTCACCTGTGGGAAGGTATACCATCTAGCTGCCATTCCATCACCCCAGCGGACCCCACAGCAGCGTCGGTCACCCTGACCGAACACCACAGGTGGCGTCACGAATCCCTGACAGACTGTACCACCTTTATTGGACGCCCCTTAGCAGGGTCGCGGACCGGGTCTAGACACCGTGACAGCCTCAGAAACCGAACCAGAGAGGCCCGGTACCGAGAACGCGTGGCCCTGTGTCTGGGGGCGCTCCATATATAACTATTTTTATTTTAATTATTTTTTTAACAGGGATATGGTGCCCACACTGCTGTATACTACGTGGGCTGTGTTAGATACAGCGTGACTGCTATATACTACATAGGCAGTGTTATATACTATGTGGGCTGTGTGATATACTCATTGGGCTGTGCTATATACTGCGTGGGCTGTGCTATATATTACGTGGCCAGTTATATACTGCGTGGGCAGTGCTATATACTATGTGACTGAGCAATATACTACGTGACTGGGCAATATGCTACGTGGCTGGGCAATATATGTGGCTGGGCAATATACTACGTGGCTCTGTTTTGTATACTATATGGCTCTGTGCTGTATACTACATCACTGGGCAATATACTATCTGGCTGGGCAATATACCACGTGACTGGGCAATATACTACGTGGCTGGGCAATATACTATGTAGCTCTGTGCTGTATACTACGTGACTGGGCCATATACTATGTGACTGGGCAATATACTACGTCACTGGGTAATATACTACGTAGCTGGGCAATATACTACGTGGCTGGGCAATATAGTACGTGGCTGGGCAATATACTACGTGTTTGTGCTGTATACTACGTCGCTGTGCAATATACTATGTAGCTGGGCAATATACTAAGTGACTGGGCAATATACTACGTGGCTGGGCAATATACTATGTGGCTGGGCAATATACTACTTGGCTGTGCTGTATACTACGTGGCTCTGTGCTGTATACGGTGTCGCTGTGCAATATACTATGTAGCTGGGCAATATACTACGTGACTGGGCAACATACTACGTGGTTGGGCAATATACTATGTGGCTGTGCAATATACTACGTGACTTGGCAATATACTACATGGGCTGTGCAATATACTACGTGGACATCCATATTCTAGAATACCCGATGCGTTAGAATCGGGCCACCATCTAGTAATTCTGTTTTACAATTATAATTTGCTTCTCTACAGTAATGTTTTTATTCAGACACAATATATCAGTGTTGCTTAAGAATTGCTGAAAGACTGAGATGCTTGTAGCATGTCAGAGGTGGGAGTACAATGTGGCTGATGTGAAACACAGGAAGAGGAAGTGCAGCCATCCTAAGGATTGTCTATAGCTAATGAGAACGGAGAGGATGTGTTGGAGAGAAACCCGCCAACATCCTCTCGTGGAAGCTCCTCAACGAGACCAGAGCAGCAGCTGATTGTAGTTAATGTTGTCCGTGACCAGAACCTGTCCAGATGTGAGGATTTTTCTGCCAAGAACGCTGCTAAGAGATGGAAAAGGGCGGGATCTAGCATGAGAGATGTTGGACGCCCCTGAGGAGTTAAGCCACAAGCATCAGTGGTACCGATCACCTGGTGGAGGGGCCTCGCATCGCTGGGATAGAGCCTGTAGTTAGATAGGCATATTGCCTGTTCAGGCCACATTTATTGCCAAACTCAGCATCCAGAAACTTTGGATTTGTTGCCACATTTCCTGTTTGTTTCATAATTAAAACTACTAATTCACATCTAGAAACTGACAAGGCATGCGAAGGACCACAGACCGAACAAGAACTGCCTTTTATTTTTGGAGAGAGAGTTTCTGTGGAACACTATAGTACAGGACAGACTTGCTCACAGCTAATTACCCGACACAGATGGTTAACTTTTGGGGTATTTTCAATATAATTAAGGATGGACTGCTCCTCTGAGCTCATTGAGGTCATATCGAAATGGAACAGGGATATTTGGTTTTATGAATAGGAGTAATTGTTAAGATTGTAAACTGCTGTGCTGAGGTGCAGGCGAGCACATACGTTACACTCATAAAATCGATTCAGTTTCCAGGGTGTAAACAGGTGATGGGCGGCCGATTCAGACATGCATGCCAGTAGGTAGATTTATAGAAAGTACAGCAGTTACAGATTTTTTGAGTGCCACGCTGTACAGCACAAGGATTTCAGCCTTCTGGCTAAATGTCTGTATGATGTTTTGAATGTTTTCTATTGTCTGGCTAAATTACCAACATAGCTAAGTAACATAGTTACGGTGAGTGAACTGTGTAGGAGTTGCTGTCCTCACCAGTGACTCCACTGTATCCTGAAGAACACTCTCCAGTACATGACTTACAGCTGTGTGACTTTAGACAAAATAGCTGTCAAACATTAGGCGGCACTGGGTGGGGAATAGAGTTGGAGTGGCTGAGGCTTCAGATCTACAACCTCACTTCCAGATTAAATGGAAATCAAATGCTTATCTTTCATTAACAGATAAGTGGATTGGCCATGTAATGGTAATGCTGGACTTAAAGGGAACCTGTCACCTCAAAAATCGAAGATGAGCTGCGGCCACCGGCATCAGGGGCTCATCTTCAGCATTCTGTAATGCTGTTAATAAGCCCCCGATGTTACCTGAAAGATGAGAAAAAGAGGTTAGATTATACTCACTCAGGGGCGGTCCCGGTTCTGTTCGGGTCAATGGGTGTCGCAGTCCAGTCTTACGATGACGTCCCCTTCTTGTCTTCAAGCCGCAGCTCAGGCGCAGGCTTACTTTGTCTGCTCTGTTGAGGGCAGAGCAAAGTACTGCAGTGCACAGGCGCTGGGAAAGGTCAGAGAGGCCCAACACTGCCAGACTAATCTGACTCTGCCCCTCCTGTGATAGGCAGCTCACTGTCTATGGACATTATATATACAGAGCCTGCTGGGGGCGGGGCTAGCTTTCTCAGCTCTGCTTCATTCTAAATCTAAAAGCTGTGCTTGTGTCAGAACAACTGCACCCAGCAATCTAAGTGATACATCAATGGATTCAGATTCTCTTTGCCTACATTGTGCCGCTCTCTGATGAGGTAGCAAAAACCTGCTGGCAGATTTATCTTCATTTATTACTGTAATATATAAAAAATATCACGTTTGATCTTCTTGTTCTTGCATGTAAAGGCTACTATATCCAAACCATTACAGTTTCTGGGGAAGAACAAAAAACACAGGTATTTGATGTTTCTAATCATCTTAAACATTTATCCCAACTATAAAGAAAGCAGTCCTGCATACTAACATGGAGGAATAGGTAATGATTGTCAGGTTTCATGTTGGCTGTGTAACGCTTATAGTTTATAGAGACTCTGGAGTACGGGTTTGTGAAAATATTGAAGGGGGCTGGAGTTAGATAAATGTTGTGCGCTTATAATATAGGAAACAGGAGGTCGTAACATGAAGGCTGTGACTTACGAGACAGAAAGAGAATACATTGTGCAGACAGAGTCAGCGTGAGTGATAATATCAAGGATTGACAGCGACCGCAACAAAAAGAAAAAGAAGAAGAAGAAATGTCTCTGTGACTGGAATAGGAAAGAAGCTGGAGAAGGATAATCACAACCTGGATCTGCTTTTCTGGCGGTACATTGTCTGACATTTCCAACAACCAGTCTTCAGATCCAGAGTTATTTTAATTCCTGACCACAATCTGAACCTATGGGCTAATCAATCCAAAGGCATCATCACACGTTACAGTGAGCAGGGTGCGCAGCGCTGCATGTATAATCTGCCGGCAGAACGTAGTGCTTCAGACATGTGGCACCTAATAGGCATTAATCAAAGTCAAATAACATCGGTCACAAAAACTCATTGTGAAAAACGGCAAAAATAGGGGTTGATATGGTAGATATCATACATTTGTATCAAATATTTCATATTCATCCATCAGTCAAAGGTGCAAACAGCACAAAAAACACAGGTGTCAGCAGCGTATACCTTGCATGAACAGGAAAGGAAAAAAGCTTAGCCAAAAAGCCTTTCATGAATTTCTATGTACAAGAGTTATTGATTAGTATAGATTCAGTCAGTGATATGCTTTCTTTATTGGTGCTCCTTTATTTTACAAGAGTCTCCATTTTCTTCCAGGCAGAATATTTATATCGGCCTCATTCAGACTGGTGTACTAGTCTTCTATCCCAAAACCAGAGTACTGCCCTGGACCCCCACAACAAGTTAACATTTCCTTTGGGGCACTAATTAGTCTATTATGTTCCAATTCTCATGCTCTGAATATTTTCAATTCACTGCAAAAAACATTGCGCCAGCACTACAGGAGCTGGGACTACCATTCCTACACTTCCCAGCATTCATCGCTCCTGCTATTTTCCAATAACTTACCAGCCCTGAAATGAAAGTCTGGCTCAATTTTATACTTGCACATATTTTAATGGCTACCAGGCGCGGAGATGCAGAGATTGGCCTCAAATTCCTGAAATCAGCTTTGGTGTCCCAGCTGCTAGAGACAGATTATACTTGACAGCAAAAGAATGTTTCCTTGTATGATAATGAGAAGGTGAATATTATAACGCATCTAGGGTAAAGGCCCCGATAGCTTCACAACTTAATGACATCTGAATTTGCCAGCATCAAGTGGGATTGGCTGACAGTCTAATGTGTATGAGGGACTCCCGATTCTACACTGATAGATGTCGGGGAGATAAGAATCCGATTTCAGGTGACCAATCCTTTTCGTTCTTGGCAAGATAAGCCACCGCCATAGGATTCTGGCAGCAGCTCTTTCATAGAGAATAAAGAAGAATTCTGAAGAGCCAACTCTCCTCTGAGTGGAGGAGTCGGGAAAGGTCGAACGATCAGCTAAATAATCAGACAACATCTATTATATATGGGGCCCTTTAAACTGTGTTAGTTTAGATTATTGTTTTCTAAGTTAAAGTTGCTGTGAAGCAATTATGACATTTCAATAGCACCGAGGGAAAGCGGCACATTGTAAAATACATTTGCTGAGATGATCATGGTGCTTTGTGCGAAGAAGCAGTTCTTGAATGTGCCATGACACATAGCAATGACTGTCACTATGTAAGGTGACTGCCTCGATAGACGACCTTATTCAACTTCAGCAGGGAACTATCACTGCTGCACATTTTGTCCGGAGGCAACTAAAGTCATCTTCCAGCTCCAGCCTTAGATCTGTATGAATCAGCACACTCCAGGCAAGGAATGTGTATTCGTTAAATCATCTATTAAGTGACCAATATGGTAGTTAACTCTACTTGGGAAGGTAAAATATGTGAAAAGTACTGAAGAAATAATAATAATAATAATAAAAAATAATAAAAAATAGTAATAATATAATAATACTAAAAATAGTAATAATAATAATAATAATAATAATAATAATAATAATAATAATAATAATAATAATAAAATAAGAATAATACAAAAAAATGACAGTAAAAATAATAATAATATAATAGTACTACTACTACTACTAATAATAATAATAACAATCTACTATATAATTGTGAAAGGGTCACTTCCGTCTGTCTGTCTTTCTGTCATGGTTATTCATTCGCTGATTGGTCTCGCAAGCTGCCTGTCATGGCTGCCGCGACCAATCAGCGACGGGCACACTCCGGAAGAAAATGGCCGCTCCTTACTCCCCGCAGTCAGTGCCTGTTGCCCGCATACTCCCCTCCGGTCACAGCTAACACAGGGTTAATGCCGGCGGGTAACGCACTATGTTACAGCCGCTATTAACCCTCTGTGTCCCCAACTTTTTACTATTGACGCTGCCTATGCGGCATCAATAGTAAAAAATGTAATGTTAAAAATAATAATAAAAAAAAAACCTGCTATACTCACCCTCCGTTGCAGCTCGCGCCAGCCACCATCTTTCGTTGCAGGTTGCGGTGGCAGAAGGACCTGCCATGACATCACAGTCATGTGACCGCGATGTCATCACAGGCCCTACGCGCCTGTGCTACAAAGACCTGCCATGACGTCACGGTCATGTGACCGCGACGTCATCACAGGTCCTGCACTAATACCAACCCTGGGACCGGAACCTGCCGTGGACTTCAAGGGCTCCCTCGGAAAGGTGAGAATATGTTTATTTTTTATTTTTTCACCTGTGACAAACCTGGCTGGGCAATATACTACGTAGCTGGGCAATATACTACGTGGCCAATATACTACGTGGCTCTGTACTGTATACTACTTCGCTGTGCAATATACTACGTGGCTCTGTGCTGTATACTATCTCACTGGGCAAAATACTACATAACTGGGCAATAAACTACGTGACTGGCCAATATACTACGTGGCTCTGTGCTGTGTACTACTTCGCTGTGCAATATACTACGTGGCTGGGCGATATACTACGTTGCTCGGTGCTGTATACTACGTCACTGGGCAATATACTACGTTGCTCTGCTGTATACTACGTCACTGTTGTGAATTCAGCTTTTTGGCTCCCTCCGGTGGTTGTAGAGGGTAATGCAGTTGTGCCTGGACTGCAGGAGTGGACAGGTGTATCTACTAATTGCAAAACTGACTGGGGTATATAGCTTTGCAGGATCCTTTAGTCAGTGCCAGTTGTCCATTGTTTTTGAAGGATTCACTTCCCTGCTGGTCTCTCCAGTTTGCTGTGCTTTTCTACAAAGATAAGTCCTGGCTTTGTTTTTGCTGTCCACCTGCTGTGGACCTTATAGTCTGTGCATTTTCATGTTTTTGTTTTGTCTAGCTTAGTCTGTGAAGGATTTTTTGTAGCCTAGCTATTTCTCTGGAGATGCAGATATACCCCCCATGTCTTTAGTCAGATGTGGTGATTCGTATTTTCTGTGGTGGATATTTTCTAGTGTTTTTATACTGACCGCATAGTACTCTTTTCTATCCTTTCTTCTTAGCTAGTATGGCCTCCTATGCTAAAATCTGATTTCATATCTGCGTGTTATTTCCCTCTCCTCTCACAGTCAATATTTGTGTGGGGCTATCTATCCTTTGGGGATTTTCTCTGAGGCAAGATAGGTTTCCTGTTTCTGTCTTTAGGGGTAGTTAGATCTTAGGCTGTGCCGAGGGGTCTAGGGAGTGTTAGGTACCCCCCACGGCTACTTCTAGTTGCGCTGCTAGGTTCAGGGTTTGCGGTCAGTACAATGACCACCTTCTCCAGAGTCCGTCTCATGCTGCTCCTAGGCCACCAGATCATAACAGTCACTGGGCAATATACTACGTGGCTGCGCAACATACTACGTAACTGGACAATATACTATGTGGCTGTGCAATATACAGTTAGGGCCAGAAATATTTGGACAGTGACACAATTTTCGCGAGTTGGGCTCTTCATGCCACCACATTGGATTTGAAATGAAACCTCTACAACAGAATTCAAGTGCAGATTGTAACGTTTAATTTGAAGGGTTGAACAAAAATATCTGATAGAAAATGTAGGAATTGTACACATTTCTTTACAAACACTCCACATTTTAGGAGGTCAAAAGTAATTGGACAAATAAACATAACCCAAACAAAATATTTTTATTTTCAATATTTTGTTGCAAATCCTTTGGAGGCAATCACTGCCTTAAGTCTGGAACCCATGGACATCACCAAACGCTGGGTTTCCTCCTTCTTAATGCTTTGCCAGGCCTTTACAGCCGCAGCCTTCAGGTCTTGCTTGTTTGTGGGTCTTTCCGTCTTAAGTCTGGATTTGAGCAAGTGAAATGCATGCTCAATTGGGTTTAGATCTGGAGATTGACTTGGCCATTGCAGAATGTTCCACTTTTTGGCACTCATGAACTCCTGGGTAGCTTTGGATGTATGCTTGGGGTCATTGTCCATCTGTACTATGAAGCTTTGCAGCATTTGGCTGAATCTGGGCTGAAAGTATATCCCGGTACACTTCAGAATTCATCCGGCTACTCTTGTCTGCTCTTATGTCATCAATAAACACAAGTGACCCAGTGCCATTGAAAGCCATGCATGCCCATGCCATCACGTTGCCTCCACCATGTTTTACAGAGGATGTGGTGTGCCTTGGATCATGTGCCGTTCCCTTTCTTCTCCAAACTTTTTTCTTCCCATCATTCTGGTACAGGTTGATCTTTGTCTCATCTGTCCATAGAATACTTTTCCAGAACTGAGCTGGCTTCTTGAGGTGTTTTTCTGCAAATTTAACTCTGGCCTGTCTATTTTTGGTATTGATGAATGGTTTACATCTAGATGTGAACCCTTTGTATTTACTGTCATGGAGTCTTCTCTTTACTGTTGACTTAGAGACAGATACACCTACTTCACTGAGAGTGTTCTGGACTTCAGTTGATGTTGTGAATGGGTTCTTCTTCACCAAATTAAGTATGCGGCGATCATCCACCACTGTTGTCATCCGTGGACGCCCAGGCCTTTTTGAGTTCCCAAGCTCACCAGTCAATTCCTTTTTTCTCAGAATGTACCCAACTGTTGATTTTGCTACTCCAAGCATGTCTGCTATCTCTCTGATGGATTTTTTCTTTTTTTTCAGCCTCAGGATGTTCTGCTTCACCTCAATTGAGAGTTCCTTTGACCGCATGTTGTCTGCTCACAGCAACAGCTTCCAAATGCAAAACCACACACCTGGAATCCACCCCTGACCTTTTAACTACTTCATTGATTACAGGTTAACGAGGGAGACGCCTTCAGAGTTAATTGCAGCCCTTAGAGTCCATTGTCCAATTACTTTTGGTCCCTTGAAAAAGAGGACGCTATGCATTACAGAGCTATGATTCCTAAACCCTTTCTCCGATTTGGATGTGGAAACTATCATATTGCAGCTGGGAGTGTGCACTTTCAGCCCATATTATATATATAATTGTATTTCTGAACATGTTTTTGTAAACAGCTAAAATAACAAAACTTGTGTCACTGTCCAAATATTTCTGGCCCTAACTGTACTACGTAACTGGGCAATATACTATGTGGCTGTGCAATATACAACGTGGCTGGGCAATATACTACGTGGCTGGGCAATATACTATGTGGCTGGGCAATATATTACGTAACTGGGCAATATACTATGTGGCTGTGCAATATACTACGTGGCTGCACAATATACTACGTGGCTGCGCAATATACTATGTAACTGGGCAATATACTACGTGGCTGCACAATATACTATGTGGCTGCGCAATATACTACGTCACTAGGCAATATACTACGTAACTGGGCAATATACTACGTGGCTGGGCAATATACTACGTGGCTGGGCAATATACTACGTCGCTAGGCAATATACTACGTGGCTGGCCAATATATTACGTCACTGGGCAATATACTTCGTGGGCTGTGCAATATACTACGTAGCTCGGCAATATACTACGTAACTGGGCAATATACTATGTGACTGGGCAATATACTATGTGGCTGCGCAATATACTACGTGGCTGGGCAATATACTACGTGGCTGGCCAATATATTACGTCACTGTGCAATATACTATGTCACTGGGCAATATACTACGTGGCTGGGCAATATACTACGTGGCTGGGCAATATACTATGTGGCTGGGAAATATACTACGTGGCTGGGCAATATACTACGTGGCTGGGCAATATACTACGTGGGCGGTGCAATATACTACGTGGACATGCATATTCTAGAATACCCAATGCGTTAGAATCGGGCCACCATCTAGTCTACTATATAATTGTCTAAGGGTCACTTCCGTCTTTCTGTCTGTCCTTTCTGTCACGGATATTCATTGGTCGCGGCCTCTGTCTGTCATGGAAATCCAAGTCGCTGATTAGTCACGGAAAAACAGCCACGACCAATAAGCGACGGGCACAGTCCGGAAGAAAATGGCCGCTCCTTACTCCCCGCAGTCAGTGCCCGGCGCCCTCATACTCCCCTCCGGTCACCACTCACACAGGGTTAATGTCGGCGGTAATAGACCGCGTTATGCCGTGGGTAACGCACTCCGTAATCGCTGCTATTTACCCTGTGTGTCCCCAACTTTTTAATATTGATGCTGCCTATGCGGTATCAATAGTAAAAAGATCTAATGTTAAAAATAATAAAAAAACAAAAAACCTGCTATTCTCACCCACCGTAGTCTGCCGAGCCGCTCGCGCCGGCCGCCATCTTCCATTCCCGATGATGCATTGCGAAATTACCCATTTGACTTAGCAGTCTCGCAATGCATCCTAGGAACGGAAGATGGTGGCAGCCACGCGCGTATCGCCGGAGCTTCGGTGGATCCCAGGGGGTGAGTATATAACTATTTTTTATTTTCATTATTTTTTTAACAGGTATATGGTGCCCACACTGCTGTATACTACGTGGGCTGTGTTAGATACCGCGTGGCTGCTATATACTACATAGGCAGTGTTATATACTACAGTTTGTGGGCTGTGTTCTATACTGCGTGGGCTGTGCTATATATTAAGTGGCCACTGTTATATACTGCGTGGGCAGTGTTATATACTACGTGGCTGCTATATACTGCATGGCCTGTGCTATATATTACGTGGCCAGTGTTATATACTGCGTGGCCTGTGTTATATACTTCGTTGCCTGTGTTATATACTGCGTGGCTGCTATATACTGTGTGGGCTGTGTTATATAGTACGTGGCTGTGTTATATACTGTGTGGCCACTGTGGCCTGTATTAATGCATCGGGTATTCTACAATATGCATGTATGAATATAGCAGCCACATAATATATAGCATAGGCCACGTAGTATTTGTGTGCTATATTCTACATGGCTCCTATAAACTACGTGACCTGTGCTATATACAATGTGGCTGCTATATACATACATAAATACATATTCTAGAATACCCGATGCGTTAGAATCGGGCCACCATCTAGTAATAATAATAATAATAATAATAATAATCTATAATATAACGCTGGGAGCGTCACTCTGTCCGAAGCCTTTATAGACTGCGCAAGCGCCGGCGCAGTCTGGACCCCACAGAGTGACGCTCCCAGGAGATCGCGGTATGCGTAAACACTAAACGCACACCGCGATCTCCAACGGAGAGGCAGGGACCGCCAGGAGGGTAAGTATCGGCTATATTCACCTGTCCCCTGTTCCAGCGTGCGGCTCCATCTCAGTGTCCCGGTCCTCGGCCTGTGACGTTCAGTTCAGAGGGCGCGATGACGCGCTTAATGCGCGCCGCCCTCTGACTGACCAGTCACAGCCAGAGGACCCAGAAGATGGCGGCGCGCAGCGGTGGAACAGGGCCAGGTGAATATAGCAAGTGCTGGGGGGCCTGAGCTAGCGGCGATACCGGCACCTGACCCCCACAGCGCGCCGGTGTCCCCGCCTGCTCAGGCCCCCCAGCACTCGGCGCCCAGCGACGGTATGGTGAGTATGCAGCACATGACAGGATGGGGGCGCAGGATGGGAGCAGCAAATGACAGAATCGAGGCGCAGGATGTGTGCAGCGCATGACAGGATGGGGACGCAGGATGGGTGCAGCTCATGTCAGAATGGAGGCGCAGGATGGGTGCAGCACATGTCAGAATGGAGGCGCAGGATGGGAGCAGCAAATGACAGAATGGAGGCGCAGGATGGGTGCAGCACATGTCAGAATGGAGGCGCACGATGGGAGCAGCACATGTCAGAATGGGGGCGCAGGATGGGAGCAGCACATGACAGAATGGGGGCGCAGGATGGGAGCAGCACATGACAGGATGGGGATGCAGGATGGGTGCAGGACATGACAGGATAGGGACGCAGGATGGGTGCAGCACATGACAGGATGGGGACGCAGGATGGGTGCAGCACATGACAGGATGGGGATGCAGGATGATGCAGCACATGACAGGATGGGGACCATATACCAATATAAATGCTCGCCACCCGGGCGTAGAACGGGTTCAATAGCTAGTAATAATAAAAATAATAATAAATAGTATTAATAACTAGATGGGCATTTCCTGAAGGAAATACATGGTGCTTGAACATCGCTGCCAGCTGCCAATGAACCTCAGGAGCAAGTCTGACATGCAGGGCCCTGCCCCTGGGTAGCCGTTTTGGCCCCTTGGTTGCCACTTTGATGTGCGGGGTCTCATGTTAGCGACTTTGGCCCCTTGGCAGCTATTTTGGCATGCAGGAATCCTTGGTAGCCATTTTGGTGCACACAGCCCCTCGGCAGCCACATTGGCCACATCCCCCTATATACAGACATACCCTAAATACAGACATCTCTCCTATATTCAGACATCCTCCTATATACAGACATCCCCTATATACAGACATCCCCCTATATACAGACACCACTCCTATATACAGATACCACTCCTATATACAGACATCCCCCTATATACAGACATCCCTCTATATACAGACATCCCCCTATATACAGACATCCCCCTATATACAGACATCCCTCTATATACAGACATCTGCCTATATACACACATCCTCCTATATACAGACACCAGTCCTATATACAGACATCCCTCTATATACAGACATACCCCTATATACAGACACTACACCTATATACAGATATCCACCTATATACAGACATCTCCTATATAGACATCCCTCTATATACAGACATCCGCCTATATACAGACATCCTCCTAAATAGACACCACTCCTATATACAGACATCCCCCTATATACAGACACCACTCCTATATACAGACACCACTCCTATATACAGACATCCCCCTATATACAGACATCCCTCTATATACAGACATCCGCCTATATACAGACATCCTCCTAAATACAGACACCACTCCAATATACAGACATCCCCCTATATACAGACACCACTCCTATATACAGACACCACTCCTATATACATACATCCCCCTATATACAGACATCCACCTATATACCGATCTCCCCTATATACAGACACCAGTCCTATATACAGACATCCCTCTATATACAGACATCCCCCTATATACAGACACTACTCCTATATACAGACATCCCCCTATATACAGACATCCCTCTATATACAGACATCCTCCTAAATACAGACACCACTCCTATATACAGACATCACTCCTATATACAGACATCCCCCTATATACAGACACCACTCCTATATACAGACACCACTCCTATATACAGACATCCCCCTATATACAGACATCCCTCTATATACAGACATCCCCTATAGACACCAGTCCTATATACAGATGACATGTCCCCATATACAGACACTACTCCTATATACAGACACCACTCCTATATACAGACATCCCCAATATACAGACATCCCCTATATACAGACACCACTCCTATATACAGACATCCCTTTATATTTAGACATCCTCCTGTATACAGACATCCCACAATATACAGACACAACTTCTATATACAGACATCCCTCTATATACAGACAAGCCCCAAAATACAGACACCACTCCTATATACAGACACCACTCCTGTATACAGACATCCCCCTATATACAGACATCCCTCTATATACAGGCATCCACCTATATACAGACATCTCTCCTATATATACATCCCCTATATACAGTTATCCCCCTATATACAGGCATCCCACTATATACAGACATCCCCTATACACAGACATCCCCCCTATATACAGGCATCCCGCCTATATACAGACATCCCCCTATATACAGACACCAACCCTATATATACAGACACCTCCCTATATACAGACATCCGCCAATATACAGGCAACCCCCTATACACAGACACCACTCCTATATACAGGCATCCTCCTATATACAGGCATCCACCTATATACAGACACAACCCTATATATACAGACATCCACCTATATACAGACACCACTCCTATATACAGACACCACTCCTATATACAGACACCACTCCTATATACAGACACCACTCCTATATACAGACATCCCCTATATACAGACATCCCCTATATACAGACATCCCTCTATATATAGACATCCCCTATATACAGACATCCCTCTATATACAGACATCTGCCTATATACAGACACCACTCCTATATACAGACATCCCCCTATATACAGACACTACTCCTATATACAGATACCAGTCCTATATACAGACATCCCCCTACATACAGACATCCCCCAATATACAGACATCACTCCTATATACAGACACCACTCCTATATACAGACATTCCCTATATACAGACATCCCCCTATATAGAGACATCCCTCTATATACAGACACCACTTCTATATATAGACATCCCCTATAGACACCAGTCCTATATACAGACGACATGCCCCCATATACAGACACCACTCCTATATACAGACATCCCTTTATATATAGGCATCCTACTATATACAGATATCCCCCAATATACAGACACAACTCCTATATACAGACATCCACCTATATACAGACATCCCCCTATATACAGACACCACTCCTATATACAGACATCCCCAATATACAGACATCCCCCTATATACAGACACCAGTCCTATATACAGACATCCCTTTACATATAGACATCCTCCTATATACAGACATCCCCCAATATACAGACACCACTCCTATATACAGATATCGCTATATACAGACATCCCTCTATATACAAACATCCCTCTATATACAGACATCACTTCTATATACAGACATACCCCTATATACAGACACCAGTCCTATATACAGACATCCCTCTATATACAGACACCACTCCTATATACAGACATCCCCCTATATACAGACATCCCTCTATATACAGACACCTCTCCTATATACAGACATCCCCCTATATACAGACATCCCCCTATATACAGACACCACTCCTATATACAGACATCCATCTATATACAGACACCACTCCTATATACAGTTATCCCCCTATATACAGACATCCCCCTATATACAGACACCACTCCTATATACAGACATCCCTCTATATACAGACACCACTCCTATATAGAGACATCCTCCTATATCCAGGCATCCACCTATATACAGACACAACCTATATATACAGACATCCCCCTATATATAGACATCCCCCTTATATACATACACCACTCCTATATACAGACATCCTCTATAATCAGACATTGCCATATATGCAGACATCCCCCTATATACAGACATCCCCCTATATACAGACATCCCCTATAAACAGACATTGCCATATATGTAGACATCCCCCTATATACAGACATCCCCTATAAACAGACAACCTTCTATATACAGACATCCCCTATAAACAGACAACCTTCTATATACAGACATCCCCTATAAACAGACAACCTTCTATATACAGACATCCCCTATAAACAGACATCCTTCTATATACAGACATTCCCGTATATACAGACATCCCCCTATATACAGACATCCCTTTATATACAAAGGCACGGATGATTGACCTCGTGGAGACCAAAACATCCAACACCGCGGAGACACCATCACGTGTTTCTCAACGCAGGCAGTGAATAGCCAGGCCTTTCCCCGGGAAGGAACAACCAAGGGAAGGGCAGCATCCAATAAAGGAAAACATCTAATAAAGGAAAACCACCTATGCCAAGCATGGTATCCATCCACAGACAGCTGTTTCAGGGTTTTTGCCCCTCATCAGTGTGGAGTATGAATCTGGCTATTAGGAGCAGTGCCTAGTAGAAAGTCTATAAAGGCACGGATGATTGACCTCGTGGAGACCAATACATCCAACACCGCGGAGACACCATCACGTGTATTCTACAATACCCGATGCGTTAGAATCGGGCTACCATCTAGTAATAATAATAATAATAATAAAATATAAGAAATCGGATTACAATATGTTGCTTGAACCCGAGAGGGTTCAAGCACCATAATAATGGTTTAAAGTATGATGAGATAGGCATCTAAAGGGAGAATACATTGAAATGATACCAAGGGCAGATGCAGATAACCATATTTTCGGTCCAAGTGTCTTCTGACCAATGTTAGTCTATGGGGCCGTGCACATGTCCAATTTGACTCTGAGAAAAAAAACACAGCATGCCCTAATTTGCTCCGATATTCGGATTGCACTCAGCCATGCAAGTCAATGAGTCCATGGAAAACATCATACTGCACTCAGATGTTATCTGAGTGCAATTTGATTTCCACAGACTGACAGATGGAGACATTTTGCTTTCCATCTTCTCATCTGATTGCACTACGATCAGAGTTTAATGAGACTGTGATTTGCATAATGGACCCGATCCCCTCAGAAGAAAGAATACTCGGTCGTCTGCACCTTCCCTAGATGGTATTTCTGGTACATGGGCAGGGGATGTTTCTGCACATATGAAGAAAAAATAACACATTAACATGTAAGGTTATACACATGGGAAGAAGGAATCAATATCACCATTACACACTGAATGGGAAACCACTGGGTAAATCTGACAGGGAGAAGGACTTGGGGATCCTAGTTAATGATAAACTTACCTGGAGCAGCCAGTACCAGGCAGCAGCTGCCAAGGCAAACAGGATCATGGGGTGCATTAAAAGAGGTCTGGATACACATGATGAGAGCATTATACTGCCTCTGTACAAATCCCTAGTTAGACCGCACATGGAGTACTGTGTCCAGTTTTGGGCACCGGTGCTCAGGAAGGATATAATGGAACTAGAGAGAGTACAAAGGAGGGCAACAAAATTAATAAAGGGGATGGGAGAACTACAATACCCAGATAGATTAGCGAAATTAGGATTATTTAGTCTAGAAAAAAGACGACTGAGGGGCGATCTAATAACCATGTATAAGTATATAAGGGGACAATACAAATATCTCGCTGAGGATCTGTTTATACCAAGGAAGGTGACGGGCACAAGGGGGCATTCTTTGCGTCTGGAGGAGAGAAGGTTTTTCCACCAACATAGAAGAGGATTCTTTACTGTTAGGGCAGTGAGAATCTGGAATTGCTTGCCTGAGGAGGTGGTGATGGCGAACTCAGTCAAGGGGTTCAAGAGAGGCCTGGATGTCTTCCTGGAGCAGAACAATATTGTATCATACAATTATTAGGTTCTGTAGAAGGACGTAGATCTGGGGATTTATTATGATGGAATATAGGCTGAACTGGATGGACAAATGTCTTTTTTCGGCCTTACTAACTATGTTACTATGTTACTATGTTACATTGGATATATATATATATATATATATATATATATATATAAACCCTAATCAATAGCAAACTCAATGGTCACAACAGCATCTTCCATTTGTACAAAGTAGAGGCCAAGCCCAATTTTTTCCATTATATCCAAAGGATTGATAATGGAAACATGATGTAAAAAGTAAAAATAGATCAATGTAACACATCTTATTCAAAGCAAATTACACACCATTCTGTGCAAAGTGATGGATGTAATAAAAAAATAGGAAAAGAATAGCAAAGAAAACATGAACAAACCAGTCTAATTGTTGTGGTGGCATATACCCATTTTTACCACTAAAAATGAAGGAAATGGTGAGAAGTCCCGATGTTCCTGTTAGGTAAATCAATCTGTGATTTCTATGCTTGTACATTTTTATTTCTCATACATTTCTATTATGATATAGATCTTCACATCCTGATGGCGAATTATGGCTTTATATTTTTTAATGTTGTTACTTCTGATGATTTATTGATCGCCGAGTCCCTTGGCCATCGCTATTCTTGACAAATTCTATCTGCTGTCTGTTTTGTCATTATGAGCTAATAATCCCTGAAGTATTTAGATCTTTATTACAAATATGGGCTGAATGTTCCTCTCCTCAGGTCACCCAAGATATCATACAATCACTCTCTCTTATGTGGAGCACATTACAGTAATGATCATATCAGGAAGGGGTCAGCGCTTTAAGAATTTATTTACACTGTTTATCCTTTTGATCTCTGTTCCTAACCAAGCCTGATCTGGCATCTGAGGGCCAAGAGCCGGGACAATAGAGCCGTAGATCACTTCATGTGGGCTGAGGCACCTCGCTCCTTCTTTAAAGAGACTCCATTAGGAGCGATCGATTGGCTCAGACGATAGGAGCATCAGAGAATCAGTTTCACTTTCTAGACAGAGCTGCTAAATCTCTGAAGAAATAGCCATTAGCTGTAACTATCATCCTATAAGCACCCACCGCCACATCCAAGGCACATGAGGCTACGCTCGGCAGCTGTGATTCATTTTACTAGAACAATAGGGTCTTGTTACATCCATCAATATCCAATGCATATTTCAGCGATATCACATTAGGGTTAATTGTTTTATATGCTGTCTGTAAAATTCTCACATCAAACTCCCAATCCGTCTGTCTGAGCGGACGACCTTGTGGCTCTTTGTATGTTATAAATACATCACAAAACAATTTGCAAACTTTGCACAGAACTTGGCATAAATATATCTCCCTCCTGCTTCTATCTTCTAGAGGCGCTTACAAGCCAACAGACAAGGATTGTCAATGGCAGCAAATGTAGCGCTAATACCGCCGTAAATGCACATCCTTATGTCAACAAATGACAAGATAATGTGCGGACTATGACCAACATACACATGTACTATGAAAACACAATGGTGACATTCACTAAAAGGTTTTTCGGGACACAATCGGGTTTATCGTGAGTCATTTGTAGAATATTTAATCTTGACCTGAATAGTGTTCAATGTGTCTATACATTCCTGGAAGACGAGTTGTAACCTACTGCTACGTATTACACAACATTGAGATTTTCTGGCCATGCTGGGAAGAAAGCACAACTTAGGCTAGTTTCACACTTGCGTTAGAATCGGCAGCGTTTAATCCGCATCCGCAAGTGCAGGAAAAAATACATAGAAACACGTACAAACGCGGCGTCTTTTAGACGCATGCGGTTAAAAAACGCCTTGTTTTGATGCTTTTCCATGCATTTTGTCATGCGTTTATGTTTTTGGTGCGCGTGGTGAAAAATTTTACAGGAGAAAAATCTAGATAACCAGAGACTGCCAATGTGACTACAGAGGGCGTGTATTATGGGATCTCAATATATAGACCCTACGACTGCTGAAATCTTAACAGTGTGCCACTGTATCCTGTGTCATGATGGATCTTCTCATGGAGAGCTTTTATGTCAACCTGGATTTAAGCATCAAGCTGTTTCTTGCCTGTGCGTTTGCTTGGGAGCAAGACAGAAATTGCGAAAGATGGAGAAGGAGACATCGTAGGCATTTTTGGAGACACCCCATTATCGAACTACGTGAGAGCAGTGGAGCCTATCACACGCTGTATGGCGAGCTTAATGCCAACCGGGATCAAATTCCCGGAATATACAAGGATGTCGCAAGACTCTTTCCAGGATTTGCTTGCTCGTGTCCAAGGAGCCATACGGAGACAGGACACCCAGCTCCGTAGAGCGATTCCACCAGAGGAACGTCTGCTGGTTACATTAAGGTACGTAACAATTCTAAACAAATGCCATTCCTAATTTTGGTTGTTCTGACATGTATTCTTTGTATTTTCCTTTATGTCTTTAGCAGAACAACACCATAAATAGAATTTATTGTAATTTTTTTTTCCAGATTTCTAGCAATTGAACAGAGTTTATCATCCCTCCACTTCCAATACCGGCTTGGAATTTCCACCCTGTCCGGAATAGTTGTGGACAACTGTCGGGCTATGTGGAATGTTCTCCAGGATGAGTTTATACCCCTACCCACCGCGGACATGTGGATTGAAATTGCTGAAAAATTCTGTAGTATGTGATTTCCCCAACTGTTTGGGAGCAGTGGATGGAAAGCACCTCCACATTATCAAACCTACCAGAACAGGATCGGAGTACTTCAATTATAAAAAATAGTTTTCTGTTGAGCTCATGGCAATAACCGATGCGGACTGTCGCTTCATCGCCGTGGAAATTGGAGCTTTTGGACGTGGCAACGATTCCCAGACTTAAGAACTCGGATATGGGCCGTCGTGTGTATGGCAAAAATTTTAATTTTCCACGGCCACGGCCTCTCCCCAACACTCAAGGTCCACCGATGCCATTTGTTATGGTTGGGGATGAGGCCTTTCAGATGTGTGAAAACCTACTGAAGCCGTATTCCAGTCGGGACTTGAACCACACTAAAAGGATCTTTAACTACAGACTGACCAGGGCCCGAAGAACAGTAGAGTGTACGTTTGGCATTCTAGTCTCAAAATGGCGCATTCTTGCAACAGCCAATAATCTAAAAATGGAGACAATCGATGAGGTGGTCAAAGCCTGCGTGGTTCTCCACAATTACAAAATGCCTAAGGAGCGACCCACCATTGAACTGGATGAACCAGTTGCAAACCCATTGCCAGATTACCAGCATCACCCACTGCAGTCAACTGCTGAAGTTGGCCACATGCGGGACCAATTCGCTGCCTTTTTTTATTCTGATATTGGACGTGTGGCATGGCAGGACAATATAGTGTAAAATGTCCTGTTGGGTTCGGGTCTGTGTTATGATCTGGTGACCTTGGAGCAGCATGAAAACTTGTAGGTGGTAACTATACTGACCGCAAATCCTGATCTTAACATGGCAACTAGAAGCAGCCGTGGGGTGTACCTAACAAGCCCTAGACACCTCGTCACAGCCGGAGGACTAAATACTGTTGTGAATTCTGTGGCTGAATTCACTCCTGTGGTCACAAGTGGTACTGCAGCTTCTGAGCTTCCTCCCTCAGGTGTTCTGGTGAGCTCGTTAACTGCTTCATTACTTAACTCCGCCTGATGCTGCTATCCTTGCTCCTTGTCAATGTTTCAGTGTTGGATCTGAGCTTCTCCTGATTGTTCCTGTGACCTGCTGCTCTGTATACTAAGTGCTTTTTGCTTTTTTGTTGCTTTTTTTCTGTCCAGCTTGTCTTTTGTTTTGCTGGAAGCTCTGAGACGCAAAGGGTGTACCGCCGTGCCGTTAGTTCGGCACGGTGGGTTTTTTTTTTTGCCCCCTTTGCGTGGTTTTGCTTTAGGGTTTTTTGTAGACTGCAAAGTTCGCTTTACTGTCCTCGCTCTGTCCTAGAATATCGGGCCCCACTTTGCTGAATCTATTTCATCCCTACGTTTTGTCTTTTCATCTTACTCACAGTCATTATATGTGGGGGGCTGCCTTTTCCTTTGGGGAATTTCTCTGGGGCAAGTCAGGCCTATTTTTCTATCTTCAGGCTAGCTAGTTTCTTAGGCTGTGCCGAGTTGCCTAGGTAGTTGTTAGGCGCAATCCACAGCCGCTTTTAGTTGTGTTTAGGATAGGATCAGGTGTGCAGTCTACAGAGTTTCCACGTCTCAGAGCTCGTTCTTGTATTTTTGGGTATTTGTCAGATCACTGTGTGCGCTCTGATCGCTAAGCACACTGTGTTTCTGGATTGCCTTCATAACACCTGTCATTAGCAAACATAACAAAATACCCCTAAAGATGGAAATAGGAATACTATCTTGCCTCAGAGCAGAACCCCAAAGTATAGGCAGCCCCCCACAAATATTGGCTGTGAGTAGGAGAGGAAAGACACACACAGTCAGAAAACAGGATTTAGCACAAGAGGCCGCTCTAGCTAAGATAGGAAAGGACAGAGTTCTGTGCGGTCAGTATTAAAACCCTTCCAAAAATATCCACAGCAGATTATACAAAAATTCCTCCATCTAACTAAAGACGTGGAACGTATATCTGCAACTCCAGAGACTACTAAACTCAGAGCAGGAATACAATCAAAAAACAGCTTGTGTGCCATAGAAAAAGAAACAGACACTTATCTTTGCTGAATTGGCAGCTAAGCAGGAGAAGCCAGAAAGGGATCCAACACTTCCCAAGAAACATTGACAACTGGCAAGGACTAATGAGTCCTGCAAACCTAAATACTCCGGTCAGAACTGCAATCAGCAGATACACCTGTCCAGGACTTCAGCCCAGAGACAACTGCATAACCATCTGAGGGAGCCCAAAAGCAGAATTCACAACAGGTCTGTACCTGTTATGTTTAAAATGTTACTAATATTTGTTGTAAATAAACTTTCTAATTTTGGTATCTTGACCGTGTCTCCGATGAATTTCCTCTAGAAACCAAGGCTGCCGTCACACTAGCAGTATTTGGTAAGTACTTTACATCAGTAAAGTGGGTGATAAATCACCAGGAGTGGGTGATAAATGCTGAAGTGGTGCATATGTTTATATTATACTTTACCTCTCATTGCTCCACTCCTGGTTTTGGCACAAATACTGATGTAAAAGACTGACCAAATACTGCTAGTGTGACGGCAGGCTTAGGTTGTTAGTGGTAAGGTTCTTGATGACATTGCGTCCTGATTCTGTTCTGCAGTATCTATTGGACGCAGACTGAAGAGACAATGGCTGTTTAATATATATATGTGTATATATATATATATATATATACACACTAGATTGTGGCCCGATTCTAACGCATCGGGTATTCTAGAATATGCATGTCCCCGTAGTATATGTACAATGATGATTCCAGAATTCGCGGCAGACTGTGCCCGTCGCTGATTGATCGAGGCAACCTTTATGACATCATCGTCGCCATGGCAACCATTATGACATCTACGTCGATACTGTGCCCGTCGCTGAATCAGAAACGTGAGATGTCTACGTCCTTTATGACATCATCGTCGCTGTGCCCGTTGCTGATTGGTCGAGGCCGAATCAGAGACGCGGGATTTCTACGTCGATGCTGTGCCGGTCTCTGATTGGTCGAGGCCTGGCGGCCTCGACCAATCAGAGACGCGGGATTTCCAGGACAGACAGACAGACAGAAAGACTGACAGACAGAAAGACAGACAGACGGAAAAACCCTTAGACAATTATATATATAGATATATATATATATATAACAGCCTTTATGAATTCACTATTTCTGACACATGTCCAGGTGAGCATAGATATGCCTTGTATTATTATTATTATTCATTTATATAGCACCATTAATACCATGGTGCTGTACGTGATAAAGGGCTTGTTTGACCGCCATCGTCCCTTCACTTTGTGTGAAATAGATTAAGTACACATAACAGAAAATGGAGGTTATACAATGCAGTTTTCTACTCAGCAGGTCAGGTGTCCTAACTAATGAGTTTTTGGACACCTGACCTGTTGCGTATAGTTCTGCATTGTATTGCCACCATTTTCTCTTCAGTCTGCAACACTAGTCACAGACTAAGCAGAAGGAAGAGATTATGGATAAAATACAAGTATAAATTTTTTGGCCCACCTCATCTCTATACTAAAGACACACAAAACTGCAGTGTTGTACTTGCTAACTACTGGAACTATGAAGTGGGCCAAAAAATAAAGTATGCGGCGCAGTTTTTTATTTGGCGCTCGGTGTGTGTTGCCGGCAGCGAAATACACAATGAACCAAACCTTTTTGGGGGCAAAAAACATTATTATTTATTTTTTTAACAAATAAAAGAAAAATTAACTGCGCCGGCTTGGGGTAGAGTGCTGGAAATGGGGGGTATGTAGCTGTGAAGCTTGACTGACTGTGGACGATGCAGGGGTGGCAGGAGAAGGGGCAATTAAATTACTGTGGTCTGGCTGATCGGGGATGGTGCTCAACGCATGAGAGGGCTGAGACACACTGGAAGGGTGAGACAAACCTGACAGTACAGACACATTGGGAGGTGAGGGGGGAGGAATAGAAATAGTCCCTTTTTGGGATCGGCACTGCAGTCTGGGGAGCCTCAGCGAACTCATTTCTTGCAGCCTGGTCATAGTGGCCGAACTGTCAGTCTCTTTGTCACGCTGCTGCATGGTTGTGGTTGGAGGTTGGAAGGCCATGCCCAGGTCCTGCTGCTGCATCGTGGTGGCGGAGCAGAAGGACATGTCAGGGTCCTTCATCAAACGCCAATGT
The DNA here is from genome assembly GCF_032444005.1 of Ranitomeya imitator. Taxonomy (NCBI): domain Eukaryota; kingdom Metazoa; phylum Chordata; class Amphibia; order Anura; family Dendrobatidae; genus Ranitomeya; species Ranitomeya imitator. Next base: position 146,554,055 of record NC_091288.1, on the reverse strand, counting down.
GTTTTGACTTTGAGCACTGTTGAAAAAATAAAACATAATGGTTAGACAATGTACTTTTGGCCGTGCTCACACAACTGTGTGTGATGAGAGAAACTCCTGAGAGTTTGTGTCATCACACACACTTCTGTGAGCACGGCCAAGGTCTCTGCTGCTTCACACTGCATTACAATACTTACAAAATGCATTTCGGACCTGAGTCGGGGCATTGTCCCAGCCATCCTACATCGCTTTGGCCACCTCATTCCACCGCCGGATCGTCACGTTGTCCGAGTGCTGGGGAACCCGGGTGTCCCACAGCGGGATTCGCTCATGGACCAGGGAGATGAGGATATCGTTCTGGCCTGCGTCTGCTCTGCTTCTCTGTCTGCTGAGTACTGACCTGCAAATGTCCACTCCTTCCCTTTATCACCTTGTATGTGCAGGGTGGCTAATCAGTGTCTAGACATGTTTTTCTCTGGTGCAAAGCATGCGTTTGGAGGGCCCCCAGTGGGGCAGTAGGGTACTCGCAGCCGGGCCCTTCGGTTCTCATGGGGATGTCACGGTGGCTGACCTGGTCCGTGGCCCTAGGGGCATCCGTTGATAAAAGGGGGAAAGGTCTTTAAAGGGGAAATATTCGATAAGGGTGACAGACGCTGCTTATGGGTCCGCTGGGGCGATGTTATGGCAGCTAGATGGTATACCTTCCCACAGGTGAAGTATATCCCCAAGGCTTCCCGAAGTGTAGATAGTGGATGGAGTGAGGCGCAGTGAAGAACGAGGACACAAGGGTGAAGTCTTTTTACCTTTTTTACTGAAGGATTCAGCATCCACAGTCCAGAGCACCAGGTCACAGGGCAGGCAGAGTCCGGCCGGTCCGAAGGCAAATCCAGAGTCCCCTTATCCAGGTGGAAATCAGTAGCCTTCCTCTAGCGCTTAGGTGTTGTAGTACCTCCCTGCTGTGCGTCTTGGTAAGGTCCTCACAACTGTTGTGGATGTTATGTCTTTCTCTCTCTGTCCCCCTGATGGTAAGGATAGGACAAACCCATATGACTGATGGCCTGAGGCTTTTAACAGAGACTCTATCACGCCACAGCCTCGTCAAGTTGCCACCGTGCCTCCTGGGTGTAAGTGCGGATCAGCAAGGTGCAATTATCTGTCCAGCCAGTCTCTGAAGTAAAGCGTAGAGATCCTTACTCCCTCGTATTCTGGCTACCGGATTCTGTGCCTCAGAAGGAAGCAGACTGCTCCCGGCTGGTCTCCCTCTGATATTCCTCTCCTGTGCTCTGCTTTCCTGCACACTCTCTGCAATATGTTCTGCTTTCTATGTCTCTTCCCAGGAGCTGTAGCACTTCATGCCACAGAGCTCCTCTTCCTCTGTCTTCCTGACAGGAACTGAACTCTGAACCCCCTTTCCCTCCAGATCAGGATGTTTTTTAGGGGAGTTCACCTAAAACAGGCTTAGAGCTCCCCCTTCTGGTCTGGAGTGTGAACATGTTGCATGCATAGTGTTTACCTGGTAAGGAGATATCCTTTATTGCCTTGAGACGTAACATCACTCCCCCTGGTGGAAGAATTACATTACTGCAATGACCAGAACCCTGGGGCTCGGCACATTCACGAACGCAAGCAAACGCATGTGCTTGCAGCCGCATGTGTTCACATAGACAGCAATGCGCTTTTTTGCCGCATTTCTACTGCTAACAACTGCATACGTTTCCAGGCGGCAAATTGACACCTCTAAAATTACTACATGTAGCGTTTACCGTGCCAAACCACAAACGACGAAACGACGCATGCTTCGTCAAACGCGGCAAAAGGCAATCAAATGCAGACACATGCGTCCCTAATGTTAAAGATAGGAATACACAACGCATGTGGATAATTGCGGAAGAAACGCTGCGGACACAACCGCAAATGTGAAACCGGCCTCACATGGCTTTTGCTATTTGCTGTAAAGTATATGATGTGATATAAGGGTTAGTGTGCATCCACTGTTGGGAATATTACTGGGGCACAGAAATCATTGATCGCATGTCTGAATGCGTCATGTGTTCAGACGATCAGACGGGCGGACATATGACCAGAACAGGACAACAGAAAATATAATGCAGACTCTAAGTGGAACGTCAATAGAAATAACATGTCATTTTCTTACTGTCATAAGTTACTGATCGAGTAAATACTGCTGTCACACTAGATCTATACAAAAAGCATTGTGATGTAACATACTGTAATTAAAGGGAAATTGCACTGTGGACAGTGTGTGGTAACACCTAGAGTGTATTGACACTGATAGACAGATAGAATCACGGTCTCTCTCACTCTTATCTATCTATATATCTATCTATCTATGTATCCAAATGTAATACAAAAATATAGGTGCAGCACTAGGAGAGCCCAAAATATAAAGGAGGATGAAAAGCCTCCCAGACTCCAAAGTCCAATATTCAGTGGTTTATTGACCCATGAAAACAAGCTGTCTTTTCGTTCCAAATGTGGAACTTTTTCAAGCCTATCAATCTATCTACCGTATATACTCGTGTATAAGACAACCCGAGTATAAGCCAAAGCACCTAATTTTGCCACAGAAAACTGGGTAAGCTTATTGACTCAAGTATAAGCTGGGTATGCATTGTCCCCTCATCCCTATGCTGGTATGCATGGTTCCCCCATTCTGTCCTGCTCTGTGTGGCTCCCCCTGTTGTATACATGGCTCCCCTGTCCCATCCTTGTATGCATGGCTCGGCTCCCCCTATCCCATCCTTATATGCTCAGCTCCCCCGGTCCCATCCTTGTATGTTCTGTCCCCCGGTCCCATCCTTGTATGCTTGGCTCCCCGGTCCCATTCTTGTATGCATGGCTCCCCCGTCCTACCCCATCATACTCACCCTACTCGCTCCATCCTGAATGTTCCTGCATCTCCATTGTCATGGCGCGGCAGTTCTTCTTGTGCTGAGCGGTCACGTGGTACCGCTCATTAAGGACATGAATATGCACTCCACCCCTATGGGAGTGGCGTCACCTCCATATTCATGACCTTAATGAGTGGTACCACATGACTGCTGAGCACAGGAACAAGAAAGAGCTGCCGATGCCGGGTCAAAGGGACTCCGGGACAAAGATGCAGTGACAGAGGGTGAGTATTGATGTCTTCTGGAAGCCAGTGGCTGCAGCTGTCACTGTGCTACAACCGCCTTCTCCCCACTCCCCCTCTCCCGCCGGCTTTCTGGACCATGACTCATGTATAAGCCTAGGGGGCATTTTCAGCACAAAAAATTGTGCTGACAATCTCGGCTTATACACGATTATATACAGTATCTATCCATCCATTATCTATCTATAAATCTACCCCTCAATCCATTATCTATCTACAGGGTCGGCCATTTATATGGATACACCTAAATAAAATGGGAATGGTTGGTGATATCAGCTGTTTGTGGCACTTTCTGTTTGTTTCCTGTATATGGGAAGGAGAAAACTTTTCAGGATGGGTGGTGACCACGGCAGCCATTTTGAAGTGGGCCATTTTCGATCCAACTTTATTTTTTCCAATGGGAAGAGGGTCATGTGACACATCAAACTTATTGAGAATTTCACAAGAAAAACAATGGTGTGCTTGGTTTTAAAGTAACTTTATTTTTTCATGAGTTATTTACAAGTTTATGACCACTTATAAAATGTGTTCAAAGTCCTGCCCATTGTGTTGGATTGTCAATGCAACGCTCTTCTCTTCTCCCACTCTTGACACACTTATAACACCTCAGAAGAAATACTAGCACAGGCTTCCAGTATCCATTGTTTCAGATGCTGGGGTCATCTGAAGGCAATGGTCTATGCTGTGAACATACAGAGAAGCAAATGCCTCAGTGATAAACTGGTGAAATCTGATGTAGGCCCTCTTTGAAAGGTTATACAAACATCAATGACTGGGACACAAAGGAGAGGGTGTTTTCCGTGCCTCTCATGTATCAACTGTTCACTGATGCTAAAAGACCCTTCCTTTCCCAATCCAGCGACGGGAGAAGAAATTAAGATTAAACACAATCTGATGTGCTCATCTGAGTATGTGATTTATATGTTACAATGCCCTTCTCTACAGTACTATGTTGGTGAGACGACTTGTGATCTTAAAACACATCTCAACCAACATAGATATGATATTTATTAAAAAAGAAAGGATCTACCTGTACCTAAGCACTTTTGTGCAAAAGGTCATTCGGAAAAGGAATTGAGATTCCGTATTATTGATCATGTGTCCATACATAGGAGAGGTGGTAACCGCACAGAGACTCTCAAAAAGTTAGAACTTGGGTGGATTTATGAGCGTAAGACTCTCAAGCCTGGAAGACTTAATATTGATTTTAAATTATGTACAATAGTATAAATCCCTCCTTGATATGGAAGCCATTTTTTTTGATTCTCTGTATATGAGGTTGTGGAATATTTTATGTAAAATATTTTATGATTTATTTTATGATATACACTCACATGCTTTAATTTTTGTCTTTTTTCAGATATGTGAAAAAGAAAATATCCATGGAAGTATGGCGGGTACTATATTATTATGTATATAATGTAATAATATTAACAATTTTTTTCTCTTTGAAGTATTTTTTGGACACTTCGGGGCTGCCTTATGTGATTGCAGTTTTGTTCTTTAAAAGGCCATGAAATGTGGAAGGCTATGGAATGGAGTATACTTGCTTTGGAGGCTTTAGTTCATATACTGTAATTACTGTATACTGGGCATAAGGCTGCTGGGAGATGCAGAAGGACTGTGGATGTAATCCATCCATAAAGTGCTATCCTGCACTTCTAAGGGCTAGTTGCACTGTTATATAACCTATGTGGTCTAATTGATTTATATTGACATTTCTTTTAAATTTTTAAGCCTCAGTATGCATGTATTGTGAGCCAGAATGTTTTGGGCAAACTTGCCCTTAAGCAAAAGGGTGGCCATTGAAGATAAACACTGTGCATGCTCACGCACACTGTACTGATTGGTTGGTTTTGAGGAAACGTCACAGACATGCTCAGTGCGGCAGTGAATGAGCTGAATAGAGCGTGGGTGATGGAGGTGTCTTTAACATAGATGTACAGTAAGATTTTTTTTCTGTAATGGGACTATTTTCATTACCCCCTTATGATTATGGTATCCTTCTTTATATGAGCTCACTGGTACTTTATTACACTGCTGCAGTGTACAGCTACTGGGTGGCTTGTTCACATGTATCACTGAATGTGCTGGTATGAGCACTTGATGTATTAATTAACACTGTATTACATAATTGATGGATGGTATACTGTGGAATCACAATTTAAATGTTCACTTGATGTCTGACCAAGGCTTGAGAAAGGCAGATAAATCTGCCGAAATGTTGCTGTTAATAGATCTGTAAAGCCACTCACTTTTTTTAAATTAGATTTTTCGGATTATCTATCTATCTATCTATCTATCTATCTATCCATCTATCTATCCATCCATCTATCTATCTATCCATCTAGCGACAGGAGTTAACATATTTGGACCGAGAGCATCATTGGAAGGTAAGGGAGGGGGATGGCGGAAAATCCTGTACTACGCATTGACCATTCCTACATTAAATGATTTTGTAACAGCATTCTAGAAAGTATGTTCATGTATACCTCTTCAGTGCTCTTCTCGCATTACCTTTATGTCTCTCAATAAAATGACAAAGGTTTCAAAAAAACCTGAATTAACACCTTAAGCCCTAAGAGTAGTTTGCACGTTAATGACCGGGCCAATTTTTTTAATTCTGACCACTGTCCCTTTATGAGGTTACAACTCTGGAACGGTTCAACAGATCCTGACGATTTTGAAACTGTTTTCTCGTGACAAATAGTACTTCATGATAGTGGTAAAATTAATTTGATATTACCTGCATTTATTTGTGAAAAAAATGAAATTTGGCAAAAATTTTTAAAATTTCGCAATTTTCCAACTTTGAATTTTTATGCCCTTAAATCACAGAGATATGTCACACAAAATACTTAATAAGTAATATTTCCCACATGTCAACTTTACATCAGCACAATTTTGGAACCAACATTTTTTTTGTTATGGAGTGGAGTTATAAGGGTTAAATGTTGACCAGCAATTTCTCATTTTTACAACACCATTTTTTTAGGGACCACATCACATTTGAAGTCATTTTGAGTGGACTATATGATAGAAAATAACCAAGTGTGACACCATTCTAAAAATAGAACCCCTCAACGTGCTCAAAACTGCATTCACGAAGTTTATTAACTTTTCAGGGGTTTCACAGGAATTTTTGGAATGTTTAAAAAAAAAAATGAACATTTAACTTTTTTTCACAAAAAATTTACTTCAGCTCCAATTTGTTTTACCAAGGGAAACAGGAGAAAATGGACCCCAAAAGTTGCTGCACAATTTGTCCTGAGTACGCCGATACCCCATATGTGGGAGTAAACTACTGTTTGGATGCATGGCAGAGCTCGGAAGGGAAGGAGCGCGATTTGACTTTCAATGCAAAATTGACTGGAATAGAGATGGAACGCCATGTTGCATTTGGAGAGCCCCTGATGTGCCTAAACATTGAAACCCCCTACAAGTGACACCATTTTGGAATTAGACCCCCTAAGGAACTTATCTAGATGTGTGGTGAGCGCTTTGACCCACCAAGTGCTTCACAGGAGTTTATAATGCAGAGCCGTAAAAATACAAAATTATATTTTTTCACAGAAATGATCTTTTCTCCCCAATGTTTTATTTTCCCAAGGGTAAGAGAAGAAATTCAACCCCAAAAGTTGTTGTGCAATTTGTCCTGAGTATGCTGATACCCCATATGTGGGGCTAAACCACTGTTTGGGTGCATGGCAGAGCTTGGAAGGTAAGGAGTGCCATTTGACTTTTCAATGCAAAATTGACTGGAATTGAGATGGGATGCCATGTTGCGTTTGGAGAGCCACTGATGTGCCTAAACATTGAAACCTCCACAAGTGACACCATTTTGGAAAGTAGACCCCCTAAGGAACTTACCTAGATGTGTTGTGAGCTTTGAACCCCAAAATGTTTCACTACAGTTTATAACGCAGAGCCGTGAAAATAAAAATGCTTTTTTCCCACAAAATTTATTTTTCAGCCCCAGTTTTGTATTTTCCCAAGGGTAACAGGAGAAATCGGACCCCAAAAGTTGTTGTCCAATTTGTCCTGCGTACATTGATACCCCAAATGTGGGGGGAACCACCGTTTAGGCGCATGGCAAAGCTCGGAAAGGAAGGAGCGTCGTTTGGAATGCAGACTTAGATGGAATGGTCTGCAGGCATCACATTGCGCTTGCAGAGCCCCTAATGTACCTAAACAGTAGAAACCCCCCACAAATGACCCCATATTGGAAACTAGACACCCCAAGGAACTGATCTAGATGTGTTGTGAGAACTTTGGACCGTCAAGTGTTTCACTACAGTTTATAACGCAGAGCCGTGAAAATAAAAAATCATTTTTTTTCCCACAAAAATGGTTCTTAGCCCCCAAATCTTTATTTTCCCCAAGAGTAGCAGGAGAAATTGGACCCCAAAAATTGTTGTCCAATTTGTCCTGTGTACACTGATACCCTATATGTTGGGGTAAACCCCTGTTTGGGCACACGGGAGAGCTTGGAAGGGAAGGAGCACTGTTTTACTTTTTCAACGCATAATTGGCTTGAATTGAGATCAGATGCCATGTCGCATTTGGAGAGCTCTGATGTGCCTAAACAGTGGAAACCCCAATTCTAACTGAAACCCTAACCCAAACACACCCCTATTCCCAACCACACCCCTTACCCCAACCACACCTCTAACTCCAACACACCCCTAACCCTAATCCCAACCATAACCCTAACCACACCCCTAACCCTGACACACCCCTAACCCTAATCCCAACTGTAAATGTAATCCAAACCCTAACTTTAGCCCCAAACCTAACTGTAGCCCCAACCCTAACCCTAACTTTAGCCCCAGCCCTAACCCTAACTTTAGCCCCAACCCTAACTGTAGCCCTAACACTATCCCCAACCGTAACCCTGGCCCTAACCCTAATCCCAACCATAACCCTAACCACACCCCTAACCCTGACACACCCCTAACCCTAATCCCAACTGTAAATGTAATCCAAACCCTAACTTTAGCCCCAAACCTAACTGTAGCCCCAACCCTAACCCTAACTTTAGCCCCAGCCCTAACCCTAACTTTAGCCCCAACCCTAACTGTAGCCCTAACACTATCCCCAACCGTAACCCTGGCCCTAACCCTAGCCCTAACCCTAACCCTAGCCCCAACCTTAGCCCTAACCCTAGCCCTAAGCCTATCCCAGCCCTAACCCTGGCCTATGGGAAAATGGAAATAAATACATTTTTTTTATTTTATTATTAACCCTAACTAAGGGGGTGATGAAGGGGGATTTGATTTACTATTTATAGCTGGTATTTTAGCAGATTTTTATGACTGGCAACTGTCACACACTAAAAGACGCTGTTTATTGCAAAAAATAGTTTTTGTGTCTCCATATTTTGAGAGCTATAATTTTTCCATATTTTGGTCCACAGAGTGAAGTGAGGTCTTGTTTTTTCCAGGACGAGTTGATGTTTTTATTGGTATCATTTTCAGGCATGTGACATTTTTCGATCGCTTTTTAATCTGATTTTTGTGAGGCAGAATGACTAAAAACCAGCTGTTCATGAATTTTTTCGGGGGGGTATTTATAACGTTCCATGTTTGGTCAAAATGATAAAGCAGTTTTATTCTTCGGGTAAGAAAGATTACAGCGATACCTCATTTATATCTTTTTTTGATGGTTTGGTGCTTTTATACGATAAAAACTATTTTATAGAAAAAATAATAAATTTTGCATCGCTTTATTGTAACTTTATAATTTTTTCGCTGATTATGCTTTATGGTAGCTCGTTTTTTGCGGGACAAAATTATGTTTTCAGTGGTACCATGGCTATTTATATCTGTCTTTTTGATCGCGTCTTATTCCATTGTTTGTTCGTCCGTAAGATAAAGCGTTGCTTTTTGCCTCTTTTTTTCGGCGTTCACTGAAGGGTTTTATAGGTGGGGTCGTTACAGACGCGGCGATACTAAATATGTGTACTTTTTTATTATTATTTAGATAAAGAAATGTATTTATGGGAACAATATATATATTTTTTTTATTTAGGATTTTTTTTTTTTTTTTTACACATCTAAATGTTTTTTTTTTACTTTATAATGTTGTCCCAGGGGCGGACATCACACTATAGGGTCAGATTGCTGATCTGACACTTTGCACAGCACTGTGTCAGATCAGCGATCTGACAAGCAGGGCTGCAGGCTTTCGTTTGTAAGCCACCTCCCTGCAGGACCCGGAAGTAGCCCCGCCGCCATATTGGATCCGGAGCCTGCAGGGAAGAGATGCTCGGTACAAGGTGAGCACATCGCCTTGTACCGAGGGTCTCAGGGAAGCCGACAGGGAGCCACCTCCCTGCGCGATGCTTCCCTATGCCCCAGAACGCTGCGATCATGTTTGATCGCAGTGTTTCGGGGGTTAATGTGAGCGTGACCGCTCCTGGCACATAGTGCCGGATGTCAGCTGCGATAGTCAGCTGACACCCAGCCCCGATCGGCCGCGCTCCCCCCGTGAAAATTCTGGCTGCTGGTGTTGTCTCTCTTCTGATATAATAGAAAGCTCATCCTAAAACTGTTAAAAAATTGCAAAGCAGATCTGACTGATGTAGTGCAAGACCATGCAGACACCCAATAGTGAAAGCCATTGAGCCCCAAGTCTAATAAAGCAGATGAGAATTTCATGCCTTATATTCTCCCTTTTTTGCTGGCAGTGCAGTTAATTAAGCTGATGGGACTCCCGTTTTAATAATGCAGTAGAATGCCGTCATAAGATTGTTTCACTTAAAGTCAAATGTTGGTATTACACATGTAACAATGCGGCCCCAGGATTCAGGTGTTTAGACCAGAATACAAACTCTGAAATGTTTACTTTTAATGATGTGTGTCCCCAAAAATTGCCCACATAATGCTACCAGACAAAGCCTAAATAATGTAACAGAAGTTCCCAGAAGTCAGCATATACATATACTTCCAAGATGAGCAAAAAGACTGGAGCAATCACGAAGCATGAGATGAGGAAAGAAGATGAATATAAATGGGCTATGGTCTCTGTTGGCCATGTTACTGTGTAATCTACCACTGGTGGACTCAATCAGAAATGGGCCCCTATGCAAGAACCTTATATGGGCCCTTTGTAGTTGTACCGCTCATCATAATGCACAATTCCATCTGTTTTGGAGGTATTTAGGCCCCCTTACCTCTAGGGCTATTTGCGACTGCACAAATAGCGCCAATATGCTCGCCCCGTTCTAAGCCAAGCCAAGGGTTAGCCTTATGGACCCATTTGAATCAAGGAGTGAAATATTGCCTTTTTCAATACTCGCATACGAATATTCATGTTTTAGGTGGAGTAATTTACACTTTAGATATCTGAAATAGCAACCTGAGTAGTGATGTTCCCAATAAATATATGACACACGATTTGCGCCATTAGGACTGGTTGGCGCGTCGTCTTTGACACTTCAGTTATTTATGCTGCCTATCTATCTGTCATCCTAATATGGCATACATCAATTTCTCATTTCTTTTTTCCAACTATATATTTATTGGAAATACTTCTCATGAATAAAAATTATTTAAAACATAGATCTCAAACATTTCAGTTCTCCCTGTCTCTCGCTCTGTCAATATTAATTCCAACGTTTGCATTTCAGGTTATTAATATCAGATTTTCATTACAATGTAGAAGAAACTTTGCAATAACCTAGTTAACCTCTAGACTTCACTATTTACGGCTCTCTTTTTTTAATTTCCGCACAGATAAATGAATAAGATCTCTCTTGAGTCACCATGGGTAATGCTATAGATCCTGACATGGCTATTTGTCACATTACTGCAGTGCATATACCCCTCCTAAGACATAACCACAGAGCAAGTCATTGCTGGTAAATAATATTACATCCATCAATGTTTATTTTTTAAATTATTCAGTAGCCTTAGAAATGTCACCCCAATGTGAAATGCTGAGACAAGCTGCTGTTAGCTTTGGCAATGCAGCAAGCAATCTTTGTGTGAAATGACTGTATCATGCTCCACCATGTGGCAGAACGGAGTTATTCAAGGCAAACAAATAGAAAGCTGTTCATTTTAATGGTTTTTATGTATTTTTATTACTGTGGAAAAACAGCTAATTAAGATCCAAGATAGGTATGCACATAAGAAAATGAATAACTAAAGCTAACCTATAGCTTTAGTCAGCACTTACAATGCAAAACAGATTCTGCCTTTAAAGGGCACAATATTGCATATCTACATTCACTGTGCTGAGCACTTGCAACCAATGCACAATAAGATAAGTCTACGTAAAGACGACCTTCTACCAGGACACACAATGTAATATTGGTTGCAGAATGGAATAATTTATTTTATTATCGTTATTTTTGCTTTTTTATTTTTTTAATTTTGCTTCTCTATTTTGGAGGTATTAGCAATCAAAGTTATAGGTACCTAATGAGTTAAGTTTGTTATAGTTCATGTAGGTGTTATCAGACAGTTTTTACTGAAGGTGTGTACTGCTTACAGTGATGAGCAAAAGGGTAACAATGTTTTGAACTTTTGACTTGAAAACTCCATATCTCACCATCCACTACTGCTTTGAAGGTTAGTCTACTATCATTTTTTAAACAATGATCTTTTCTATCTCATACATAAAATACTATCTATGTAATGGATAGTGAGATGTGGAGCCTGAAAGTCAAAAGTTCAAAACATGGTTACCCTTCAGCTCTTCACTGTATGCCTGTACGATGGAGATCAATTTTAAGCAGGCAGCAACACTCAAAAGAGAGAAGAACATGTCCTACCATAGCTTAGAGCAGATCTATCAGTGTGTACAACAGCATTGATCTCAGTATGGCAGACAGCCCTCATCTCCAGCTTTAAACTCTTGCATGATTAGATATCACAGATGTCTAACTCTTTTCAGATAAAGTCTCTGTGGAGGCTGGGTCAGCACAGCTGAGTTTAATAGTGTCACATTGCTAACACTTCTAGCAACTCTCCTCTGCTGGCACTGTTAGTTCTGCAATACTGAAAATCCCCCCACAAATGACTGTCTGGAGCTAAGAGCTCAAAGTGTCAGTAGCACACTTATGTCTGTTGTTCTCAAATTGCAATTGCTCTGCAGTGAAAGTAAAGCAGTGGGTCATTACATCACATACTTGAGTAGCCAAGAGCTACTCTAGTAATCTACTCTTAGTAATCAGGAGAGCTAAGAGTATGGATAATAATGTGACAAAGCTAAATTCAGCTGCACTGTTCCTTTCCTCCATATTGACTCATCCAAGTGGTTAGACCAACAGATCAGGGCTGTCTCATTATACATCTCACACATAGAAAAATCTGTTCAAAGCTATGGTGAGACATGTCCATTTTCCTTTCGGAATTGATGACTGCTCATACAGGTAATTGGTAAAAAAAAAATCACTGAAAAAGAAAAAAAACAGCCATACTTTTAATACTGTGTCCTGACCACCTGATGTAACAGAAGGGGCATTGGTAATAGGCTATTATACATACAGATGTTTGGTGGGTTAGTACAGTGGGTACGGAAAGTATTCAGACCCCTTTAAATTTTCACTCTGTTTTATTGCAGCCATTTGGTAAATTCAAAAAAGTTAATTTTTTTCTCATTAATGTACAGTCTGCACCAAATCTTGACTGAAAAAAAAGTCTTCCTAGACCTGGCCGTCCAGCCAAACTGAGCAATCATTGAGGAAGAGTCTTGGTGAGAGCGGTAAAGAAGAACCCCAAGATCACTGTGGCTGAGCTCCAGAGATGCAGTAGGGAGATGGGAGAAAGTTCCACAAAGTCAACTGTCACTGCAGCCCTCCATTTGTTGGGCCTTTATGGCAGAGTGGTACAACGGAAGCCACTCCTCAGTGCAAGACATATGAAAGCCCCCATAGAGTTTGCTAAAAACACATGAAGGACTCCCAAACTATGAGAAATAAGATTCTCTGGTCTGATGAGATGAAGATAGACCTTTTTGGTGATAATTCTAAGCAGTATTTATGGAGAAAGCCAGGCACTGCTCATCACCTGCCCAATGCAATCCCAACAGTGAAACATGGTGGCAGCATCATACTATGGGGGTGTTTTTCATCTGCAGGGACAAGGCGACTGGTTGTCATTGAAGGAAACATGAATGCGACCAAGTAAAGAGATATCATGGATGAAAACCTCTTCCAGAGTGCTCTGGACCTCAGAATTAGCCGAAGGTTCATATAACCAAATAGTGCTCATATACTGCCATAGAGTGCTCACATACTGCCTTATCATGCTCACATACTGCTATTTAGTGCTTATACCACCAAATAGTGCTAATATAATGTCATATAGTGCTTATTTACTGCCATATAGTGCTCACATACTGCCATATAGTGCTCATATACCACCAAATAGTGCACATATACTGCCATATAGTGGTCACATACTGCCATATAGTGCTTATTTACTGCCATATAGTGCTCATTTACTGCCATATAGTGCTCATATACCACCATATAGTGCTCACACACCGCCATATAGTGCTCACATACTGCTATATACTGCCAGGCTATTAATATCAGCTCACAGATGTTTGCTTAGCCTTTACTGGCTAGTTTACAGGGGAACCCCAGAAAAAAATTGACATGGGGTCCCCATATAAAATAGAACCAGCAAAGGCTAGGCAGACAGCTGAAGGCTGATATTAATAGCCTGGGAAGGGGCCATGTATATTGGCACCTCCCAGGCTAAAAACATCATCTCAGCTGCCCCAGAAATGGCGCATCTTATAGATATGCCAATTCTAGCATTTAGTCTCGCTCTTCCCACTTGCCATGTAGCAGTGGCAAGTGGGGTAATATTTGTGGGGTTAATGTCATCTTTGTATTATCCGGTGACATCAAGCCCATTGATTAGTAATGGAGAAGCGTCAATAAGACACCTAACCATTACTAATCCTACAGTTATATGGTCAATAAAGACACAGCCAGAATAGAGTCCTTTATTAATCTTAATTAACTATATTACTGCAACGCCTAATCCTCGACTCCCTCGTCTCCTGCAACAAAAATAAAATAAGAAAACCAACATATAATACTATCCTGTCCGCCATAGTCAATTTACAGAGTGTCCCACAACGATCTCATGTGTAGAACAGTTGTGATTGTTCTACACGGCTCCAGTGACACACAGGAGCTTTATGGCACTACCACTGTGAGAATTTTCTCATGCAGCGGTGCCGCAAGTGACAGCATGATCACCGGTGAACTCTGATGGCGCACAGTGATACATTAAGGGAGGACACCTGTCAGTGTATCACTGGAGCCGTGTAGAGCAGTCACATCTCCCAATGTGACTGTTCTACACGTGAGATTGTCATGGGACACTCGTTATTAAATGGACTACAGCAGAAAGGTAAGTATATGTTGGCTTATTATTTTATTTTTGTTGCAGGAGATTGAGGGTGTCGGGGATTAGCTGTTTGGTGAGTATGAATGTGTTTTTTTTTGCTTTACAATTTTACACAGTTGCTGGATGATGGGACTACTATCCCATCATCGGCTCATGCTGTCACTGTAGCAGACATAAGCGGATGGGCATAGTAGCCCCATCAGACGATGCCAGGCTACCCACAGACACACAGACAGACACCCACAAAAATACACTCACAGACAAACATCCACAGACACCCGCAGACAGATACAGACATGCATATAGTCTCGACTCACACACATGGTCTCCGCTCACACACTCTTCCTCCTTCCTTTCCGCAGTGTTTTTTGCATGCAAATCCGCAGCTAATCCACACACCTTTTTACACCTGCGGTTTTGCTGCGGATTTGACTGATTCAGTGTAAGTCAATGGGTGCAGAAATGCTTCAGATCAGCAAAGAGAATTGACATGCTGTGGGAAATAAAACGTTGAGAATCCGCGAGGAATATTCCACAGCATGTGCACACCAATTCTGGATTTCCTTTGATTAACATTGGTTGGGCAATACATTGCGGATTTGGTGCAAAACTCTGCAGATCTGCATAAAAATCTGCAACGTGTGCACATAGCCTAAAGGTGGAAACATTGTGAAATTATTCTTTGTATGATTTTTTACATGACGAAAACTTGCATTTTAACAGGGATATGTAGACTTTTTACATCCACTGTAACTATTATTTCTCTGATTGTGCATTGTGTAAGAGATTCATTGAGAATATATTTAGATTTTTTTAAAAACAGCAGATTAGTGGCAGCACCGCTTACCTGCCCAGGTTTTTGAACAAATGAATTACAGGATGCAGCCAGCCCATATAGCAAGGACTGTATAGGGCGCTGTTCACATGCAGGTAATGCATAGTGTCTGGTTCTCAACCTATTAGTAACGCAACTACTATTCGGTTAGGCGGGCTGGCCAGCACTCTCTCAATGCATCCCAGTGTGAACACCCCAGTATACAAGACCAAACGTGTTGGGCTTGGCTGCACCCTGAAAAATATGGGTTTGCTATAGATTTCACTGACTCAATGTAAGTCAAAGGGTGCAGAAACACTGCAGATCTGCAAAAAGAATTGACATGCTGGGGAAAATAAAACGCGTGGAATTTTCCGCAGCATGTGCACACCAATTCTATATTCCCATTGATTGACATTGGTTGGGCAATACATTGCGGTTTTGGTGCAATTCCACGTGGAAAAAACGCTGCGGATCCACATAAAAATCCGCAATGTGTGCACATAGCCTAAAGGTGGAAACATTGTGAAATTATTCTTCTTTGTATGATTTTTTTACATGACGAAAACTTGCATTTTAACAGGGATGTGTAGACTTTTTACATCCACGGTAACTATTATTTCTCTGATTGTGTATTATATTAGAGATTCATGGACAATATATTTAGATTTTATGGAAGGGTGGGTTAAAGAGGCTTGAAAGTTTTATGACCCATATAAATAATAACCTGTGGAGTTTGCAATTCACTCATTTATATTCCTTTGAGGAAATAGAATTTCTTGATCTAGTTGTCACACATACACAAGAACAGAAAATTACTACCTTGATTTCTGTAGTACCTATTATAAAAAAGCGGTTTCCAGATGTAACATATGAAAACATATGAAAAATTCAAGCTCATATTTAGAAACTATACTTCTAACTATAATTATAAACAGCGCTAGGTACTCACAAAAAGTTCTCTGCCACAGGTTATCCCAAGACATTAATTAGCCATTTCATAAAAGGGACGGCCCTTTATTCCAACAAAAATACTTTGCATCCACTGATGTTGCAGCCAGACAACATACAGATTTTTCCATTTAGTTTATTACTATATTTTCCAGTGATTAAAGAGGAGTAGACCATTTTAACTGTGAAGATGTCCTAAAAATTAAATTCAAGACCAATTTGGTCATGGTAAATTGCATGTAGTATAATTGGCCAGAAAATGTTTCATTGGCATGGGGGAGGGAGATGAAGATGGCGAGGTAGAGGATACGTTCTGCAACAATTTTAAAATCTGCGTGCTCCAGAATATAGATTTTTTATTTTGTAATTTACGCCAATCATTAAAATGGCAAACAGTTGTGGTACCTAACTAAAGGTTAACAAAAAAATACTAATACTCATCTCACCAATCACCTGAGGTTAGTTGTTGACAGAAGTCCTGTTCTAGATTGAAAACTTCAGGTCTCACAGGTCACAATGCATTGCAAAACCGGAATGTCTCAATACATCATGATTTCTGAAGCCTTGTTACAGTACGAAGTCTTCTAGAGTGAAGACACCCAGCCAGAGGTCACGGTATGTTGTAATGTCGAAAAGTCATGACATTTGACAAAATGTTACCACTCACTTTGAATTGATGTTCTAGATTATAGACATCAGTATGTGACTGCAGAAAGAAAAGGCCCTGAAGACTAGATGGGTAGCAGGTATCGGAGGCAGGGGGGATGCACGGAAAAGTGAGTGGTGATGTGAGTATTATGTTTTTCTTTTTTAAATTACACTTATTTTTCTCTGGGGTCTACAGAGGCGACATAGCCTAGTAAGACACATTAAACTCTTAGAGAATAACTTTTCAGTAAATCAAATTTAGTGCAGTTTGAATCTTGTCAACTCTAATTTCAAGTTTTTATAGTGTTGTGGCAATGAAAAGGATGTGTTTGATTACAAATACAGCAGAACGAATAGACCTTTTCTATAATCAATCATAATGGAACTGCAGCTACTACTGTGTCTTACTCTCCCTATTGATTACAATTCTATATTATAGACTACTACTCTAATCATATTGCAGTTGTTGTACATATTACAAACAAGAATGTTTGGTATTTATTTCCATGTCCCAATTGTTGAGCCCTATCTAGCCTAAAGAAACCCTAAAATTGCCTCTGCATTCCATGCCTAGTCTTTTTTTACAAAGTTTGGTAACTTTAGCTGCAAGGAATTACGGAGAAGCACACAATGTTTTTGGTCTGGTTTCTCATGCCTCAGCAGGGCTCAAATGTATTAAATAGTTCTATTTTATTTTGCAACACTCCCAAAATGAATCACAAAGTGTTTGAAGGTGTGAGGACCTACAAAGTTCAGGAAACTTGGCTCAAATTCAAGAGATTTTAACTAAACACTAGAGATGAGCTAACCTCGCTACACTCATCAGGAGGGCGTTAAACTAGAAGAAGAGGGGACGGGAAGAAAAACATTAGACTCGAACAAAGACGACCCAGGAAAACATACTCAGAAGGGAGGTAAGAACATTTCTAAATCAATCCACAGTGAGGAGATTGGAACAAAACAAAATCCTCTAAACTGCATGCTCGCAAACGCCAGAAGCCTGACAAACAAGATGGAAGAACTAGAAGCAGAAATATCTACAGGTAACTTTGACATAGTGGGAATAACCGAGACATGGTTAGATGAAAGCTATGACTGGGCAGTTAACTTACAGGGTTACAGTCTGTTTAGAAAGGATCGTAAAAATCGGAGAGGAGGAGGGGTTTGTCTCTATGTAAAGTCTTGTCTAAAATCCACTTTAAGGGAGGATATTAGCGAAGGGAATGAGGATGTCGAGTCCATATGGGTTGAAATTCATGGAGGGAAAAATGGTAACAAAATTCTCATTGGGGTCTGTTACAAACCCCCAAATATAACAGAAAGCATGGAAAGTCTACTTCTAAAGCAGATAGATGAAGCTGCAACCCATAATGAGGTCCTGGTTATGGGGGACTTTAACTACCCGGATATTAACTGGGAAACAGAAACCTGTGAAACCCATAAAGGCAACAGGTTTCTGCTAATAACCAAGAAAAATTATCTTTCACAATTGGTGCAGAATCCAACCAGAGGAGCAGCACTTTTAGACCTAATACTATCTAATAGACCTGACAGAATAACAAATCTGCAGGTGGTTGGGCATTTAGGAAATAGCGACCACAATATTGTGCAGTTTCACCTGTCTTTCACTAGGGGGACTTGTCAGGGAGTCACAAAAACATTGAACTTTAGGAAGGCAAAGTTTGAACAGCTTAGAGATGCCCTTAATCTGGTAGACTGGGACAATATCCTCAGAAATGAGAATACAGATAATAAATGGGAAATGTTTAAGAACATCCTAAATAGGCAGTGTAAGCGGTTTATACCTTGTGGGAATAAAAGGACTAGAAATAGGAAAAACCCAATGTGGCTAAACAAAGAAGTAAGACAGGCAATTAACAGTAAAAAGAAAGCATTTGCACTACTAAAGCAGGATGGCACCATTGAAGCTCTAAAAAACTATAGGGAGAAAAATACTTTATCTAAAAAACTAATTAAAGCTGCCAAAAAGGAAACAGAGAAGCACATTGCTAAGGAGAGTAAAACTAATCCCAAACTGTTCTTCAACTATATCAATAGTAAAAGAATAAAAACTGAAAATGTAGGCCCCTTAAAAAATAGTGAGGAAAGAATGGTTGTAGATGACGAGGAAAAAGCTAACATATTAAACACCTTCTTCTCCACGGTATTCACGGTGGAAAATGAAATGCTAGGTGAAATCCCAAGAAACAATGAAAACCCTATATTAAGGGTCACCAATCTAACCCAAGAAGAGGTGCGAAACCGGCTAAATAAGATTAAAATAGATAAATCTCCGGGTCCGGATGGCATACACCCACGAGTACTAAGAGAACTAAGTAATGTAATAGATAAACCATTATTTCTTATTTTTAGTGACTCTATAGCGACAGGGTCTGTTCCGCAGGACTGGCGCATAGCAAATGTGGTGCCAATATTCAAAAAGGGCTCTAAAAGTGAACCTGGAAATTATAGGCCAGTAAGTCTAACCTCTATTGTTGGTAAAATATTTGAAGGGTTTCTGAGGGATGTTATTCTGGATTATCTCAATGAGAATAACTGTTTAACTCCATATCAGCATGGGTTTATGAGAAATCGCTCCTGTCAAACCAATCTAATCAGTTTTTATGAAGAGGTAAGCTATAGACTGGACCAAGGTGAGTCATTGGACGTGGTATATCTCGATTTTTCCAAAGCGTTTGATACCGTGCCGCACAAGAGGTTGGTACACAAAATGAGAATGCTTGGCCTGGGGGAAAATGTGTGTAAATGGGTTAGTAACTGGCTTAGTGATAGAAAGCAGAGGGTGGTTATAAATGGTATAGTCTCTAACTGGGTCGCTGTGACCAGTGGGGTACCGCAGGGGTCAGTATTGGGACCTGTTCTCTTCAACATATTCATTAATGATCGGGTAGAAGGTTTACACAGTAAAATATCGATATTTGCAGATGATACAAAACTATGTAAAGCAGTTAATACAAGAGAAGATAGTATTCTGCTACAGATGGATCTGGATAAGTTGGAAACTTGGGCTGAAAGGTGGCAGATGAGGTTTAACAATGATAAATGTAAGGTTATACACATGGGAAGAGGGAATCAATATCACCATTACACACTGAACGGGAAACCACTGGGTAAATCTGACAGGGAGAAGGACTTGGGGATCCTAGTTAATGATAAACTTACCTGGAGCAGCCAGTGCCAGGCAGCAGCTGCCAAGGCAAACAGGATCATGGGGTGCATTAAAAGAGGTCTGGATACACATGATGAGAGCATTATACTGCCTCTGTACAAATCCCTAGTTAGACCGCACATGGAGTACTGTGTCCAGTTTTGGGCACCGGTGCTCAGGAAGGATATAATGGAACTAGAGAGAGTACAAAGGAGGGCAACAAAATTAATAAAGGGGATGGGAGAACTACAATACCCAGATAGATTAGCGAAATTAGGATTATTTAGTCTAGAAAAAAGACGACTGAGGGGCGATCTAATAACCATGTATAAGTATATAAGGGGACAATACAAATATCTCGCTGAGGATCTGTTTATACCAAGGAAGGTGACGGGCACAAGGGGGCATTCTTTGCGTCTGGAGGAGAGAAGGTTTTTCCACCAACATAGAAGAGGATTCTTTACTGTTAGGGCAGTGAGAATCTGGAATTGCTTGCCTGAGGAGGTGGTGATGGCGAACTCAGTCGAGGGGTTCAAGAGAGGCCTGGATGTCTTCCTGGAGCAGAACAATATTGTATCATACAATTATTAGGTTCTGTAGAAGGACGTAGATCTGGGTATTTATTATGATGGAATATAGGCTGAACTGGATGGACAAATGTCTTTTTTCGGCCTTACTAACTATGTTACTATGTTACTATGTTACTTTCAAGGTTTGGTTCAGTTCACCAAACGTCCCACTGTTCAAACATCCCACTGTTCGCCGAACGGTTCCATGAACGTACCCTAACCCCATTTGATTCAATGGGAGGCCAAACCAAACGTATATACAACACTTTAAGGGGTGACAAAAGCTTTCCAAAAATAAAATTAGGGGCAGACAACATGAAAAGGGACATCAATTGAACCACGGTAGAAATTTGCTAATGACACTGCAGCAGTCAGCCATGGGCTGTGCATTAAGAATCAGGGCTTGGGCCAGCATTACAGCTTTGAATTGAAGTTTCAATGAAGACCTGGTGGTTAAGGGTATGGTGTAAGCCTTCTTTGTTGGAAGCCCTGATACCTCATGCAACAGTTCCATTTTTTCTAGTTACATTCAGATGGCACAAACATCAGTTTCATTGAATAATATTGGTATAAAAATGTAAGGATTGTAACACTGGTAGTTGAATGAAAGCACAGGCAAGCCAGCCTGCCTGGGAGCCCTACAAAGTGTAGTGGTGTGAGGGAGTTGAGGTATCTCCTCCTACGATCATGTTCTGTGCAACAGTTTACATGTACTTTACCATCTGAAATTAAATGTATTAGCATTTTCACTTTATTTACCTATTTGGAATCATATATTATATTTCTTCTTAGCCCCCTGTTTAGAGGATAATTGGTGATAACATGGCATTATTTTGGGCCAAAGAAATGTAGCATTAATCTTTACTGTGTATGTTAGAGGTTGGTATACTATATATATATACATATACACTGCTCAAAAAAATAAAGGGAACACTAAAATACCACATCCTAGGTATCACTGAATGAAATATTTCAGTTGCAAATATTTAATCATTACGTAGTGGAATGTGTTGAGAGCAATAAAACAGAAAAATGATCAGTGTACATCAAAATAAATATCCCACGGAGGTCTGGATTTGGAATGATGCTCAAAATCAAAGTGGAAAATCAAATTATAGGCTGATCCAACTTCAGTGTAAATGCCTCAAGAAAAGGAAATGATGCCCCGTTGTGTGTGTTGCCTCCATGTGCCTGTATGACCTCCATACAACACCTTGGCATGATCGTGATGAGGGGGTGGATGGTCTCCTGAGGAATCTCCTCCCAGACTTGGACTAAAGAATCTGCCAACTCCTGGACAGTCTGTAATGCAAAGTGACATTGGTGGATGGTGCAAGACATGATGTCCCAAATGTGTTCAATAAGATTCAGGTCTGGAGAACGGGCCGGCCAGTCCATAGCTTCAATACCTTCATCTTGCAGGAACTGCTGACACACTCCAGCCACATGAGGTCTGGCATTGTCCTGCATTAGGAGGAACCCAGGGCCTACCACACTAGAATATGGTCTCCCAAGGGGTCTGAGGATCTAATCTCGGTACCTAATGGCAGTCAGGTTACCTCTGGCGAACACATGGAGGACTGTGCGGCCCTCCAAAGAAATGCCACCCCACAACATTACTGACCCACTGCCAAACTGGTCATGCTGAAGGATGTTGCAGGCAGCAGATTGCTCTCTATGGTGTCTCCAGACTCTGTCATGTCTGTCACATGTGCTCATTGTGAACCTGCTTTCATCTGTGAAGAGCACAGGGCGCTTGTGGCAAATTTGCCAGTCCTGGTGTTCTGTGGCAAATGCCAATCATTTTGCACGGTGTTGGGCTGTGAGCACGACCCCATCTGTGGACGTCGGGCACTCAGACCATACTCATGGAGTCGGTTTCTAACCGTTTGTGCAGACACATGCACATTTGTGGCCTACTGGAGGTCATTTTGCAGGGCTCTGGCAGTGCTCCTCCGGTTCCTCCTTCCACAAAGGCTGAAGTAGTGGTCCTGCTGCTGGGTTGTTGCCCTCCTACAGCCCCATCCACGTCTCCTGGTGTACTGGCCTGTCTCCTGGTAACACAGCAAACCTTCTTGCCACAGCTCGCATTGATGTGCCATCCTGGTTGAGCTGCACTACCTAAGCCCCTTGTGTGGGTTGTAGAGTCCATCTCATGCTACCATGAGTGTGAAGGCATATCCAACATTCAAAAGTGACCAAAACATCAGCCAGAAGCATTGGTACTGACATGTGGTCTGTGGTTCCCACTTGCAGAACCACTCCTTTATTGAGTATGTCTTGATAATTGCCATTAATTTCCATCTGTTGACTATTCCATTTGCACAACAGCATGGGAAATTGATTGTCAAACAGTGTGGCTTCCTAAGTGGACAGTTTGATTTCACAGAAGTTTGATTTACTTGGAGTTATGTTCTGTTTAAGTGTTCCCTTTATTTTTTGAGCAGTGTATATTAATGTCAGGCTTGACTACCTGGTCTCAGTGGATGCTGGTGGTGCAGTACAGTGATGTCAACACAACGCCGACGTCCCCTGGATGCACCAGCCTCTGACAGCTGGCGGATAGTAGTGAAGCCTGCAAAGGTAAGTGACGGAGCCGGTGGCTGTGTGCTCCATCACAACTGTTAATTGTATTGGCATTATTTTGGTCCAAAGGAATGTGACATTAATCTTAATTGTGTATGTTAGAGGACTGGTGATAAAAATTCCCCATTAAATGTCACCTGCTTAACCCAGCAGGAAGTACGTCGGCGTCTAAAAATCACTAAAATTGACAAATCTCTGGGCCCGAATGGGATACACCCTCGAGTATTGCAGGAATTAAGTACAGTCATTGATAGACCATTATTTTTAATCTTTAAAGACTCCATAATAACAGGATCTGTACCACAGGACTGGCGTATAGCAAATGTGGTGCCAATATTCAAAAAGGGGACAAAAACTGAACTCGGAAATTATAGGCCAGTAAGCTTAACCTCTATGGTGGGTAAAATCCTGGAGGGCATTCTAAGGGATGCTATGCTGGAGTATCTGAAGAGGAATAACCTAATGACCCAGTATCAGCACGGGTTTACTAGGGACCGTTCATGTCAGACTAATCTGATCAGCTTTTATGAAGAGGTAAGTTCCAGACTGGACCAAGGGAACCCAGTGGATGTAGTGTATATGGACTTTTCAAAAGCTTTTGATATGGTGACACACAAAAGGTTGATACATAAAATGAGAATAATGGGGATAGGGGAAAATATGTGCAAGTGGGTTGAGAGCTGGCTCAGGGATAGGAAACAAAGGGTGGTTATTAATGGAGCACACTTGGACTGGGTCATGGTTAGCAGTGGGGTACCACAGGGGTCAGTATTGGGCCCTCTTCTTTTTAACATATTTATTAATGACCTTGTAGGGAGCATTCAGAGCAGAATTTCATTATTTGCAGATGACACTAAACTCTGCAGGGTAATCAATACAGAGGAGGACAATTTTATATTACAGGATGATTTATGTAAACTAGAAGCTTGGGCTGATAAATGGCAAATGAGCTTTAATGGGGATAAATGTAAGGTCATGCACTTGGGTAGAAGTAATAAGATGTATAACTATGCTTAATTCTAAATCTCTGGGCAAAACCGTCAATGAAAAATACCTGGGTGTATGGGTGGATGACAAACTCACATTTAGTGGCCAGTGCCAGGCAGCTGCTACAAAGGCAAATAAAATAATGTGATGCATTAAAAGAGGCATAGATGCACATGAGGAGAACATAATTTTACCTCTATAAAAGTCACTAGTTCGACCACACTTAGAATACTGTACACAGTTCTGGTCTCCGGTGTATAAGACAGACATAGCTGAACTAGAGCGGGTGCTGTTATGAACTGGTGATTCAGAAACACAATGGACCTGGGGGTTAAGAGCACACAAAGTGACCTGATAGTTACTAATAACATAGGACAAGCTCTGAGACGTGGGAACTCTGCTGACCGCAATCCCTAATCCTATCACACCACACTAGAAGTAGCCGTGGAGCGCTCCTGACCAGACCTAGGCGCCTCGGGCACAGCCTGAGAAACTAACTAGCCCTGAAGATAGAAAAATAAGCCTACCTTGCCTCAGAGAAATTCCCCAAAGGAAAAGGCAGCCCCCCACATATAATGACTGTGAGTAAAGATGAAAATACAAACACAGAGATGAAACAGGTTTTAGCAAAGTGAGGCCCGACTTACTGCATAGACCGAGGATAGGAAAGATAGCTTTGCGGTCAGCACAAAAACCTACAAACAACCACGCAGAGGGCGCAAAAAGACCCTCCGCACCGACTAACGGTACGGAGGTGCTCCCTCTGCGTCCCAGAGCTTCCAGCAAGCAAAAAAAACCAATATAGCAAGCTAGACAGAAAAAATAGCAAACAAAAGTAACACAAGCAGAACTTAGCTTATGCAGTGAAGACAGGCCACAAAAACGATCCAGGAGAGAGCAAGACCAATACTGGAACATTGACTGGAGGCCAGGAACAAAGAACTAGGTGGAGTTAAATAGAGCAGCACCTAACGACCTAACCTCGTCACCTGAGGAAGGAAACTCAGAAGCCGCAGCCCCACTCACATCCACCAAGGGAAGCTCATAGACAGAACCAGCCGCAGTACCACTCATGACCACAGGAGGGAGCTTGACCACAGAATTCACAACAGTACCCCCCCCTTGAGGAGGGGTCACCGAACTCTCACCAGAGCCCCCAGGCCGACCAGGATGAGCCAAATGAAAGGCACGAACCAGATCGGTAGCATGAACATCAGAGGCAAAGACCCAGGAATTATCCTCCTGACCATAACCCTTCCACTTAACCAGGTACTGGAGTTTCCGTCTCGAAATACGAGAATCCAAAATCTTCTCCACTATATACTCCAACTCCCCCTCAACCAAAACCGGGGCAGGAGGATCAATGGATGGAACCACAGGTGCCACGTATCTCCGCAACAATGACCTATGGAATACATTATGGATGGAAAAAGAAGCTGGAAGGGTCAAACGAAAAGACACAGGATTAAGAACCTCAGAAATCCTATACGGACCAATGAAACGAGGCTTAAACTTAGGAGAGGAAACTTTCATAGGAATATAACGAGATGACAACCAAACTAAATCCCCAACACGAAGTCGGGGACCCACACAGCGCCTGCGGTTAGCGAAACGTTGAGCCTTCTCCTGGGACAATGTCAAATTGTCCACTACATGAGTCCAAATCTGCTGCAACCTATCCACCACAGTATCCACACCAGGACAGTCTGAAGACTCAACCTGCCCTGAAGAGAAACGAGGATGGAGACCAGAATTGCAGAAAAACGGCGAAACCAAAGTAGCCGAGCTGGCCCGATTATTATTAACTCAGCCAAAGGCAAAAAGGACACCCAATCATCCTGATCAGCAGAAACAAAACATCTCAGATATGTTTCCAAGGTCTGATTGGTTCGTTCAGTCTGGCCATTTGTCTGAGGATGGAAAGCCGAGCAAAAAGACAAATCAATGCCCATCCTAGCACAAAAGGCTCGCCAAAACCTCGGAACAAACTGGGAACCTCTGTCAGAAACGATGTTCTCCGGAATGCCATGTAAACGAACCACATGCTGGAAAAACAATGGCACCAAATCAGAGGAGGAAGGCAATTTAGACAAGGGTACCAAATGGACCATCTTAGAGAAGCGATCACAAACCACCCAAATGACCGACATCCTTTGAGAGATGGGGAGAGCCTAAATAAAATCCATAGAGGTATGTGTCCAGGGCCTCTTCGTGACCGGCAAGGGCAAAAGCAACCCACTGCCACGAGAACAGCAGGGCTTAGCCCGAGCACAAATCCCACAGGACTGCACAAACGAACGCACATCCCGCGACAGAGACGGCCACCAAAAGGATCTAGCCACCAAATCTGTGGTACCAAAGATTCCAGGATGACCAGCCAACACCGAACAATGAACCTCAGAGATAACTCTACTCATCCATTTATCAGGGACAAACAGTTTCTCCGCTGGGCAACGGTCAGGTCTATTAGCCTGAAATTTTTGCAGCACCCACCGCAAATCAGGGGAGATGGCAGACAAAATTACCCCCTCTTTGAGAATACCCGCCGGCTCAGGCAACCCCGGAGAGTCGGGCACAAAACTCCTAGTCAGGGCATCCGCCTTCACATTTTTAGAGCCCGGAAGGTACGAAACCACAAAGTCAAAACGGGAGAAAAACAGCGACCAACGAAACTGTCTAGGATTCAACCGTTTGGCAGACTCAAGATACGTCAAGTTCTTGTGATCAGTCAAGAACACCATGCGATGCTTAGCTCCTTCAAGCCAATGAAGCCACTCCTCGAATGCCCACTTCATGGCCAGCAACTCTCGATTGCCAACATCATAATTACGCTCAGCAGGCGAACACTTCCTGGAAAAGAAGGCACATGGTTTCATCACCGAGCCATCAGAACTTCTTTGCGACAAAACAGCCCCTGCTCCAATCTCAGAAGCATCAACCTCGACCTGGAACGGGAGCGAAACATCTGGTTGCACAACACAGGGGCAGAAGAAAAACGACGCTTCAACTCCTGAAAAGCTTCCACAGCAGCAGAAGACCAATTGACCACATCAGCACCCTTCTTGGTTAAATCAGTCAACGGTTTAGCAATACTCGAAAAATTATTGATGAAGCGACGATAAAAATTAGCAAAGCCCAGGAACTTTTGCAGACTCTTCAGAGATGTCGGCTGAGTCCAATCATAAATGGCCTGAACTTTAACAGGGTCCATCTCGATAGTAGAAGGGGAAAAAATGAAACCCAAAAATGAAACCTTCTGAACACCAAAGAGACACTTTGACCCCTTCACAAACAAAGAATTCGCACGCAGGACCTGGAACACCATTCTAACCTGCTTCACGTGAGACTCCCAATCATCCGAGAAGACCAAAATATCATCCAAGTATACAATCAGAAATTTATCCAGGTACTCTCGGAAGATGTCATGCATAAAGGACTGAAATACTGATAGAGCATTAGAAAGCCCGAATGGCATAACCAGGTACTCAAAATGGCCCTCGGGCATATTAAATGCCGTTTTCCATTCATCGCCCTGTTTAATACGCACAAGATTATACGCACAACGAAGATCTATCTTGGTGAACCAACAAGCCCCCTTAATCCGAGCAAATAAATCAGACAGCAGCGGCAAGGGGTACTGAAATTTGACTGTGATTTTATTTAGAAGGCGGTAATCAATGCAAGGTCTCAGCGAACCATCCTTCTTGGCCACAAAAAAGAACCCTGCTCCCAATGGCGACGACGACGGGCGATTATGACCCTTCTCCAAGGATTCCTTTACGTAACTCCGCATAGCGGTGTGCTCAGGCACAGATAAATTAAACAGTCGACCTTTAGGAAACTTACTACCAGGAATCAAATCGATAGCACAATCACAATCCCTATGCGGAGGTAGGGCACTGGACTTGGGCTCATCAAATACATCCCGGTAATCCGACAAGAACTCTGGGACCTCAGAAGGGGTGGATGATGAAATAGACAGAAATGGAACATCACCATGTACCCCCTGACAACCCCAGCTGGACACAGACATAGACTTCCAATCCAATACTGGGTTATGGACTTGTAGCCATGGCAACCCCAACACGACCACATCATGCAGATTCTGTAACACCAGAAAGCGAATATCCTCCTGATGCGCAGGAGCCATGCACATGGTCAGTTGGGTCCAGTACTGAGGCTTATTCTTGGCCAAAGGCGTAGCATCAATTCCTCTCAATGGAATAGGATACTGCAAGGGCTCCAAGAAAAACCCACAGCGCCTAGCAAACTCCAAGTCCATCAAATTCAGGGCAGCGCCTGAATCCACAAATGCCATGACAGAATAGGATGACAAAGAGCAGATCAAAGTAACGGACAAAAGAAATTTCGACTGTACCATACCAATGGTGGCAGACCTAGCGAACCGCTTAGTGCGCTTAGGACAATCGGAAATAGCATGAGTGGAATCACCACAGTAAAAACACAGCCCATTCCGACGTCTGTGTTCTTGCCGTTCAGCTCTGGTCAAAGTCCTATCACATTGCATAAGCTCAGGTCCATGCTCAGATAATACCGCCAAATGGTGCACAGTTTTGCGCTCATGTAAGCGTCGATCGATCTGAATGGCCAAAGACATAGACTCCTTCAGACCAGCAGGCATAGGAAATCCCACCATGACATCCTTAAGGGCTTCAGAGAGACCCTTTCTGAAAATTGCTGCCAGCGCACATTCATTCCATTGAGTGAGCACAGACCACTTCCTAAACTTCTGACAATATATCTCTACCTCATCCTGACCCTGACACAGAGCCAGCAAATTTTTCTCTGCCTGATCCACTGAATTAGGTTCATCATAAAGCAATCCGAGCGCCAGAAAAAACGCATCAATATTACATAATGCAGGATCTCCTGGCGCAAGGGAAAATGCCCAGTTTTGAGGGTCGCCACGTAATAAAGAAATAATGATCTTAACTTGTTGAACTGGGTCACCAGAGGAGCGGGGTTTCAAAGCCATAAACAGTTTGCAATTATTTTTGAAATTCAGAAACTTAGCTCTATCTCCAGAAAATAAATCAGGAATAGGAATTCTAGGTTCTAACATAGATTTCTGAACCATAATGTCTTGAATTGTTTGTACTCTTGCAGTGAGATTATCCACACAAGAAGACAGACCTTTAATGTCCATCACTACACCTGTGTCCTGAACCACCCAAATGTCTAGGGGGAAAGAAAGACAAAACCCAGTGCAGAGAAAAAAAAATGGTCTCAGAACTTCTCTTTTCCCTCTATTGAGAAGCATTAGTACTTTGGGCCTCCAGTACTGTTATGAACTGGTGATTCAGAAACACATTGGACCTGGTGGTTAAGAGCACACAAAGTGACCTGATAGTTACTAATAACATAGGACGAGCTCTGAGACGTGGGAACTCTGCTGACCGCAATCCCTAATCCTATCACACCACACTAGAAGTAGCCGTGGAGCGCTCCTGACCAGACCTAGGCGCCTCGGGCACAGCCTGAGAAACTAACTAGCCCTGAAGATAGAAAAATAAGCCTACCTTGCCTCAGAGAAATTCCCCAAAGGAAAAGGCAGCCCCCCACATATAATGACTGTGAGTAAAGATGAAAATACAAACACAGAGATGAAACAGGTTTTAGCAAAGTGAGGCCCGACTTACTGAATAGACCGAGGATAGGAAAGATAGCTTTGCGGTCAGCACAAAAACCTACAAACAACCACGCAGAGGGCGCAAAAAGACCCTCCGCACCGACTAACGGTACGGAGGTGCTCCTTCTGCGTCCCAGAGCTTCCAGCAAGCAAGAAAAACCAATATAGCAAGCTGGACAGAAAAAATAGCAAACAAAATTAACACAAGCACAACTTAGCTTATGCAGTGAAGACAGGCCAAAAATACGATCCAGGAGAGAGCAAGACCAATACTGGAACACTGACTGGAGGCCAGGAACAAAGAACTAGGTGGAGTTAAATAGAGCAGCACCTAACGACCTAACCTCGTCACCTGAGGAAGGAAACTCAGAAGCCGCAGCTCCACTCACATCCACCAAAGGAAGCTCATAGACAGAACCAGCCGCAGTACCACTCATGACCACAGGAGGGAGCTTGACCACAGAATTCACAACAGGGTGCAGAGAAGAGTGACCAAGGTTATTAGAGGACTGGGGAGTCTGCAATACCAAGATAGGTTATTACACTTGGGGCTATTTAGTTTGGAAAAACGAAGACTAAGCGGTGATCTTATTTTAATGTATAAATATACGAGGGGACAGTACAAAGACCTTTCTGATGATCTTTTTAATCATAGACCTAAGACAGGGACAAGGGGGCATCCTCTATGTATGGAGGAAAGAAGGTTTAGGCATAATAACAGATGCGGGTTCTTAACTGTAAGAGCAGTGAGACTATGGAACTCTCTGCTGTATGATGTTGTAATGAGTGATTCATTACTTAAAATTAAGAGGGGATTGGATACCTTTCTTGAAAAGTATAATGTTACAGGGTATATATACTAGATTCCTTGATAGGGCGTTGATCCAGGGAACTAGTCTGATTGCCGTATGTGGAGTTGGGAAGGAATTTTTTTCCCCAAGGTGGAGCTTACTATTTGCCACATGGGTTTTTTTTGCTTTCCTCTGGATCAACATGTTAGGGCATGTTAGGTTAGGCTATGGGTTGAACTAGATGGACTTAAACTCTTCCTTCAACCTTAATAACTATGTTACTATGGTACACCATATATTAATTATTAATATCAGGCTTGACTATCTTGTCTCAGTGGATGCTGATGGTGCAATTCAGTGATGTCAACACAATGCGGACGTTCCCTGGATGCACCAGCCTCTGACACTTGTCGGAAAGTCGAGAAGCCTGCCAAGGTAAGTGATGGAGCTGGCAGCTGTGTGCTTCATCACAACTGTTAATAGTATTTGTGTTCTGATTTGGTAAAATTGTCAGATGGCCAGTTTGACCCTACTACTGTGTGCTGCTAAGAGGCAGCATACGTAGTAGAGGGTCATTTAACACCCTGAAGGTGAGCAGCCTTGAGCTTATAAGAACATGACACTATTTACTGTAGTCTGTCATGCTTGTTTGTAACTGTATATAGATCAGGCTTGGCAACAGGAAGGATACAATTTGCTGAGAAAGAAATCATAACACCTAGCAGCCATAACTTTGGAATAATTTTTCTCTTAAACAGTTTTGGCAATGAAAATAAATTACACTTCTGAGTGGCTGCTTTGTAAATCTAATAGGCAAAACTTTGTTGAAAAGATAGTGTCCATATACATTAATTTCATCTCATATTTTTCACATGTTCAAATTAGCGAAATAAACAAACTGTGAGGGAGTTGATGTCTTACTGTATAATTGATTCTATAACAAAATACTGAATTTTAATAATTTTACAGTTGCCTCACAAAAAAAAATCAGAAATTATATATATTTTACACATCTCAGTTTTAAGATAATTCTTAGTTTTTCAGTCCAGCACCTACATTTTAAAAGCAGATGACCAAATCATAGGTGTTGATAAGCTGTTTAATGCCTTCTAAATGTATTTTTAAGAATACATTGCTGAAATTCTTTTTATCACATCACATCACTTGTATTTGAATGTTTTACACAGTAAAGCAACTTTGAGTTATCAGTCAGAGTGCAGCACTTCTTGTCAATTATGATAAATATATAAAATTAACTATCAAAATTGTCATCAATGCTGGCATTCAATAGTCTTAAGCTTCTCATTCTCAAAAGTGAGAATTAAAAAAAATAAAAAAATTATATACCCCCCACTCTCAAACATTTCCTTAAAGCCTTAAAGGGAAACTGTTCGTAGAATTAACCCTCCTTAGCCATCTATATGGGCATGTAGGCCATTGGAAGATAAATAAAATAATACCCTGATATCTATGATCTTTTGTCTTAGTGCAGAGAAATCCACATTTTTCTTTTATGAAATAAACTCTTCCAGGCTATAGAGAGATAGCACTACCTCCACATTTTATTTTAAATAAAGGTGACAGTTAGTGTGAAACAAGTGTCTAACACAGAGCAGGAGAAATTAAATTTGTCTTATTGGAAACACATTTTGCAGCTCTCTGAGCTCTGCTGTATTGCAGCAATATTGTGTCAGTAATATTCACCCACTCTGTAGTGAGATCATGAGAGCAGAGAGCGGCTATTACATATCACACTGGTAATGCAAAGTGGTAAAAGATCATTTATCAACAACAAGGCATCTGGGGCGTACTGGTATTACTGTTTTTCAGCAATTTATTACCTACAGTATATGCCTACAGCTCTGGCAAAAATTAAGAGACCACCACATCAAAACCCTGTCATGGGCAGCCCAATCTCCAGATCTGAACTCCTTTGAAAACCTCTGGAATGTAATCAAGAGGATGATGGATGGTCACAAGCCATCAAACAAAGAAGACCTGCTTACATTTTTACACCAGAAGCAGTGTGAAAGACTGGTGGAAGCATGCCAAGACGCATGAAAGCTGTGATTAAAAATTATGGTTATTCCATAAAATATTGATTTCTGAACTCTTCCTGAGTTAAAACATTAATATTGTTGTTTCTAAATGATTATAAACTTATTTTCTTTGCATTTTTTGAGGTCTGAAAGCACTGTTTTTTTTTTTTTTTGACCATTTTACTTTGTCAGAAAAAATACAAAATGTATTGCTTGGAAATTCAGAGACATGTTGTCTGAAGTTTATAGGATAAAATAACAATACAGTGATCACCGGTGACATTATACACATGAGCTTTGTATATTGTATCAGTGTACAGGTAATAGAGTGATCACCAGTGACATTATAACCAGGAGCTTTGTATACAGTGTATAGTGTACAGGTAATGCAGTGATCACCAGTGACATTATACACAGAAGTTCTGTGTATAGTGTACAGGTAATACAGTGATCACCAGTTACATTATACACAGAAGTTCTGTGTATAGTATATAAGTAATACAGTGATCACCGGTGACATTATACACAGGGAACTCTGTACACAGTATATATAGTGTGCGTGTACATGTAGTACACTGACTCACCAGTGACATCTGTAGATGAAGTCCATTATCTTCGCTTTTCTTCAACAAGCACAGACTGCCATCACTTCTTCAAGCCAGGACTCGTCGCTGCAAAAAATAATACACAGTCATCAATACCTGATCACTTCCAAGCACTATCCCCACTTTTTCCCTGCCTTCTTCACTATGTCAGATGAAGAAAAAATGTGACATAGTGCTGCACTGCACACTAACAGGACCTCCCTTTTGTTCCCTCCATGAAAAACAGCTTCTTAAAAAGTAAATTTTACAGTGGTAATAATGCCCCTAATAGAATCCTAAAGAAATTATCTTCCCCACTTGTCACCATAAACTAATTTAGCATGTCCCTCATTCTGGCCCACAAACAGCAATGAAGTCCCTCCCCCTGACCCTCTTTATTAAATAATCATACCCTGCCTGGCACCCTTTATTTTATAATATGCCCCAGCCTGACCCCCATGTCCCTTGTCTATCCTGGCCCCAATATCTGCAGCCTGGGCCCCAGCTATCCATATAGGATCCCTTATGTCCCTTCTCCTGCTCCCCCATATATCTATCCTGCCCCCCGATATATCCAACATGGTTACTTGTCTTGGCTTACGTATATCAATCATGGCCCCTGTGCTGCTCCCCCCTATATATCCATCCTGGTCCCTTGTGTTGCTTCCCCCATATATCAATCATGGCTCCATATGCTCCTCCCCCATATATCCACCCTGTTCCCTTATGCTGCTCCCCATGTAACAATTATGGGCCCATTTGCTGCTCCCCCCATATATCCATCCTGGTCCCTTGCATTGCTCTCTCCCCCATATATCCAGCCTGGTCATTTGCCTTGCTCTCCCCCCCATATATCCATCCTGGTCCCTTGCATTGCTCTCCCCCCATATATCCATCCTGGTCCCTTGCATTGCTCTCCCCCCATATATCCATCCTGGTCCCTTGCATTGCTCTCTTTTCCCTATATATCCATCCTGGTCCCTTGCATTGCTCTATCTTCCCTCATATATCCATCCTGGTCCCTTGCATTGCTCTCCCCCATATATCCATCCTGGTCCCTTGCATTGCTCTCACTTCCCCCATATATCCATCCTGGTCCCTTGCATTTTCTCTCTCCCCCATATATCCATCCTGGTCATTTGCCTTGCTCTCCCCCCCATATATCCATCCTGGTCCCTTGCATTGCTCTCCCCCCATATATCCATCCTGGTCCCTTGCATTGCTCTCTTTTCCCTATATATCCATCCTGGTCCCTTGCATTGCTCTATCTTCCCTCATATATCCATCCTGGTCCCTTGCATTGCTCTCCCCCATATATCCATCCTGGTCCCTTGCATTGCTCTCACTTCCCCCATATATCCATCCTGGTCATTTGCCTTGCTCTCCCCCCCCCATATATCCTTCCTGGTCCCTTGCATTGCTCTCCCCCCCATATATCCATCCTGGTCCCTTGCATTGCTCTCACCCCCTCATATATCCATCCTGGTCCCTTGCATTGCTCTCTTCCCCCATATATCCATCCTGGTCCCCTGTATTGCACTCTTCCCCCATATATCAATCCTGGTCCCTTGCATTGCTCTCTCCTCGCATATATCCATCCTGGTCCCCTGCATTGCTCTCCCCCCCCATATATCCATCCTGGTCCCCTGTATTGCTCTCACCCCCTCATATATCCATCCTGGTCCCCTGTATTGCTCTCTTCCCCCATATATCCATCCTGGTCCCCTGTATTGCTCTCTTCCCCCATATATCAATCCTGGTCCCTTGCAGTGCTCTCTCCTCGCATATATCCATCCTGGTCCCCTGCATTGCTCTCTCCCCCCATATATCCATCCTGGTCCCTTGCTTTGCTCTCTCCCCCCATATATCCATCCTGGTCCCTTGCATTGCTCTCTCTTCCATATATTCATACTGGTCCCTTGCATTGCTCTCTCCCCATATATCCATCCTGGTCCCTTGAATTGCTCTCTCCCCCACATATATCCATCCTGGTCCCTTGCATTGCTCTCTCCCCCCATATATCCATCCTGGTCCCCTGCATTGCTCTCTCCCCCATATATCCATCCTGGTCCCTTGCATTGCTCTCACTTCCCCCATATATCCATCCTGGTCCCTTGCATTGCTCTCTCCCCCCATATATCCATCCTGGTCCCTTGCATTGCTCTCTCCCCCCATATATTCATCCTGGTCCCCTGCATTGCTCTCTCTCCATAGTAACATAGTTATTAAGGTTGAAGGAAGACTTTAAGTCCATCTAGTTCAACCCATACCAAACATTTTTTGGGTAGCATGATATATTTCTGAACTTTCAATTAAATATTTAATTTTATCTATGGTACCTGGCTGCTCTTGTTTCTCTTGTTATATATCTCTAAGTTTGAGTTGGCACTTTTTGTTCTATCATTAATGGGTTACTTATAGCCCTGTTTTTTGGCATTGAGATGTCACTGAGGTATTTGTTGTTGCTCGTTCAACCCATAGCCTAACCTAATATGCCCTAACATGTTGATCCAGAGGAAGGCAAAAAAAAACATGTGGCAATGAGTAAGCTCCACATTGGGGAAAAATATTCCTTTTCGACTCCACATACGGCAATCAGACTAGTTCCCTGGATCAACACCCTAACAAGTAATCTAGTATATATACCCTGTAACATTATACTTTTCCAGAAAGGTATCCAGTCCCCTCTTAAATTTAAGTAATGAATCACTCATTACAACATCATACGGCAGAGAGTTCCATAGTCTCACTGCTCTTACAGTAAAGAATCTGCGTCTGTTATTATGCTTAAACCTTCTTTCCTCCAGACGTAGAGGATGCGCCCTTGTCCCTGTCTCAGGTCTATGATTAAAAAGAATATCAGAAAGGTCTTTGTACTGTCCCCTCATATATTTATACATTACCATAAGATCACCCCTTAGTCTTCGTTTTTCCAAACTAAATAGCCCCAAGTGTAATAACCTATCTTGGTATTGCAGACCCCCCAGTCCTCTAATAACCTTGGTCGCTCTTCTCTGCACCCACTCCAGTTCAGCTATGTCTTTCTTATACACCATAGACCAGAACTGTGCACAGTATTCTAAGTGTGGTCGAACTAGTGACTTGTATCGAGGTAAAATTATGTTCTCCTCATGAGCATCTATGCCTCTTTTAATGCATCCCATTATTTTATTTGCCTTTGTAGCAGCTGCCTGGCACTGGCCACTAAATGTGAGTTTGTCATCCACCCATACTCCCAGGTCTTTTTCATTGATGGTTTTGCCCAGAGTTTAAGAATTGAGCACATAATTATACATCTTATTACTTCTACCCAAGAGCATGACCTTACATTTATCCCAATTAAAGCTCATTTGCCATTTATCAGCCCAAGCTTCTAGTTTACATAAATCATCCTGTAATATAAAATTGTCCTCCTCTGTATTGATTACCCTGCAGAGTTTAGTGCCATCTGCAAATATTAAAATTCCACTCTGTATGCCCCCTGCAAGATCATTAATAAATATGTTAAAAAGAAGAGGGCCCAATGCTGACCCCTGTGGTACCCCACTGCTAACCGCTACCCAGTCCGAATATGCGCCATTAATAACCACCCTTTGTTTCCTATCCCTGAGCCAGCTCTCAACCCACTTACACATATTTTCCCCTATCCCCATTATTCTCACTTTATGTATCAACCTTGTGTGGCACCGTATCAAAAGCTTTTGAAAAGTCCATATACACTACATCTACTGGGTTCCTTTGGTCCAGTCTGGAACTTACCTCTTCATTGAAGCTGATCAAATTAGTCTGACAGAATCGGTCCCTAGTAAACCTACGTTTGTATTTGGTCATGAGGTTATTCCTCTTCAGATACTGCAGTATAGCATCCCTTAGAATGCCCTCCAGGATTTTACCCACAGTAGAGGTTAAGCTTACTGGCCTATAATTTCCGAGTTCAGTTTTTGTCCCCTTTTTGAATATTGGCACCACATTTGCTATACGCCAGTCCTGTGGTACAGACCTTGTTATTATGGACTCTTTAAAGATTAAAATAATGGTCTATCAATGACTGTACTTAATTCCTGCAGTACTCGGGGGTGTATCCCATCCGGGCCCAGAGATTTGTCAATTTTAGTGATTTTTAGACGCTGCCGCACTTCCTGCTGGGTTAAGCAGGTGACATTTAATTGGGAATTTTTATCCCTAGTCATTTTGTCTGCCATGGAATTTTCCTGTGTAAATACTGATGAAAAAAAGTCATTTAGCATATTGGCTTTTTCCTCATCCTCATCCACCATTTCACCCAGACTATTTTTAAGGGGGCCAACACTATCATTTTTTAGTTTCTTACTATTTACGTAGTTAAATAATATTTTGGGATTATTTTTACTCTCTCTGGCAATGAGTCTCTCTGTCTCAATCTTTGCTGCCTTGATTTGCTTTTTACAGATTTTATTTAATGTTCTGTATTTATTTAATGCCTCATCACTACCTACTTCCTTTAATTCTCTAAATGCTTTCTTTTTGTCCCTTATTGTGCCCCTTACAGCTCTATTTAGCCATATTGGTTTCCTTCTATTTCTAGTATGTTTCTTTATAGTCTTCTGCACTTTTAATCTTTTGTTGTGTCTTCATTAATGTGTTTTTATATTTTCCTTTTTTTCATTTTACTCTAGTAATAATTATGGAAAAGTTATTCTCAAATAAATGCTCCGGTCTAAGGCACCTGTTGCTCTACATTGATGGGGTCTCAGCTTTTTTACACCTTTAAGTGGAATACGTATGGGACACTATTACAGCTTTCTGCAGTCTGGAACAAATTATCGGTCTGATTTGAAGATAAGGAGATATGGAAGGAGAATT
The DNA here is from genome assembly GCF_032444005.1 of Ranitomeya imitator. Lineage (NCBI taxonomy): Eukaryota > Metazoa > Chordata > Amphibia > Anura > Dendrobatidae > Ranitomeya > Ranitomeya imitator. Next base: position 146,515,917 of record NC_091288.1, on the reverse strand, counting down.
TTTGGGAGAATAATTCATATGAGTCTCTATTATATATTATAATGTTGTTGTTCTCCCTTGTCTCCTCCCCCTGTTCGCCTTCCTTTAATAGGTGTTCTAGTGTGATAATATGATCTGGCACACAATATGTGTTTATGAATTAGCTGTTTTAGTGTTTGGTTATGATATGGTGGTGGTACCTTCTTTTCCTCTTGATGCTCCGCATTGTTTGTTGCTGGGGTCCCTGGTGATGTATGCTAGTAAAATTGGCCAAGCATTAGAATTGATTTCCCCATATATCTGAATTCTGGCCCTGACAAGATGGCGACGCACATGCGCACTGCCCTCGGGACCCACCATTTTGTTGAAGGCCTCTGACTTATCGGTGCTGAGGATATGACGTCACGGAGGATTTCCTCCCCGCATGCCGATAATGAGTGCCGGAAACAGATGCACCTGGGACCTGGGGGCGACGGTGCCATGCGCGATGCATTATTGGCTGTATGGACATTGGGTACGCCTTATAAACTGGGACGTTTTGGAGACATGACACGGACAATTTATTTTCCCCTTGATAAAGCGGTACACGAAACGCCCATCGGGGCTTTCGGTGATTGGGGACAGGCGGACTATATGGGTATGTGCTGGCTGCCGTATTAACTCTTTATGCACTTGCACTTTGCACTTTAGGAATATGGCTATCTCTTTATGCATGTTACTATGTGGTTGGTTTTACATGCTTGCATAATCCCACAGCCTGGGTTACTTTTTACCTCAATCCCACTTTTGTGCATCCTACTTGGGTAAAAAAATCCTTCCTCTTACTGTATTGTATTTTGTTATGAACTCAGTAATTTTTGTACTCTAATAAAATTTGCTATCTTTTTAATTTTATTCTCTTTGAGTGGTGTGAGATGATACTATGTATCTACTGGGTTAGTGTAAGTTTCTACACCCCTTCTATGCTTCCTTTGGGATTTCCTTTCATGGTGGAGGAACCCCTTTACTAGCATTGATATGTTTGTGGACATTTTTGTTTATTTATGTTTATTCCCATACGGTATATACTGTGCACAGGCCCTATCCAGGATGCTAATAAACGTCTCCCATTTTCTTTGTGTATTTTTATGTCTCAGGATATCGTCCCAGTTAATTGCACTAAGATCATCTCTCATCGGTTGGAAATTTGCCCTCCTGAAGTTTAGTGTCCTTGTAACCCCTCTACTACACATCTTTTTAAAGGATACATGAAAACTTATTATTTTATGATCACTATTCCCCAAGTGACCCCAACCCTTATATTTGATATGCGGTCTGGCCTGTTGGTTAATATTAGGTCTAGCAGTGCCCCCCTTCTTGTTGGGTCCTGAACCAATTGTGAAAGGTAATTGTCTCTCATAGTTGTCAAAACCGATTACCTTTGCTTTTACTGCAGATTTCCGTTCCCCAATCTATTTCAGGGTAGTTGAAGTCCCCCATAATAATGACTTCTCCTTGAGTCGCAGCTTCATCTATTTGCTTTATGAGGATATTCTCCATTGCTTCCATTACTTTTAGAGACTTATAACAAACCCCTATCAGTAATTTATAATTTTTCCCCCTCCCCTTTTCTCCACCCACAGGGACTCTACATTTTCATTAGATTCACCTATATTATCACGCAGGATGGGTTTTAAGGATGATTTTACATATAGACACACCCCTCCCCCTTGCTTTTCCGTTCGGTCATTTCTGAACAGACTATAACCCTGCAAGTTAACAGTCCAGTCATGGCTCTCATCCAGCCACGTTTCAGATATCCCCACCATGTTATAATTATGCTCCAACACCATTAATTCTAATTCGTCCATTTTGTTGGCAAGGCTTCTGGCATTAGTATACATACATTTTCTGTATCTCTCTGCACCTCTATTCTTTCTTAAATTATTAATTGATCTAACCCCAACCCCCATGCCACCGCCACCCAAACTTCCTTATTTGTGCCCAGGTCTCTATCTGCACTATCTTCCCCTCCTATAAATTGAATACCCTCCCCCCATTCCCTAGTTTAAACACTCCTCCAACCTTCTAGCCATTTTCTCCCCCAGCAGAGCTGCACCTTCCCCATTGAGATGCAGCCCGTCCCTAGCGTAGAACCTGTAGCCAACTGAGAAGTAGGCCCAGTTCTGCAGTGTCACGATTCACACCATGACTGTCACCCCTACGTCACGGATCGGGGTGACTTTAGGCCAACAGACGGCTATCACATGTGCAGGGGGCTTATCTTAGTTATCCCTCCACTGCTACACTGATGAAAACACACACAAGGCTATTGACCTGTTAGTTTACCACAGGGGCTTATTTTAGTTATCCCACTGCTCCTACAACATAACACGAACTGCAGGGATTTATGTATATCCCGCTTTACAGTTCCGCTTGAAAACTTGCAGCTCTCTGGTGCCCCCTTACCCTCTGGTCAGATTAGGTACTGCACCTAGGGTAATTAGTCGCCAGAATGGCTGCCTGCTATGTACTGGCTATTAGGAACGCTGCAGCGAGGTGATATAACTACTCCCACTCAGGCAATAACAATAATTATCAATGCCGCCGTCGCTACAACGACTCCCAAAGGCACAGAACAAGGTATGCTGCCACCAGCTTCGAATAACGGGTACGAAGCTAACCCAAAACAGTAGCGTAATTCCCTTCCAGAGACTTAGGGTATGTTTTAGAGCAGGAGAACGAAAACTAGTAATTTAAATATTTTACTCTGAAAGACTAAGGCAGTGTTTATAAAAAGGTATATAAAGATGTTACAATATGAGACAAAGTATGTACAAAGCAATTATAAAATATTGGGATTAAATGAGAAAAGGTAAAACTCACATGTTCTCAGATCATTTCAGGCAAAACCATGCTGGCAGGCATAGCCCAGATGTCCCAGTGCATAGTGCAGCTCCTCAGGCAAAACTGAAGGCTGGGTTAAGTGTAGAGTCTTATAAACTGCAGCCTCATGACATCACTAAAGGGCTGGCTAATGATATGTACTGAGGTCAGAGATATTTACGTTCTTAGACTCTGGAGACAAAATAAATTCCTTAATGAGAGGGAAGGGACAACAGGTGGCTTTGCAGGATTGGTCACCTGCAGTTTAAAGCCACACCCTGCTCACACACTAGCTTCAAGTTACCCAGTGTCTGCCATAGGGCTTGTTTGTTGTATTCAGGGGGGAGAGAGATCATAGCTGCCATGTGCTTTCAGGACAATGGTCAAATGTGCAAAAATCCCTCAGCTATGGTTTTTGCATTATCGTGACATGCAGGAACCCAAACCCCTCCTTCCTACACCAATTCTTAAGCCACTTATTAACCTCTGTAATCTCCCACTGCCTCTCTGGCGTGGCACGTGGTACAGGCAGTATTTCGGAAAATACCACTTTGGAGGTCCTTGCTTTCAGCTTGCAGCCTAATTCCCTGAAATTGTTGTTAAGGACCTTCCATCTACCTCTAACTTTGTCATTTATGCCAATGTGCACCATGACCGCTGGGTCCTCACCAGCCCCTCCACCAGCAATAGGTCTTCTACCAGAAGGAAACATCCTGGCCACCATGGATGTGGAATCTTTGTACTCCAATATCCCACACCAGGATGGATTAAATGCCTGCAAATTATTCCTGGAAAACGCAGGGACTGATGCAAATTCTGTGGTGAAACTTATAAAATTCATCCTCACCCACAACTACTTTGAGTTTGACAAGAAGATCTATCTACAGGAGACTGGCACAGCAATGGGAAGTAAAATGGCCCCACAGTATGCAAATCTTTTCATGGCCAAGCTTGAAAGCGACTTTTTGTCCTCATGCCCCGTCAGGCCTCTGGCGTACTACTGCTACATTGATGACATTTTAATCATCTGGACGGAGTCTAAGCCGCAGCTAAAGACGTTCCATGATCAGTTTAATCAATTTCACCCTACCATCAACTTGACACTCAACTACTCCTGCACTGAAATTAACTTTTTGGACACCATCATTAAGCTGCAGAACAATAAAATAGAGACATCCCTGTATCAGAAGCCAATCGACCGCCCAACATACCTTAAATGGGACAGTTTCCATCCAAAACACAGAAAAAACTCTATTGTCTACAGCCAAGCCATCAGATACAATCGTATTTGTTCCAACTCCATGGATAGGGAAGAACACCTTGGTCGCCTCAGAAAGATCTTTTTGAATCAGGGCTACCATCCAAGAACAATTGAAAATCAGATCACAAGAGCCACCAGAATATCAAGGAATCACCTGCTACATTACAAAGCTAAAGAAGAAAATAACCGGGTACCTGTGGTAGTTACCTACAATCCAAATCTGGAGGTGCTAAGGGGAGCTGCACGGAAATTGCAACCTTTACTGCAAAAAGATGCCCGCTTACAATCCATTTTTCCAGACCCCCCACTACTGTGTTTTAGGCAGCCCCCAAATCTAAGAAGTATCATTGTCAAGAGCTCCCTGTCCTCTCCAATAGCTGCAGGAACCTTTCCTTGCAACCAGAAAAAATGTAAAACCTGTCCATTTATAATGACCACGGACAAGATAAAGATCCCTAATTCACATCAGGACTACAAGATCCCAGGTACTTCCAGCTGCGTCACTTCTAATGTGGTGTACCTAATTATATGTACTAAATGTCCAACTGGGGGTCTGTATGTGGGGAGACAGGGCAGAAGCTTAGAACAAGAATGAACTCCCATCGCCATACAATAACAGAAAAAAGAATGGATCTACCGGTGGCAATACATTTCTGTCTCCCAAATCATAACATTATGGACATGAAATTACTTGTATTGAAAGGAAACTTCAAATCGCAGAAAGACAGGAGAGTCTGGGAATATAAACTGATGACGACCTTTCACACTCTTAATGCAGGAATGAATGTGTCACATGGATTTATGTCTTTTTACATCAACTAAGGAACTTGCCCCTCAGACCATGAAGGGTCATTACAACAGAGACCCTAATCAGAGAACAATAAAACAATCCTTATCTAAGAATTGGCCCAATATTTATGGACGTAACTGTTTATCACCCATGGTAATTCTGCTTCATGTCACCTGGCTTATCCATGGTTTTTTTCCCCTCTTTTTTTTTTCTTTTTTTCCTATACTATGTTGTGCATAAATATGTGATTCTTCAGAATTTGTTTTAGTCTTTGCCTGATGAAGAGACCTGTGTAGTCTCGAAAGCTTGCAATTTGTTACCTTCTTTTCAGTTAGCCATTAAAAGGTATCAACCACTGAGGACTCTCAATTCTAAATATTTTTCTATCCACTGGCTAACACGGTACCAAGATATATTTCTTTCCAGCCCCTCCCAGTAATTTCAACCCGACCCGATCAGCGATGTGTCGGACTCGAGCGCCGGGGAGGCAGCACACCGTTCGATGATCCCCGTCTTTGTGACAGATTGCCTTATCTGTTCCCCTAATAATGGAGTTCCCCACTACCAGCACCTGTCTGGCCTGCCCTGCTCTCCTATTTCCCTCCTTACTGGAGCAATCACTCCTCCGGATTTCAGAGGACTTGCCTGGCTGCAGCAGTGCTACCCCTGTACTGGCACCCCCCTCTTCTGCCAACTTAGCAAACTTATTGGGGTGTGCCAGATCAGGACTAGCCTCCCTGGCACTCTTCCCTCTACCCGGCCTTCTAACTGTCACCCAGCTTGCTGCTTCACTGTCCTGCAGCTCCATCCTACCATCCCCCGCCTCATCTATCCCATTGAGCATCTGCTCAGTGAGCAGAAGACTCTTTTCCATGTTGTCAATGGATCTCAGTGTTGCCAGCTGCACATTTAGATTCAGAATCTGGGTTTCCAAATGCACAATGTGCTCACATCTCACACAGCAGTATGCACCCTCGATCGCCTGCTCAAGGATTGCATACATGTGGCAAGATGTGCACTGGATGGCATTAACAATAGTGGAGCACATTTCCTAATGGGGATTGCACCAGACAGAAAAGTTAAATAAAAAATGAATGCAAAGTATTAATAAAAAACAGACAGCAATTCAATAATTCCTCCCTTGGAAACTCCCTGAATCCAAAGTCACAAGTCACACTTACCGCTGTTCGCACTTACACTGAGGTCACACTCAGCTCGTTCACACTCGCTAAGCTGAAGATTTAAAGATTTTTTTTCTCTTTCCCCTCAGCAGCAATCCACCTTGCTGTTCAATGCACTTCCAAAAAGGACTTGAGCCCCAACCAGCTGCCCCTTATAAACCTTAAATTAACCCCTTGTGAATATAGCTATTCCCAATTCAGCAACTCACACCAATTCACACAGGTATTTGCTAAAGGTTTTCCAAATACCTCTTCACTGAATCACAAGTCACACTTACCGCCATTCACACTTACGCTCAGTCTTTAGAAATACCCTGGTTTAGGGAAAGAGGGGAAAAAAGAGACAAGTGCGACGCTTGTAGCTCAGAGTAAATTAAGAGAGGTTCCAAAAATAGAAAACATGATAGGAAACAATACCAATGTGAATGGAGGGAAGATGAACACAGGAGTATATAGATGCTCTTCAAACAAATGTAAATGTTGTAAGATCATTAACCTTGGAGCTAGGAGTATTCAATCTAGTACTACTGGGGAAACAAGATTAAGCAGAGACTCACATGCAGAACAGATTTTGTCATCTACGTAGTGACTTGCAAATGCGGGCTCCAATACGTGGGACGAACTTCCCAGGAATTGAGTGCCCGGATGAATAATCACTGCTATAATGCAAAGAACGGGCAGATTAAACATAGTCTGTCCCGTCATCTCCTGCTGAAGCACAATAAATGCTTCTGCATTACGGTCACACCGCTGGAGCATATACCAAAAGGGGCTAATAACAGGAACAAATTATTAAACCGCAAGGAGTCATATTGGATATATAGATTACAAAGCCTTTATCCAAATGGACTCAATGATGTAGTAGAGAATGTGTAAGGGTTTGTCATAAATAGCTCAGTCGTTAGCGCTTGGGTCAATACAACAAAAAATGTTTTCCTTTTTTTTTTATATATATATATATATATATATATATATACTAGCTGAAGAGCCCGGCGTTGCCTGGGCATAGTAAATATCTGTGGTTAGTTATAGCACCTCACTTCTCTTATTTTCCCATCACGCCTCTCATTTTCCCAATCACATCTTTCATTTTCCCCCTCACATCTCTCATTTTCTCCCTTACACCTCTCATTTTCTCCCTCACTCCTCTCATTCCCCCCTAACACTCGTCATTTCGACCTCACATCTGTCATTTTCCGATCACTCCACTATTTTCCCTCACTCCTCTCATTTTGCACTCACACCTTTTCATTTTCACCTCAGTATATACATGTTTGTCATCTCCCTTATATATAGTATACACCTGTATGTCATCTCCTGTATATAGTATATACCTGTATGTCATCTCCCCTGTATATATAATATACCTGCTGTGTGTCATCTCCCCTGTATATAGTATATACCTGTATGTCATCTCCTTCTATATATAGTATATACCTGTATGTCATCTCCTTCTATATATAGTATATACCTGTATGTCATCTCCTCCTGTATATAGTATATACCTGTGTGTCATCTCCCCTGTATATAGTATATATCTGTGTGTCATCTCCTCCTGTATATAGTATGAGCTTGGCGAGTTTTGAGTGGCGACTTTTGTGTTTCGACTTTTATGTGGCGAGGTTGGTGTATTTGTGGTGAAATGTGTGCTGAGGATAATATGTGTTCAAGCACATGGTAGTGTGTGGCGCATTTGTGTGTGTTCATATCCCCGTGTGTGGTGAGTATCCCATGTCGGGGCCCCACCTTAGCAACTGTACGGTATATACTCTTTGGCACCATCGCTCTCATTCTTTAAGTCCCCCTTGTTCACATCTGGCAGCTGTCAATTTGCCTCCTACACTTTTCCTTTCATTTTTTCCCATTATGTAGATAGGGGCAAAATTGTTTGGTGAATTGGAAAGCGCGGGGTTAAAATTTCACCTCCCAACATAGCCTATGATGCTCTCGGGGTCCAGACGTGTGACTGTGCAAAATTTTGTTGCTGTAGCTGCGACGCTTCCAACACTTTTCCTTTCACTTTTTTCCCCATTATGTAGATAGGGGCAAAATTGTTTGGTGAATTGGAACGCGCGGGGTTAAAATTTTGCCTCACAACATAGCCTATGACGCTCTCGGGGTGCAGACGTGTGGCTGTGCAAAATTTTGTGGCTGTAGCTGCGACGGTGCAGATGCCAATCCCGGACATACACACACACACACACACATACACACACACACACATACACACATTCAGCTTTATATAGTAGATATATTTTTTAATGTATTTTATGGGATGAATTGATAGTAGTGGAATTGATGAGGTATTGGAGTGAATCATATTTATGATTGTGTATATACCTATATTTTTAATGTTGTGTTTGTTCGTAACAGTGTAATACCATGTATTTAAAAGATCATTTTGGATAGAATAGAAGTACTGAACTGCTCTTTTATATATATAAGAAAAATGTGTCTCTTTAGAGGCTACCATGTAGCTAGTTATCAGGAAAGGAGAACCTGATCCCTGGTCCCACCCTTATCCCTTACCCTAATCCCTTCTAGGAACCCTCATAAATTAGAGAACTTGGAGGTTGTAACATCATTTTATTGTGCTTATTGTATTGCTTGTTCTTTTTGTTTTTTTGCTACCTGATGAAGGCTGCACTGTAAAAATAGCAGCTGAAACGCGTTGTACTGTTTTTTAAAAATATTTTACAAATATATTTTATTTTTTTATTTTGGGAAAATAAATGAATTTTTATTAACATTTTTCACTTGAAGTAGATGCATTCAAAAAATCCGTAGGTGCTTAGCGCCACATTTACTTGGAGTTTTTTTCCCTTTGACACTTACGCTCAGGAAGCACTCAGCTCGTTCACACTTGCTAAGCTGAAGATTTAAAGATTATTATTTTTTTTTTCTCTTTCCCCTTAGCAGCAATCCACCTTGCTGTTCAATGCACTTCCAAATATATCCATATATCCATCCTGGTCCCTTGCATTGCTCTCACCCCCTCCCCCTGGCCACACGGACAGAAGAGAAAAAAAGATTTCTCTTACCTGCTTGTGCTCCCAGCGCCAGGCGGCATCCTCTTCCTCTGCAGGTCCAGCGCACTCGTAATAAGGTGGCCGCCAACCTAGCAGAGGCCGATGGCTGACTTGTTTGCACCCATCGCTTGCGGCACATGATACTGAAAGGTGCACATGCATCAGTGTTGATCGGGATGCGCGCCATGGCGATTTAGGTAATGAACGCTGCGTGCACGCGCCCCTGCATAGACTGCCTGTGGTTTTAAAGGGTACACGCCCCTAAAAACCTCAGACTTTTTTTTTCTCCTTCCCACCGCCATCTCCCTGGTCCACTGCAAGGTCCCACCGGGGAAATCCCCGATTCCCCACCAGGCCAGACCAACCCTGATTGCATACATGAAGTGTGTGCATGCTCTGTGTTTCTTGTCTGGCATTCTGATCTTTGCTGCCCGATGTAAAACTTGTACAAACAAGGAGGCAAAAATGGAGTTTACCTTAAAAATTATATGAAATGTTAACATACAATGTTAAAAATAGATGTAGTGATTCACCACTAGTGAACTACGACAAACACAGTACATAAATAGCCTAAATAAAATGGTAAAGCTGGAGGGACAAACAAGCACAAATATTGTCTTATCTGATAACCAAGTGGTATAAAATAATATTGGTACACTCACCTGATGGGGTTGTAACATGAAGCATGAAGAGGCTGCTGCAGTACCACCAATGAGATATGATGCAATAAATGAGAAATACAGTGGTTCAAAGTCTGTGCTGCCCATCGTACAAAGGTACGATGACATGCAAAGATGAAGCATGAATGCGATTTATGTCAACACGTTTCAAGGTTTTCAAACTTCTTTATCAGGATGAGTGTTGTGAATTCTGTGGTCAAGCTCCCTCCTGTGGTCATGAGTGGTACTTCGGCTGGTTCTGTCTATGAGCTTCCTCTGGTGGATGTGAGTGGGGCTGCGGCTTCTGAGTTTCCTTTCTCAGGTGACGAGGTTAAGTCGTTAGGTGCTGCTCTATTTAACTCCACCTAGTTCTTTGTTCCTGGCCTCCAGTCAATGTTCCAGTATTGGTCTTGCTCTCTCCTGGATCGTTCTTGTGGCCTTTCTGCCCTGCATATGCTAAGTTCTGCTTGTGTTACATTCGCTTGCTATTTTTTCTGTCCAGCTTGCTATATTGGTTTTTCTTGCTTGCTGGAAGTTCTGAGACGCAGAGGGAGCACTTCCTTACCGTTAGTCGGTGCGGAGGGTCTTTTTGCCCCCTCTGCGTGGTTGTTTGTAGGTTTTTGTGCTGACAGCAAAGCTATCTTTCCTATCCTCGGTCTATTCAGTAAGTCGGGCCTCACTTTGCTAAAATCTATTTCATCTCTGTGTTTGTATTTTCATCTTAACTCACAGTCATTATATGTGGGGGGCTGCCTTTTCCTTTGGGGAATTTCTCTGAGGCAAGGTAGGCTTATTTTTCTATCTTCAGGCTAGCTAGTTTCTCAGGCTGTGCCCGAGGCGCCTAGGTTTTGTCAGGAGCGCTCCACGGCTACCTTTAGTGTGGTATGATAGGATTAGGGATTGCGGTCAGCAGAGTTCCCACGTCTCAGAGCTTGTCCTATGTTATTTGTAACTATCAGGTCACTTGTGTGCCCTTAACAACCAGGTCTATTGTGTTTCTGAATCACCAGTTCATAACAGTACTGGAGGCCCAAAGTACTAATGCTTCTCAATAGAGGGAAAAGAGAAGTTCTGAGACCATTTTTTTTTCTTTGCACTGTGTTTTGTCTTTCTTTTCCCCTAGACATTTGGGTGGTTCAGGACACAGGTGTAGTGATGGACATTAGAGGTCTGTCTTCTTGTGTGGATAATCTCACTGCAAGAGTACAAAAAATTCAAGACATTATGGTTCAGAAATCTATTTTAGAACCTAGAATTCCTATTCCTGAGTTATTTTCTGGAGAAAGAGCTAAGTTTCTGAATTTCAAAAATAATTGCAAACTGTTTCTGGCTTTGAAACCCCGTTCCTCTGGTGACCCAGTACAACAAGTTAAGATTAGAGTTGAGCGACCTTGACCTTTTTAGAGTCGAGCCGGGTTTCGCGAAACCCGACTATCTCAAAAGTCGGGTCGAATGAAATCGGCCGATTATGACGTAAAGTCGGGATCGACCGAAACACGAAACCCAATGCAAGTCAATGGGGCAGCATAGTCGGCAGTGAGTGGGGGCCAGGAAAACACCTAGAGTGCCCATTTTAATGTCAAAACCATCCATTCTTCTTAATGAAGCTTGTCAAGCGTAATTTACCTTATAATAATTGGAAGGCATTTGAAATTGGGGGTCATTTGGCTAAAGTTGTGGTGGGTAGGGCTGGTTCAAGTAATTAGTGGGCCCAGGAAATCTGGACCACGTCACGGCAGTGGAGCAGGGAGAGGTAAGTATTTCAACTTTGCAAGTGCTGTGAACCTGAGCAAGCAGGGGGGGCCCACTCGTTGGCATTGGCACTGGCACAGGGCCCCTCAAAGTACAGCGGTGTGTTTGCACGGCGGAGGCGCCTCCCACCGGCAGGAACACTTTTGCATACTATGAGAGGCCCTGTGCCAGTGACGTCGCCAACTAGTATTCCTCCCCCCACCTGATGAAGGAACCTGCACTTTCATCTGCACCTTCCTCTTTGTCCCCGTGTAAGGTGGTATGGTATGCGGGAAGAGCAACCTGACTTTCAGCAGGGTCACAATGTTGTTGTGTAGCGTGCACGGGGAATGTTGCGTTATGGGTCAATGTACCAGCAGACTCATCTATCACTGGCTGGGCAATGGGCAGGATGAGGAGGAAACACAGATATAGGCCCAAATAATAAAGTGGGCTAAATGCACTTCAAAATTGGTAACACAGGAATAACCAGGGGGCATTGCAGTGGAGGACAACTGGAATGAGAGGCTGACACAGAGAGTAGGCCCAAATCAGTAAGTAGTCGAAATGCAGTTCAAAATTGGCAACCGTAGTAAACAGGCGGCACAGCTTTGTTCAGTGGAGGAGAACAGCAAGGAGTGGCAGACACCGATAGTAGGCCCCAACCCAACTAGTAGGCCAAATGCAGTCTAACATTAACAACTACTTAACGAGCGCCTGAAAACGGAATTTCAGGACAGGAAACCAGGAGAACAGCAAGGAGCGGCAGACACTGTTAGTAGGCCCCAAACCAACTAGTACGCCAAATGCAGTTGTTCCATTTAACCACAATTTAACGAGAGCCTGAAGATAGAAGCTCAGGAAAGGCAACCTGGAGAACACCTTGGAGTGTAACACACCATCTCTCTCCACCCCATACCCATTTTGTAGGCCTAATGCTGTGTAGTTTTCTACAACTACTAAACGAGAGTCGGAAGACCGAAGCAATGGCAAGGCAACCTGGGGAACACCTTGGAGTGTAACACACCATCTCTCTCCACCCGATACCCATTTTGTAGGCCTAATGCAGTGTAGTTTTCTACAACTACTAAACGAGAGTCGGAAGACCGAAGCAATGGCAAGGCAACCTGGGGAACACCTTGGAGTGTAACACACCATCTCTCTCCACCCGATACCCATTTTGTAGGCCTAATGCAGTGTAGTTTTCTACAACTACTAAACGAGAGTCGGAAGATCGAAGCAATGGCGAGGAAACCTGGAGAACACCTTGGAGTGTAACACACCATCTCTCTCCACCCCATACCCATTTTGTAGGCCTAATGCTGTGTAGTTTTCTACAACTACTAAACGAGAGTCGGAAGACCAAAGCAATGGCAAGGCAACCTGGGGAACACCTTGGAGTGTAACACACCATCTCTCTCCACCCCATACCCATTTTGTAGGCCTAATGCAGTGTAGTTTTCTACAACTACTAAACGAGAGTCAGAAGACCGAAGCAATGGCAAGGAAACCTGGGGAACACCTTGGAGTGTAACACACCATCTCTCTCCACCCGATACCCATTTTGTAGGCCTAATGCAGTGTAGTTTTCTACAACTACTAAACGAGAGTCGGAAGATCGAAGCAATGGCGAGGAAACCTGGAGAACACCTTGGAGTGTAACACACCATCTCTCTCCACCCCATACCCATTTTGTAGGCCTAATGCAGCCTACTTTCCGACAACTACTAAACGAGAGCATGAAGATCGAAGCTCAGGAAAGGCAACCTGGGGAACACCTTGGAGTGTAACACACCCTCTCTCTACACCACAGAAGGGCTGATTCTTAGGAAGGAAGGCTGTCGGAAAGAAGCAGGGCGCGTCCGAGGGTGATTATATTCTTATTAGGTATATACTCACCCTCGGACGCGCCCTGCTTCTTTATTTGTAATGAATGTTTATTTGCAATGTGGTTTTGACTTACTCTATTTTTTTGGTAAATAATGATTTTATTATTTTCATTGTTTTGCATCTTCTTGGCAATAATATAAAGAAGACGCGACAGGACAACACTCGGTGGATGCCATATCTGTGTTTTAAATTGAAAAAAACTTTCAGTTAACTACTTGCAGGAGAAAGTTATTGTAGCTGGTGGCCATTTTTAGTACTGTTCCAGATTTTTGTTGTATGTGTTTGTTTTTAATGTTAAAATGTCTGCATTTGATATCTCTCCAGTATTTTCTTTTTTATAAGCAAAATACTTATTTTTATATTTTCTGATGTTGGTTCAAGGGGTACACGGGCAGCAGTAGACAGGTCAGTGGAGGCCTAGTGGAAGGAGGGACCGCAGACAGGCTTCGAAGCCCTAACATAATAAATTGGGCTGGCTGTAGGCAATTTAAAATTGGTTCCAGGGGAACCCGGGCAGCAGTAGACAGGTCAGTGGAGGCCTAGTGGAAGGAGGGACCGCAGACAGGCTTCGAAGCCCTAACATAATAAATTGGGCTGGCTGTAGGCAATTTAAAATTGGTTCCAGGGGAACCCGGGCAGCAGTAGACAGGTCAGTGGAGGCCTAGTGGAAGGAGGGACCGCAGACAGGCTTCGAAGCCCTAACATAATAAATTGGGCTGGCTGTAGGCAATTTAAAATTGGTTCCAGGGGAACCCGGGCAGCAGTAGACAGGTCAGTGGAGGCCTAGTGGAAGGAGGGACCGCAGACAGGCTTCGAAGCCCTAACATAATAAATTGGGCTGGCTGTAGGCAATTTAAAATTGGTTCCAGGGGAACCCGGGCAGCAGTAGACAGGTCAGTGGAGGCCTAGTGGAAGGAGGGACCGCAGACAGGCTTCGAAGCCCTAACATAATAAATTGGCCTGGCTGTAGGCAATTTACAATTGGTTCCAGGGGAACACGGGCGGCAGTAGACAGGTCAGTGGAGGCCTAGTGGAAGGAGTGACCGCAGACAGGCTTCGAAGGCCTAACATAAGAAAAATGTCAATACAATGGTATTGACAGTGCCAGGCATTGAAGGATGTCAGCGCATAGACTAAACATTGGTGGAGCTGTGAGAGAAAATTTTGCAAGTGGTAGAGCACTGTTTGACCTGGGGGGGGGAACTGTCTTGTGGCCGGCGGTACAGGCCCAGGGCCCCTCATATTACAACGGTGTGTCTGACGTTGGGTGCGCACCACCACCGCCAGACACTTTATTGTACTATGAGGGACCTAGTGGCAGTGCCGTCGACCAAAAGCGGGCACACCCACCTCTTCAGACAAACAGTACTCTCACGGGTGCTGGCGCCAAGTGGCGATACCACGGCCCCGTGTGGGGACTTTGGCCATTTAGGGAGGTGTTAACATGTCGGATGCTGGACAATCAGGTGCTGCAAATTACGAGATTGGAAAAGTCGTTCAGAATAGTCCACAGGCAAGACCTTTACATAGGAAAGCTAGGTGTCAGCCGGGCAAGGTGGGGCAAAAGATTTCGAAATCCAGTTGTGGTTCATTTTAATGAAGGTTAGATCATCTACATTTTGGGTAGCCAGACGAGTCCTTTTTTCTGTTAGTATTGAACCTGCAGCACTGAATACTCTTTCTGATAGGACATTAGCTGCCGGGCAAGCAAGCTCCTGCAATGCATATTCTGCCAATTCTGGCCAGGTGTCTAATTTTGATGCCCAGTAATCAAATGGGAATGACGGTTGAGGGAGAACGTCGATAAGGGATGAAAAATAGTTAGTAACCATACTGGACAAATGTTGTCTCCTGTCACTTTGAATTGATGCTGCAGTACCTGTCCTGTCTGCGGTCATAGCAAAATCACTCCACAACCTGGTCAGAAAACCCCTCTGGCCAACGACACTTCTGATTTCTGCCCCTCTAACACCTCTGGTCTGCTGGCACCTGCAGCTCGTGTTAGAACGATCACGGGCGCTGTGTGCAGGGAATGCCAGAAGCAAACGGTCAACAAGAGTTGATTGTTTGGTTGCTAATATTAGTTCCAAGTTCTCATGTGGCATTATATTTTGCAATTTGCCTTTATAGCGACGATCAAGGAGGCAGGCCAACCAGTAATCGTCATCGTTCATCATTTTTGTTATGCGTGTGTCCCTTTTGAGGATACGTAAGGCATAATCCGCCATGTGGGCCAAAGTTCCAGTTCTCAAATCTGTGGTTGTGCTTGGTTGAGGGGCAGTTTCAGGCAAATCCACGTCACTTGTGTCCCTCCAAAAACCAGAACCCGGCCTTGCCACGCCAACAATTTCCACTGGCCCCTTAAAAGCTTCCTCATTAAAAATATAATCATCCCCATCATCCTCCTCGTCCTCCTCCTCCTCTTCGCCTGCTACCTCGTCCTGTACACTGCCCTGGCCAGACAATGGCTGACTGTCATCAAGGCTTTCCTCTTCCTCAGCTGCAGACGCCTGATCCTTTGTGTGCGTCAAACTTTGCATCAGCAGACGCATTAGGGGGATGCTCATGCTTATTATGGCGTTGTCTGCACTAACCAGCCGTGTGCATTCCTCAAAACACTGAAGGACTTGACACATGTCTTGAATCTTCGACCACTGCACACCTGACAACTCCATGTCTGCCATCCTACTGCCTGCCCGTGTATGTGTATCCTCCCACAAAAACATAACAGCCCGCCTCTGTTCACACAGTCTCTGAAGCATGTGCAGTGTTGAGTTCCACCTTGTTGCAACGTCTATGATTAGGCGATGCTGGGGAAGGTTCAAACAACGCTGATAGGTCTGCATACGGCTGGAGTGTACGGGCGAACGGCGGTTATGTGAGCAAAGTCCACGCACTTTGAGGAGCAGGTCGGATAACCCCGGATAACTTTTCAGGAAGCACTGCACCACCAGGTTTAAGGTGTGAGCCAGGCAAGGAATGTGTTTCAGTTGGGAAATGGAGATGGCAGCCATGAAATTCCTTCCGTTATCACTCACTACCTTGCCTGCCTCAAGATCTACAGTGCCCAGCCACGACTGCGTTTCTTTCTGCAAGAACTCGGACAGAACTTCAGCGGTGTGTCTGTTGTCGCCCAAACACTTCATAGCCAATACAGCCTGCTGACGTTTGCCAGTAGCTGCCCCATAATGGGAGACCTGGTGTGCAACAGTGGCAGCTGCGGATGGAGTGGTTGTGTGACTGCGGTCTGTGGACGAGGTCTCGCTTCTGCAGGAGGACGAGGAGGAGGAGGAGGGGGTGCGAATGGCTACAGCCAACTGTTTCCTAGACCGTGGGCTAGGCAGAACTGTCCCAAACTTGCTGTCCCCTGTGGACCCTGCATCCACCACATTTACCCAGTGTGCCGTGATGGACACGTAACGTCCCTGGCCATGCCTACTGGTCCATGCATCTGTTGTCAGGTGCACCTTTGTGCTCACAGATTGCCTGAGTGCATGGACGATGCGCTCTTTAACATGCTGGTGGAGGGCTGGGATGGCTTTTCTGGAAAAAAAGTGTCGACTGGGTAGCTCGTAGCGTGGTACAGCGTAGTCCATCAGGGCTTTGAAAGCTTCGCTTTCAACTAACCGGTAGGGCATCATCTCTAACGAGATTAGTCTAGCTATGTGGGCGTTCAAACCCTGTGTACGCGGATGCGAGGCTAAGTACTTCCTTTTTCTAACCATAGTCTCATGTAGGGTGAGCTGGACTGGAGAGCTGGAGATCGTGGAACTAGCGGGGGTGCCGGTGGACATGGCAGACTGAGAGACGGTGGAAGATGGTATTGTTGCCGCCGGTGCCCTAGATGCAGTGTTTCCTACTACGAAACTGGTGATTCCCTGACCCTGACTTCTTTGGCCTGGCAAAGAAACCTGCACAGATACTGCAGGTGGTACAGAAAATGGTGGCCCTACACTGCCGGAAGGATGTTGCGTTGATGACTAGCTTCATTTGCCGAGGGTGCTACAACCTTAAGGGACGTTTGGTAGTTAGTCCAAGCTTGCAAATGCATGGTGGTTAAATGTCTATGCATGCAACTTGTATTGAGACTTTTCAGATTCTGCCCTCTGCTTAAGGTAGTTGAACATTTTTGACAGAAGACTTTGCGCTGATCAATTGGATGTTGTTTAAAAAAATGCCAGACTGCACTCTTTCTAGCATCGGATACCTTTTCAGGCATTGCAGACTGAGCTTTAACCGGATGGCCACGCTGTCCTCCAACAGGTTTTAGCTTTGCCACGCGTTTTGGGCAAGATACGGGCCCGGCAGATGGAACCTGTTGCGATGTTGATGCCTGCTGCGGCCCCTCCTCCTCCGCTTCAGAACTGCTGCCGCCTGCACCCTGTTCCCCCAATGGCTGCCAATCGGGGTCAAGAACTGGGTCATCTATTACCTCTTCTTGTAGCTCGTGTGCAACTTCGTCTGTGTCACCGTGGCGGTCGGTGGTATAGCGTTCGTGATGGGGCAACATAGTCTCATCAGGGTATGATTCTTGATCAGCACCCTGCGAGGGCAATGTTGTGGTCTGAGTCAAAGGACCAGCATAGTAGTCTGGCTGTGGCTGTGCATCAGTGCACTCCATGTCAGATTCAACTTGTAATGGGCATGGACTGTTAACTGCTTCACTTTCTAAGCCAGGGACGGTATGTGTAAAGAGCTCCATGGAGTAACCCGTTGTGTCGCCTGCTGCATTCTTCTCTGTTGTTGTTTTTGCTGAAGAGGACAAGGAAGCGACTTGTCCCTGACCGTGAACATCCACTAACGACGCGCTGCTTTTACTTTTACCAGTTTCACGAGAGGAGGCAAAAGAGCTAGAGGCTGAGTCAGCAAGATAAGCCAAAACTTGCTCTTGCTGCTCCGGCTTTAAAAGCGGTTTTCCTACTCCCAGAAAAGGGAGCGTTCGAGGCCTTGTGTAGCCAGACGACGAACCTGGCTCCACAGCTCCAGACTTAGGTGCAATATTTTTTTTCCCACGACCAGCTGATGCTCCACCACTACCACTACCCTCATTACCAGCTGATAATGAACGCCCCCGGCCACGACCTCTTCCACCAGACTTCCTCATTGTTTTAAAAACGTTACCAAACTAACGGTATTTGTTGCAGTCACACAACTTACACGGTGAGCTATAACTTCAGTATGATTTAGCTACCCCTTTACAGTTGTTGGTGGTAACAAATGAGAGAGATGCCACACACGCAGGACTGTCACTGAAGCGCAAATGTAAATATTAATCTCCCACTGATTTGTGTTTTTTTTTTTAAAAAGGAGACTTTAGAAAAAAAAAAAAAATGATTTTTTAAGGAAGAATTTATAAACCAAATAAAATGATTTTTTCAGGGAGAATTTAGAAAACAAATAAAACATAAAATAGCCTTTCTAGGGCCCAGTGAGTGAGAGAGGACGCACACAGGAGTCAGGAGTGGCACACAAGCCCAGAGGCCAATATTTATCTCCCACTGATTGATTTAGTGATTTTTTCAGGTAGATTTTGGAACCCAAATCAAGCAAAAAAATTAATAGGCTTTCTATGGCCCACAATTGGAGAGAGAGAGATGGCACACCCAGGAGTCAAGACTGGCACACAAGCAGAAAGGGCAATATTAATCTCCCACTGATTTGATTTTTTTTTTTTTTTTTTCAGGGAGACTTTAGAAAAAAAAATACAAAAAAATGAATTTTTCAGGAAGAATTTAGAAACAAAATAAAATAAAATGATTGTTTCAGGGAGAATTTAGAAAACAAATAAAAAAAAAATAGGCTTTGTAGGGCCCACTGAGTGAGAGAGGACGCACACAGGAGTCAGGAGTGGCACACAAGCCCAGAGGCCAATATTTATCTCCCACTGATTGATTTAGTGATTTTTTCAGGTAGATTTTGGAACCCAAATCAAGCAAAAAAATTAATAGGCTTTCTATGGCCCACAATTGGAGAGAGAGAGATGGCACACCCAGGAGTCAAGACTGGCACACAAGCAGAAAGGGCAATATTAATCTCCCACTGATTTGTTTTTTTTTTTTTTTTCAGGGAGACTTTTGAAAAAAAAAATACAAAAAAAATGATTTTTTTCAGGAATAATTTAGAAACCAAATAAAATAAAATGATTTTTTCAGGGAGAATTTAGAAAACAAATAAAACAAAAAATAGGCTTTCTAGGGCCCACTGAGTGAGAGAGGACGCACACAGGAGTCAGGAGTGGCACACAAGCCCAGAGGCCAATATTTATCTCCCACTGATTGATTTATTGATTTTTTCAGGTAGAATTTAGAACCCAAATCAACCAAAAAAATAAATAGGCTTTCTATGGCCCACTATTTGTGAGAGAGATGGCACGCTCAGGACTGGCACACAAGCCCAGAGGCCAATATTAATCTCCCACTTTTTTTTTTTTTTTCCAGGGAAAATTTATAAACCCAATAAAAAAAATAATAAATAGGCTTTCTATGGCCCACTATCTGAGAGAGAGAGATGGCACGCTTAGGACTGGCACACAAGCCCAAAGGCCAATATTAATCTCCCACTGATTGATTTATTGATTTTTTCCGGTAGATTTTGGAACCCAAATCAAGCAAAAAAATAAATAGGCTTTCTATGGCCCACTGAGAGATGGCACACACAGGAGTAAGGAGTGGCACACAAGCCCTGAGGCCAATATTTTTCTCCCACTGATTGATGTAGTGATTTTTTCAGGTAGATTTTAAAACCCAAATCAAGCAAAAAAATAAATAGGCTTTCTATGGCCCACTGAGTGAGAGATGACACAGACAGGGATGGCACTCTAGCAGAAATGCCAATCTTAATCTCCCACAAAAAAAAAAAAAAAAAAAGGAACTGTCCTTCAATTACTATCTCCCTGCAGTAATCTCAGCCAGGTATGGCAGGCAGCAATAAGGAGTGGACTGATGCACAAATTAAATAAAAAGTGTGGACAAACAAACAAGATAGCTGTGCAGAAAGGAAGGAACAAGAGGATTTGTGCTTTGAAAAAAGCAGTTAGTTTGCACAGCGGCATACACACAGCAATGCAGCTATCAGGGAGCCTTCTAGGGCAGCCCAATGAGCTACAGCGCTGAGGGGAAAAAAAAAAATGTAGCTTCCACTGTCCCTGCACACCGAAGGTGGTGTTGGGCAGTGGAAATCGCTACAGCACAAGCGGTTTGGTGGTTAATGGACCCTGCCTAACGCTATCCCTGCTTCTGATGAAGCGGCAGCAACCTCTCCCTAGGCTCAGATCAGCAGCAGTAACATGGCGGTCGGCGGGAACGCCCCTTTATAGCCCCTGTGACGCCGCGGACAGCAAGCCAATCACTGCAATGCCCTTCTCTAAGATGGTGGGGACCAGGACCTATGTCATCACGCTGCCCACACTCTGCGTTTACCTTCATTGGCTGAGAAATGGCGCTTTTTGCGTCATTGAAACGCGACTTTGGCGAGAAAGTCGCGTACCGCATGGCCGACCCCGCACAGGGGTCGGATCGGGTTTCATGAAACCCGACTTTGTCAAAAGTCGGCGACTTTTGAAAATGTTCGACCCGTTTCGCTCAACCCTAGTTAAGATCATTATATCTTTATTACGTGGCGACCCTCAAGACTGGGCATTTTCCCTTGCGCCAGGAGATCCTGCATTATGTAATATTGATGCGTTTTTTCTGGCGCTCGGATTGCTGTATGATGAACCTAATTCAGTGGATCAGGCAGAGAAAAATTTGCTGGCTCTGTGTCAGGGTCAGGATGAGGTAGAGATATATTGTCAGAAGTTTAGGAAGTGGTCTGTGCTCACTCAATGGAATGAATGTGCGCTGGCAACTATTTTCAGAAAAGGTCTCTCTGAAGCCCTTAAGGATGTCATAGTGGGATTTTCTATGCCTGCTGGTATGAATGAGTCTATGTCTTTGGCAATTCAGATCGGTCGACGCTTGCGTGAGCGTAAAACTGTGCACCATTTGGCGGTATTATCTGAGCATGGACCTGAACCTATGCAGTGTGATAGGACTTTGACCAGAGCTGAACGGCAAGAACACAGACGTCAGAATGGGCTGTGTTTTTACTGTGGTGATTCCACTCATGCTATCTCCGATTGTCCTAAGCGCACTAAGCGGTTCGCTAGGCTTGCCACCATTGGTACGGTACAGTCGAAATTTCTTTTGTCCGTTACTTTGATCTGCTCTTTGTCATCCTATTCTGTCATGGCATTTGTGGATTCAGGCGCTGCCCTGAATTTGATGGACTTGGAGTATGCTAGGCGCTGTGGGTTTTTCTTGGAGCCCTTGCAGTATCCTATTCCATTGAGAGGAATTGATGCTACGCCTTTGGCCAAGAATAAGCCTCAGTATTGGACCCAGCTGACCATGTGCATGGCTCCTGCGCATCAGGAGGATATTCGCTTTTTGGTGTTGCATAATCTGCATGATGTGGTCGTGTTGGGGTTGCCATGGCTACAAGTCCATAACCCAGTATTGGATTGGAAATCAATGTCTGTGTCCAGCTGGGGTTGTCAGGGGGTACATGGTGATGTTCCATTTCTGTCTATTTCATCATCCACCCCTTCTGAGGTCCCAGAGTTCTTGTCGGATTACCGGGATGTATTTGATGAGCCCAAGTCCAGTGCCCTACCTCCGCATAGGGATTGTGATTGTGCTATCAATTTGATTCCTGGTAGTAAGTTTCCTAAAGGTCGACTGTTTAATTTGTCTGTGCCTGAGCACGCCGCTATGCGGAGTTACGTAAAGGAATCCTTGGAGAAGGGTCATATTCGCGCGTCATCGTCGCCATTGGGAGCAGGGTTCTTTTTTGTGGCCAAGAAGGATGGTTCGCTGAGACCTTGTATTGATTACCGCCTTCTAAATAAAATCACGGTCAAATTTCAGTACCCCTTGCCACTGCTGTCTGATTTGTTTGCTCGGATTAAGGGGGCTAGTTGGTTCACCAAGATAGATCTTCGTGGTGCGTATAATCTTGTGCGTATTAAACAGGGCGATGAATGGAAAACAGCATTTAATACGCCCGAGGGCCATTTTGAGTACCTGGTTATGCCATTCGGGCTTTCTAATGCTCCATCAGTGTTTCAGTCCTTTATGCATGACATCTTCCGAGAGTACCTGGATAAATTCCTGATTGTATACTTGGATGATATTTTGGTCTTCTCGGATGATTGGGAGTCTCACGTGAAGCAGGTTAGAATGGTGTTCCAGGTCCTGCGTGCGAATTCTTTGTTTGTGAAGGGGTCAAAGTGTCTCTTTGGTGTTCAGAGGGTTTCATTTTTGGGTTTCATTTTTTCCCCTTCTACTATCGAGATGGACCCTGTTAAAGTTCAGGCCATTTATGATTGGACTCAGCCGACATCTCTGAAGAGTCTGCAAAAGTTCCTGGGTTTTGCTAATTTTTATCGTCGCTTCATCAATAATTTTTCTAGTATTGCTAAACCGTTGACTGATTTAACCAAGAAGGGTGCTGATGTGGTCAATTGGTCTTCTGCTGCTGTGGAAGCTTTTCAAGAGTTGAAGCGTCGTTTTTCTTCTGCCCCTGTGTTGTGCCAACCAGATGTTTCGCTCCCGTTCCAGGTCGAGGTTGATGCTTCTGAGATTGGAGCAGGGGCTGTTTTGTCACAAAGAAGTTCTGATGGCTCGGTGATGAAACCATGTGCCTTCTTTTCCAGGAAGTTTTCGCCTGCTGAGCGTAATTATGATGTTGGCAATCGAGATTTGCTGGCCATGAAGTGGGCATTCGAGGAGTGGCGTCATTGGCTTGAAGGAGCTAAGCATCGCATGGTGGTCTTGACTGATCACAAGAACTTGACTTATCTCGAGTCTGCCAAACGGTTGAATCTTAGACAGGCTCGTTGGTCGCTGTTTTTCTCCCGTTTTGACTTTGTGGTTTCGTACCTTCCGGGCTCTAAAAATGTGAAGGCGGATGCCCTGTCTAGGAGTTTTGTGCCCGACTCTCCGGGTTTGTCTGAGCCGGCGGGTATTCTCAAAGAGGGGGTGCTGCAAAAATTTCAGGCTAATAGACCTGACCGTTGCCCAGCGGAGAAACTGTTTGTCCCTGATAAATGGACGAGTAGAGTTATCTCTGAGGTTCATTGTTCGGTGTTGGCTGGTCATCCTGGAATCTTTGGTACCAGAGATTTGGTGGCTAGATCCTTTTGGTGGCCGTCTCTGTCACGGGATATGCGTTCATTTGTGCAGTCCTGTGGGATTTGTGCTCGGGCTAAGCCCTGCTGTTCTCGTGCCAGTGGGTTGCTTTTGCCCTTGCCAATCGCGAAGAGGCCCTGGACACATATCTCTATGGATTTTATTTCGGATCTCCCCGTCTCTCAAAAAATGTTGGTCATTTGGGTTGTTTGTGATCGCTTCTCTAAGATGGTCCATTTGGTACCCTTGTCTAAATTGCCTTCCTCCTCTGATTTGGTGCCATTGTTCTTCCAGCATGTGGTTCGTTTACATGGCATTCTGGAAAACATCGTTTCTGACAGAGGTTCCCAGTTTGTTTCGAGGTTTTGGCTAGCCTTTTGTGCTAGGATGGGCATTGATTTGTATTTTTCCTCGGCTTTCCATCCTCAGACAAATGGCCAGACTGAACGAACCAATCAGACCTTGGAAACATATCTGAGATGTTTTGTTTCTGCCGATCAGGATGATTGGGTGTCCTTTTTGCCTTTGGCTGAGTTCGCCCTTAATAATCGGGCCAGCTCGGCTACTTTGGTTTCGCCGTTTTTCTGCAATTCTGATTTCCATCCTCGTTTCTCTTCAGGGCAGGTTGAGTCTTCTGACTGTCCTGGTGTGGATACTGTGGTGGATAGGTTGCAGCAGATTTGGACTCATGTGGTGGACAATTTGACATTGTCTCAGGAGAAGGCTCAACGTTTCGCTAACCGCAGGCGCTGTGTGGGTCCCCGACTTCGTGTTGGGGATTTGGTTTGGTTGTCATCTCGCTATATTCCTATGAAAGTTTCCTCTCCTAAATTTAAGCCTCGTTTCATTGGTCCGTATAGGATTTCTGAGGTTCTTAATCCTGTGTCTTTTCGTTTGACCCTTCCAGCTTCTTTTTCCATCCATAACGTATTCCATAGGTCATTGTTGCGGAGATACGTGACACCTGTGGTTCCATCCGTTGATCCTCCTGCCCCGGTGTTGGTTGAGGGGGAGTTGGAGTATATAGTGGAGAAGATTTTGGATTCTCGTATTTCGAGACGGAAACTTCAGTACCTGGTTAAGTGGAATGGTTATGGTCAGGAAGATAATTCCTGGGTCTTTGCCTCTGATGTTCATGCCGCCGATCTGGTTCGTGCCTTTCATTTGGCTCATCCTGGTCGGCCTGGGGGCTCCGGTGAGGGTTCGGTGACTCCTCCTCAAGGGGGGGTACTGTTGTGAATTCTGTGGTCAAGCTCCCTCCTGTGGTCATGAGTGGTACTTCGGCTGGTTCTGTCTATGAGCTTCCTCTGGTGGATGTGAGTGGGGCTGCGGCTTCTGAGTTTCCTTTCTCAGGTGACGAGGTTAAGTCGTTAGGTGCTGCTCTATTTAACTCCACCTAGTTCTTTGTTCCTGGCCTCCAGTCAATGTTCCAGTATTGGTCTTGCTCTCTCCTGGATCGTTCTTGTGGCCTGTCTGCCCTGCATAAGCTAAGTTCTGCTTGTGTTACATTCGCTTGCTATTTTTTCTGTCCAGCTTGCTATATTGTTTTTTCTTGCTTGCTGGAAGCTCTGGGACGCAGAGGGAGCACCTCCGTACCGTTAGTCGGTGCGGAGGGTCTTTTTGCCCCCTCTGCGTGGTTGTTTGTAGGTTTTTGTGCTGACCGCAAAGCTATCTTTCCTATCCTCGGTCTATTCAGTAAGTCGGGCCTCACTTTGCTAAAATCTGTTTCATCTCTGTGTTTGTATTTTCATCTTAACTCACAGTCATTATATGTGGGGGGCTGCCTTTTCCTTTGGGGAATTTCTCTGAGGCAAGGTAGGCTTATTTTTCTATCTTCAGGCTAGCTAGTTTCTCAGGCTGTGCCCGAGGCGCCTAGGTTTTGTCAGGAGCGCTCCACGGCTACCTTTACTGTGGTATGATAGGATTAGGGATTGCGGTCAGCAGAGTTGCCACGTCTCAGAGCTTGTCCTATGTTATTTGTAACTATCAGGTCACTTGTGTGCTCTTAACAACCAGGTCTATTGTGTTTCTGAATCACCAGTTCATAACAGTTGAGTGAACCTTGCAAGGTTTTGTTCATTCCGAACATGTTTGCCTAAAGGTTGATCGAACATACCCGAACCCCATTGAATTGAAAGGGAGGCAAAACCAAATGTATACACAACACTTTAAGGGGTGACAAAAAGCTTCCCAAGCATCTCAAATTAGGGACAGACACCAGGAAAAGTGGCATCAATTGGCCCAGAGTACAAATAGTAGAATTGTGCAGCATTGATGCTTGGGGCAGAGGTTTGGCCAGCATTTCTAGCTTAAACATGGATGAGTGACTGGTGTAGGCCTGGTGCTCTGAGGAGTCTGCCAAATTCAGGCAACACACATGAAGGAGACCCAACTTGGAGTCCAAACATTTATAAAAATTAGGTGTGGACACTACTGTAGGGTTGAGCGAAATGGATCGGACAAATTCAAAAATAGCCGACTTTTGGCAAAGTCGGGTTTCATGAAACCCGACCTGATCCTAGTGTGGAATCGGCCATGAGGTCGGCGATCTTCGCGTCAAACTTGCGTTTCGTATGACGCTTTCAGCGCCATTTTTCAGCCAATGAAGGAGGACAGCGTGTGGGCAGCGTGATGACATAGGTCTCGGTCCCCACCATCTTAGAGAAGGGCATGACAGTGATTGGCTTGCTTTCTGTGGCGTCACAGGGGCTATAAAGGGGCGTGCACGTCGACCGCCATCTTCTGCCGATCGTAGCAAAGGGAGAGGTTGCCGCAGCTTCATCAGAAGAAGGGATATAGTTAGGGAGGGAAGATTAAGCCCCGAAACTGCTTGTGCTGTAGCGATTTCCACTGTCCAACACCACCATTTGTTTGCAGGGACAGTGGAGGCTATATTTTTGTGCATCAGCTGTGTAGCTTATTAGGCTGCCTTATAAGGCTCCTTGATAGCTGCATTGCTGTTTGCATGCCGCTGTGCAAACCAACTGCTTTTTTAAAAGAAAAAATCCTGTTGCTCCTTTCTGCACAGTTATCTTGTTTATTTGTCAAACTTTTGTGTGCAGCAGTCCTTTTTATTGCTGCCATACTTTTCTTGAGATCATTGTAGGGAGATTGAAATTGTACTACAGTCCTTGTATTTTTTCATATACTGTATCTTCCAGCCACTTTCTGCCACTTAGATAGCGTTGTTATATTAGCTGGGCCTAAGTAGTGGTTCAGTCTCCCAAAAGAAAAAGGGAGGTTCAAATTCTCACAAAGTGGATATACTTCTGTCCTGTTAGTTTGTCGTATATCAGTGAGCCACTTTCTGCCACTTTGATAGCATTGTTATATACACAGGGCCTAAGTTGTGCTTCAGTCTCCCCAAAAAAAGTACAGAGCACCCCGACGTGCGTTTCGGAAGATCCTGACGAAGGATCTTCCGAAACGCGCGTCGGGGTGCTCTGTACTTGAGCTAGGATCGGACTGACAGGTATATATTGCTGCTACATATATCTCCCATATCTTTTTAAGAGTGGTATACAAATGCGATTGTGCACTATATGTGAGGACACGTTTATGTATGGAGTAGCTCCTCCTCCCCCTTTTTCTATTTTTGCACATATTGTATTGGCACTTTTTGTACCGCATATGGTCATATTGCAATTAGCACATGCACTTTAGTTCCACTTGTTAAAGCACCTTTCAATTTTTTAATTTTTTATACAACATTTTTATACACACATGGGTTTATAAATTGTATACCACCATATAATTTATGGGATTGATTGGATTTCTCTACCCTGTTCATATTGTATTTATCCTGTCTATCCGCCATATTTTAAATTATTTTTTTATGTATCCCAAGTACGTGCACTGTTGTGCCGTTGTTGCCATATGTACATAATAAAGGCTTATTTTATATCCATATTATCTTTCTTTGTGTCTTTTATATTTTAGTGTGTATATATATAAATTTATTTAAATTTTTTTTTATTTTTTGTGCTGCCACATATGTATTTTCTGGACTTGTAGGTCCAAGTGACGGTCTCTTTGATTTTTACTAAATTACCGAGTGGGTTGCCACTCTTCTTTTTTCTTTTAGCAACAAAACCTGGGGTATTATCCATATTATTTAATATCTATTGGATGTTATAATTTTTTAATCTTTATTTTCTGCAAAAAATTGTTGCTATTAAGTTCTCTAGATGCATGGACCAGTAGGCATGGCCAGGGACATTATGTGTCCATCATGGCACACTGGGTTAATGTGGTGGAAGCAGGGTCCACAGGGGACAGCCATAGTGGGACAGTTCTGCCTTGCTCACGGTCTAGGAAACAGTTTGCTGTAGGCGTTCGCCACCCCTCCTCCTCCTCCTCCAGAAGCGAAAGCTCATCCACAGAGCGCAGTCGCACGACCACTCCATCCGCAGCTGCCAATGTTGCACATGACGTGTCCCATTATCGAACAGCTAGTGGTAAGCATCAGCAGGCTGTGTTAGAAATGAAGTGTTTGGGCGACAACAGACATCGCAGAAGTACTGACCGAGTACTTGCAGCAACAAACTCAGTCATGGCTGGGCAGTGTACATCTTGAGGCAGGCAAGGTAGTCAGTGATAACGGAAGGAATTTTATGGCTGCCATAGCCCTTTCAGAACTTAAATACATACCTTGCCTGGCTCACACCTTGAAGCAGTGCTTCCTCAAAAATTATTCAGAGTTACCAGCCCTGCTCCTGAAGGTGTGAAGAATTTGCTCGCACATCCGCCGGTCGCCTGTACACTCCAGCCGTATGCTGAACCATCAGCGATCGCTGAATCTTCCCCAGCACCGCCTAATAATCGACATTGCAACAAGGTGGAACCCCACACTGCACATGGTTCAGAGGCTGTGCGAATAGAGGCATGCTGTAATTAATTTGTGGGAGGATACACATACACGGGCAGGCAGTTGGATGGCAGACATGGAGTTGTCTGGTGTGCAGTGGTCGAAGCTCCAAGATCTCTGTCAAGTCCTTCAGTGTTTTGAGGAATGCACACGGCTGGTAAGTGCAGACGACGCCATCATAAGCATGAGCATCCCACTAATGCGTCTGCTGATGCAAAGTTTGATGTACATTAAGGAGCTGGCATCTGCAACCGAGGAGGAGGGAAGCCTTGATGACAGTCAGCCATTGTCTGCTCAGGGAACTCTCCTGGACGAGGTGGCGGACGAAGAGGAGGAGGAAGATGATGATGGGGATGAATATTTATGGGAGGAGGATGCTTCTCAGGCGGCAATAGAAACTGGTAGTGTTGCAAGGTCAGGTACAGGGTTTTTGCAGGAACAAGTGATGTTGATTTGCAAGAAAGTGCTCCTCAACCCAGCACAAGCAGTGAATTGACACCTGGAACATTGGCCCACATGGCTGAGTATGCCTTGCGTATCCTAAAAAGGGACCCCCGCATTATCAAAATGATGACTGATGATGTTTACTGGTTGGCCTGCCTCCTGGATCCATGATATAAAGGAAAATTACAATATATCATGCCACATGAGAACCTTGAGCAAATATTGGCTACCAAACAAGCAACTCTTGTAGACCGTTTGGTTCAGGCATTCCCAGCACACAGCGGCATGATGGTTCTCACACGAGCTGTAGGGGGCAACATGGCAGAGGTGTTAGAGGTGCACAAATCCGAAGTGGCATTGGACAGAGGGGTTTTATGACCAGGTTGTGGAGTGATTTTGCAATGACCGCAGACATGACAGGTACTGCTCCATCAATTCAAAGTTACAGGAGACAGCATTTGTCCAGTATGGTTCCGAACTATTTTTCCTCCCTTATCGATGTTCTCCCTCACAGGTCATTCCCCTTTGATTACAGGGCATCTAAAATAGACACCTGGCCTGAATTGGCAGAATATGCATTACAGGAGCTCGCTTGCCCAGCTGCTAGTATGCTATCAGAAAGAGTGCTGCTGGTTCAATACTGACCGAAAAAAGGACACATCTGGCCACCCGAAATGTTGATGATCTAAAATCATTAAAATGAACCAATCATGGATTTCAAATTATTTTGCCCCACCTTCCCCTGCTGACACGTAGCTTGCCTTAAAAATGTCTTGCTTTTGGCTTCCTCTTACTGACTGCTCCAATTCCTCCATTTGCAGCTGCTGAATGTCCACCATTGGCCATTTTTATACCTTCCCTAAATGGGCTGACTCCCCCCACAGGGCCGTGGTCACCACCTGGCTCAAGCACCCGTGCGAGTGCCGTTTGCCTGGACAGGTGGGTGTGCCCACTCTTGGTCGACAGCACTGGCACAGGGTCCCTCATAGTACAATGAAGTGTCTCTGACGGTGGTGGTGCACAACCAATGTCAGACACACCATCGTAATATGAGGGGCCCTGTGCCAGTACCGCCGCCCATGAGAGTGTTCCCCCCAGCTCGAACAGTGCTCTACCACTTGCAATACTTACCTCTCCCTGCTCCACCACTGTGTAGTATGTGCTGTTAAATCCTTCAATGGCACTGCCAATACAAATTTGTTGAAATGATAGATGATAGTTAAAATATACAGGGGCCCTGGCCTCCATTTAGACCAGTTAATACTTTGCGCCAACTACCACTGTCTGCTACTCAGCAGAGGAGCCCACCCCTGTACCTAGCTATGCCACCTGTTTATTTATGAATAGTGTTGAGCGATACCGTCCGATACTTGAAAGTATCGGTATCGGATAGTATCGGCCGATATCCAAAAAGTATCGGATATCGCCGATACCGATATCTGATACCAATACAAGTCAATGGGACACCAAGTATTGGAAGGTATCCTGATGGTTCCCAGGGTATGAAGGAGAGGAAACTCTCCTTCAGGCCCTGGGATCCATATTAATGTGTAAAATAAAGAATTAAAATAAAAAATATTGATATATTCACCTCTCCGGCGGCCCCTGGACATCACCGCGGGTAACCGGCAGGCTTCTTTGTTTATTCATTCGCAGGTCCTAAATTCCTAGAATGAGGAGTTTAGTGCCTGAGAATGACGTCGCGGCTTGTGATTGGTCGCGTGGCGGTCACATGAGTGGCACGCGACCAATCAGAAGCCACAATGTCATTCTCAGGTCCTAAACGCGCTCATTTTAAACAAAGAAGCCTGCCGGTTACCAGCGGTGATGTCCAGGGGCTGCCGGAGAGGTGAATATATCAATATTTTTTATTTTAATTCTTAATTTTACACATCACTATGGATCCAAAACCGATTCACGATACCACAATAGTATCGGAACTCGGTATCGGAATTCCGATACCGCAAGTATCGGCCGATACCCGATACTTGCGGTATCGGAATGCTCAACACTATTTATGAACAATTTTTTGGCAGACATTTAGCCCACTTTATTATTTGGGCCTACTAACTGTGTCAGCCACTCATTACAGTTGTCCTCCACTGAATAAAGCAATACCGCCTGTTTAGTCCTGTTACCAATTTTGAACTGCATTTAGCCAACTTACTTATTTGGGCCTAGTAACTGTGTCAGCCACTCCTTACAGTTGTCCTCTGCTGAACAAAGCAATGCCGCCAGTTTAGTCCTGTTACCAATTTTGAACTGCATTTAGCCTACTATTTTATTTTTGGGCCTACTAAGTCTGTCTGCGCCACTCAGTACAGTTGTCCTCCACTGAACAAAGCTATGCTGCCTGTGTACTCCTGTTACCACTTTTGAACTGCATTTAGCCTACTTTATCATTTGGGCCTACTACCTGTATCTGGCTGTCAGCCACTCATTACAGTTGTCCTCCTCCACTGAACAAAGCAATGCCGCCTGTGTACTCCTGTTACCAATTTTGAACTGCATTTAGCCTACTTTATCATTTGGGCCTACTACCTGTGTCTGGCTATCAGCCACTAATTACAGTTGTCCTCCTCCACTGAAAAAAGCAATGCCGTCTGTGTACTCCTGTTACCAATTTTGAACTGCATTTAGCCTACTTTATAATTTGGGCTTACTACCTGTGTCTGGCTGTCAGCCACTCATTACAGTTGTCCTCCACTGAACAAAGCAATGCCGCCTGTGTACTCCTGTTACGAATTTTGAACTGCTTTTAGCCTACTTTTGTATTTGGACCCACTACCTGTGTCTGCGCCACTCATTACAATTGTCCTCCACTGAACAAAGCTATGCCGCCTGTTTAGTCCTGTTACCAATTTTGCACTGCATCTAGCCTACTTTTTTTTTTTTGGGGGGGGGCTATATCTGTGTTTCCTCCTCATCCTGCCCATTGCCCAGCCACTGCTTGATGAGTCTGCTGGTACATTAACCCAGACCAGTACATTCCCCTTGCACTCTACACAGCCAGAATCTGACCCTGCTGAAAGTCAGGTTCCCCTTCCCGCATACTATACCACCTTACACGGAGAAAAAGAGGAAGGTGCCGATGAAAGTGCAGGTTCCTTCATCAGGTGGGGGGCATACTTGTTGGCACTGGCACAGGGCCCCTCATAGTACGCAAAAGTGTCTCTGGCAGTGGGAGGTGCCACCTGCCGTCAAACACACTGCCGTACTATGAGGGGCCCTGTGCCAGTTCCAAGTGCCAACGAGTGCGCCCCCCCATTGCTGGCTCAGGATCACAGCACTTGCAAAGTTGAAATACTTACCTCTCCCTGCTACGCCGCCGTGATGTATTCCACGTTTTCTAGGCCCACAAAAATCTTGAGCCAGCCCTACCCCCCACAACTTTAGCCAAATGACCCCCTGTTTTCAATGCCTAACTATTATTATAAAGTAAATTAAGATTGACAAGCTTAAGAAGTAAGAATTAATGTTTTTGGCATTAAAATGGGCACTGTAGGTGTTTTCCTGTCCTCCACTCACTGCCGACTTTGATTCCTCATTGACTTGCATTGGGTTTTGGGTTTCGTGTTTCGGTCGGCCCCCGACTTTTCGCAATAGTCAGCCGATTTCACCCAACCCGCCTTTTGCCAAAGTCGGGTTTCGCGAAACCCGACTCGATCCTAAAAAAGTAAAAGTCGCTCAACCCTAACAGTCACACATCTACATACACACACGTTATCAAGTATACACTAGCGCATGGCCGAGCGGCCATGCAAACCTTTTATAGCAGCAGCTCTACGGGACCTTCCAGATGGTCCAATAGGAGCCGCAACAGGACCCGAGCATGTGACCCCCCGACCTCCAATGGGAGGTAATTTCGTGGGCATGCTCAGTATGGGAAAAGCAGGACTTAGTCCCAGAAAGACCTGCTCGCTGCTGATCAGTGCTGGCTATAAAGCAGTTCCTGGAAGGGCAGCAGTAACCATTCATACTGTATCAGCTTGAGCCAGATGCTGGTACCTGTTGTGAATTCTGTGATCAAGCTCCCTCCTGTGGTCACGAGTGGTACTGCGGCTTCTGAGTTTCCTTCCTCAGGTGATGAGGTTAAGTCGTTAGGTGCTGCTCTATTTAACTCCACCTAGTGCTTTGATCCTGGCCTCCAGTCAATGTTCTAGTATTGGTCTTGCTTCCTCCTGGATCGTTCCTATGGCCTGTCTGCTCAGCATAAGCTAAGTTCTGCTTGTGTTACCTTTTGCTATATTTTCTGTCCAGCTTGCTTTTTTGGTTTTACTTGCTTGCTGGAAGCTCTGAGACGCAGAGGGAGCACCTCCGTACCGTTAGTCGGTGCGGAGGGTCTTTTTGCCCCTCTGCGTGGTTGTTTGTAGGTTTTTGTGTTGACCGCAAAGCTATCTTTCCTATCCTCGGTCTATTCAGTAAGTCGGGCCTCACTTTGCTAAATCTATTTCATCTCTGTGTTTGTATTTTCATCTTACTCACAGTCATTATATGTGGGGGGCTGCCTTTTCCTTTGGGGAATTTCTCTGAGGCAAGGTAGGCTTATTTTTCCATCTTCAGGTCTAGCTAGTTTCTCAGGCTGTGCCGAGTTGCATAGGGAGCGTTAGGCGCAATCCCCGGCTACCTCTAGTGTGGTTTGATAGGTTTAGGGATTGCGGTCAGCAGAGTTTCCACGTCTCAGAGCTCGTCCTATGTTTTGTGGTTTTTGTCAGGTCACTTGTGTGCTCTGAACTTCAAGGTCCATTGTGGTTCTGAATTACCTGTTCATAACAGTACTGGAGGCCCAAAGTACTATGCTTCTCAATAGAGGGAAAAAAGAAGTTCTGAGACCATTTTTTTTTCTTTGCACTGTGTTTTGCCTTTTTTTTCCCCTAGACATTTGGGTGGTTCAGGACACAGGTGTGGTGATGGACATTAAAGGTCTGTCTTCATGTGTGGATCTTCGCACTGCAAGAGTACAAAATATTCAAGACTTTGTGGCTCAGAATTCTATGTTAGAACCAAGAATTCCTATTCCTGATTTGTTTTCTGGAGATAGAGCTAAATTTCTGAGTTTCAAAAATAATTGCAAACTGTTTCTGGCGTTGAAACCTCGCTCCTCTGGTGACCCAGTTCAACAAGTTAAGATCATTATTTCTCTATTACGTGGCGACCCTCAAGACTGGGCATTTTCCCTTGCGCCAGGAAATCCTGCATTATGTAATATTGATGCGTTTTTTCTGGCGCTCGGATTACTGTACGATGAACCTAATTCAGTGGATCAGGCAGAGAAAAATTTGCTGGCTCTGTGTCAGGGTCAGGATGAGATAGAGATTTATTGTCAGAAGTTTAGAAAGTGGTCTGTGCTCGCTCAATGGAATGAATGTGCATTGGCAGCAATCTTCAGAAAGGGTCTCTCTGAAGCCCTTAAGGATGTCATGGTGGGATTTCCTATGCCTGCTGGTCTGAATGAGTCTATGTCTTTGGCCATTCAGATCGGTCGACGCTTGTGTGAGCATAAATCTGTGCACCATTTGGCGGTATTATCTGAGCATAAACCTGAGCCTATGCAGTGTGATAGGACTTTGACCAGAGCTGAAAGGCAAGAACACAGACGTCAGAATGGGCTGTGTTTCTACTGTGGTGATTCCACTCATGTTATCTCTGATTGTCCTAAGCGCACTAAGCGGTTCGCTAAGTCTGCCACCATTGGTACGGTACAGTCGAAATTTCTTTTGTCCGTTACTTTGATCTGCTCTTTGTCTTCCTATTCTGTCATGGCATTTGTGGATTCAGGCACTGCCCTGAATTTGATGGACTTGGAGTTTGCTAGGCGCTGTGGGTTTGTCTTGGAGCCCTTGCAGTGTCTTATTCCATTGAGAGGAATTGATGCTACGCCTTTGGCCAAGAATAAGCCTCAGTATGGGACCCAGCTGACCATGTGCATGGCTCCTGCGCACCAGGAGGATATTCGCTTTCTGGTGTTGCAAAATCTGCATGATGTGGTCGTGTTGGGGTTGCCATGGCTACAAGCCCATAACCCAGTATTAGATTGGAAATCAATGTCTGTGTCCAGCTGGGGTTGTCAGGGGGTACATGGTAATGTTCCATTTCTGTCTATCTCATCATCCACCCCTTCTGAGGTCCCAGAGTTCTTGTCTGATTACCGGGATGTATTCGATGAGCCCAAGTCCAATGCCCTACCTCCGCATAGGGATTGTGATTGTGCTATCGAGTTGATTCCTGGTAGTAAGTTCCCTAAGGGTCGACTGTTTAATTTATCTGTACCTGAGCATGCCGCTATGCGGAGTTACGTAAAGGAATCCTTGGAGAAGGGTCATATTCGGCCGTCGTCGTCGCCATTGGGAGCAGGGTTCTTTTTTGTGGCCAAGAAGGATGGTTCGCTGAGACCTTGTATTGATTACCGCCTTCTAAATAAAATCACGGTCAAATTTCAGTACCCCTTGCCGCTGCTATCTGATTTGTTTGCTCGGATTAAGGGGGCTAGTTGGTTCACCAAGATAGATCTTCGTGGTACATATAATCTTGTGCGTATTAAACGGGGCGATGAATGGAAAACTGCATTTAATACGCCCGAGGGCCATTTTGAGTACCTAGTTATGCCATTCGGACTTGCCAATGCTCCATCAGTATTTCAGTCCTTTATACATGACATCTTCCGAGAGTACCTGGATAAATTCCTGATTGTATACTTGGATGATATTTTGGTCTTCTCGAATGATTGGGAGTCTCATGTGAAGCAGGTCAGAATGGTGTTCCAGATCCTGCGTGCTAATTCTTTGTTTGTGAAGGGATCAAAGTGTCTCTTTGGTGTTCAGAAGGTTTCATTTTTGGGGTTCATTTTTTCCCCTTCTACCATCGAGATGGACCCTGTTAAGGTCCAGGCCATTTATGATTGGACTCAGCCGACATCTCTGAAGAATCTGCAAAAGTTCCTTGGCTTTGCTAATTTTTATCGTCGCTTCATTTGTATTTTTTCTAGTATTGCTAAACCATTGTCCGATTTGACCAAGAAGGGTGCTGATGTGGTCAATTGGTCTTCTGCTGCTGTGGAAGCTTTTCAAGAGTTAAAGCGTCGTTTTTCTTCTGCCCCTGTGTTGTGTCAACCAGATG
This sequence comes from Ranitomeya imitator, assembly GCF_032444005.1. Lineage (NCBI taxonomy): Eukaryota > Metazoa > Chordata > Amphibia > Anura > Dendrobatidae > Ranitomeya > Ranitomeya imitator. The sequence goes on along the minus strand of NC_091288.1, from coordinate 146,479,936 downwards.
TTTCGCTTCCGTTCCAGGTAGAGGTTGATGCTTCAGAAATTGGAGCGGGGGCTGTTTTGTCGCAAAGAGGTGCTGATTGCTCGGTGATGAAGCCATGCGCCTTCTTTTCCAGGAAGTTTTCGCCTGCTGAGCGAAATTATGATGTTGGCAATCGAGAGTTGCTGGCCATGAAGTGGGCATTCGAGGAGTGGCATCATTGGCTTGAAGGAGCTAAGCATCGCGTGGTGGTCTTGACTGATCACAAGAACTTGACTTATCTCGAGTCTGCCAAACGGTTGAATCCTAGACAGGTTCGTTGGTCGCTGTTTTTCTCCCGTTTTGACCTTGTGGTTTCGTACCTTCCGGGCTCTAAAAATGTGAAGGCGGATGCCCTGTCTAGGAGTTTTGTGCCCGACTCTCCGGATTTGCCTGAGCCGGCGGGTATTCTCAAAGAGGGAGTAATTGTGTCTGCCATCTCCCCTGATTTGCGGCAGGTGCTGCAATAATTTCAGGCTAATAAACCTGATTGTTGCCCAGCAGAGAAACTGTCCCTGATAGGTGGACGAATAAAGTTATCTCTGAGGTTCATTGTTCGGTGTTGGCTGGTCATCCTGGAATCTTTGGTACCAGAGATTTGGTGGCTAGATCCTTTTGGTGGCCGTCTCTGTCGTGGGATGTGCGTTCTTTTGTGCAGTCCTGTGGGATTTGTGCTCGGGCTAAGCCCTGCTGTTCTCGTGCCAGTGGGTTGCTTTTGCCCTTGCCGATCCCGAAGAGGCCTTGGACACAAATCTCTATGGATTTTATTTCGGATCTCCCCGTCTCTCAAAAAATGTCGGTCATTTGGGTAGTGTGTGATCGCTTCTCTAAGATGATCCATTTGGTACCCTTGTCTAAATTGCCTTCCTCCTCTGATTTGGTGCCATTGTTCTTTCAGCATGTGGTTCGTTTACATGGCATTCCAGAGAACATCGTTTCTGACAGAGGTTCCCAGTTTGTTTCGAGGTTTTGGCGAGCCTTTTGTGCTAGGATGGGCATTGATTTGTCTTTTTCCTCGGCTTTCCATCCTCAGACAAATGGCCAGACTGAACGAACCAATCAGACCTTGGAAACATATCTGAGATGTTTTGTTTCTGCTGATCAGGATGATTGGGTGTCCTTTTTGCCGTTGGCTGAGTTCGTTCTTAATAATCGGGCCAGCTCGGCTACCTTGGTTTCACCGATTTTCTGCAATTCTGGGTTCCATCCTCGTTTCTCTTCAGGGCAGGTTGAGTCTTCGGACTGTCCTGGTGTGGATACTGTGGTGGACAGGTTGCAGCGGATTTGGACTCATGTAGTGGACAATTTGACCTTGTGCCAGGAGAAGGCTCAACGTTTCGCTAATCGCAGATGCTGTGTGGGTCCCCAACTTCGTGTTGGGGATTTGGTTTGGTTGTCATCTCGTTATATTCCTATGAAGGTTTCCTCTCCTAAGTTTAAGCCTCGTTTCATTGGTCCGTATAGGATTTCTGAGGTTCTTAATCCTGTGTCTTTTCGTTTGACCCTTCCAGATTCTTTTTCCATCCATAACGTATTCCATAGGTCATTGTTGCGGAGATACGTGGCGCCTGTGGTTCCATCTGTTGATCCTCCTGCCCCGGTTTTGGTGGAGGGGGAGTTGGAGTATATAGTGGAGAAGATTTTGGATTCTCGTGTTTCGAGACGGAAACTTCAGTATCTGGTTAAGTGGAAGGGTTATGGTCAGGAAGATAATTCCTGGGTCTTTGCCTCTGATGTCCATGCTGCCGATCTTGTTCGTGCCTTCCATATGGCTCATCCTGGTCGGCCTGGGGGCTCTGGTGAGGGTTCGGTGACCCCTCCTCAAGGGGGGGGTACTGTTGTGAATTCTGTGATCAAGCTCCCTCCTGTGGTCACGAGTGGTACTGCGGCTTCTGAGTTTCCTTCCTCAGGTGATGAGGTTAAGTCGTTAGGTGCTGCTCTATTTAACTCCACCTAGTGCTTTGATCCTGGCCTCCAGCCAATGTTCTAGTATTGGTCTTGCTTCCTCCTGGATCGTTCCTGTGGCCTGTCTGCTCAGCATAAGCTAAGTTCTGCTTGTGTTACTTTTTGCTATATTTTCTGGCCAGCTTGCGTTTTTGGTTTTACTTGCTTGCTGGAAGCTCTGAGACGCAGAGGGAGCACCTCCGTACCGTTAGTCGGTGCGGAGGGTCTTTTTGCCCCTCTGCGTGGTTGTTTGTAGGTTTTTGTGTTGACCGCAAAGCTATCTTTCCTATCCTCGGTCTATTCAGTAAGTCGGGCCTCACTTTGCTAAATCTATTTCATCTCTGTGTTTGTATTTTCCTCTTACTCACAGTCATTATATGTGGGGGGCTGCCTTTTCCTTTGGGGAATTTCTCTGAGGCAAGGTAGGCTTATTTTTCTATCTTCAGGTCTAGCTAGTTTCTCAGGCTGTGCCGAGTTGCATAGGGAGCGTTAGGCGCAATCCACGGCTACCTCTAGTGTGGTTTGATAGGTTTAGGGATTGCGGTCAGCAGAGTTTCCACGTCTCAGAGCTCGTCCTATGTTTTGTGGTTTTTGTCAGGTCACTTGTGTGCTCTGAACTTCAAGGTCCATTGTGGTTCTGAATTACCTATTCATAACAGATACCTACGTCTCTGCTTAGCAGGCTCCACTGCGGCTGGAGAAGAATGGGAGACTGCAGCGCAGATGGTTCGAGATTCCCCCTGTGCAGAGTCAGGAACTCGACACCTAACAATGCCCCCCTCCTAATGCTCCCCTCCCTGGGCCTCACTATGCTCAAAGGCCCCGGTCACTGACAATCTTATCAGGCGTACCATGTAAGCAGAAGACATCTTTGACAAACAACACCGCCAAGGCCCATGCAGAAGTGAACTGTGGGAGACGCACCAAATGCACCATTTTAGAGAAATGGTCAGTAACTACCCAAATAATGGTGCAGCTATGGGACTTGGGTAAGCCAACCACAAAGTTTATCCCGACCATCTCCCAGGGCCTATCAGCCACCGGTAGAGGGTAATGTAGCCCAGCAGGCCGTTGTCGAGAAGACCTATTCCTGGCGCAGGAGCCGCACGCCCGAATATAGTCTTTGACGTCACGGGCCATATGCGGCCACTAGTACGTCCTCACCAGAAGCTCTGATGTCCTCTTTATCCCGAAATGTCCACCCACCCTGGACGAGGGAGCCCAAGAGAGAACCTCCGGTTGCAAATTGGATGGCACGAAAGTCTTGCCCTTGGGCACAGACTCTAGCGACACCGGAGCCACAATTCTCAGACTCTCGGAGGGGACAATTAGCCGAGGCTCCTCTGATGATGATGATGATGACACCACGGAGCGAGAGAGAGCATCAGCGTGAATGTTCTTGTCCCCTGATAGGAAATGAAGGGTGAAATGGAACCGGGAGAAGAACAGGGACCATCTAGCCTGGCGAGAATTTAGCTGCTGGGCTGTTTGCAAATACAACAAATTCTTGTGGTCAGTGTAAACTTGGAAGGGAAAGCGAGCACCCTCCAGGATGTTTCTCCACTCTGAAAAGGCCAACTTCATTGCTGGCAACTCCCTGTCCCCAATGGAATAATTCCTCTCTGCCGGGGTGAAGGCCTTGGAGTAGAAGAAGCAAGGATGCTTCCGACCTTGAGCATCCTTTTGGAAGAGGAACGCTTCAGCACCGACAGATGAGGCATCCACCTCAATAATGAAGGGATGAAGGGCTTATCTACATAGGGACGATGCAGAATGGGAGCGCTAGCAAAATGGGACTTAACAGATAAGAAGGCCTTGGAGACTTCCTCCAACCACAGTTTGGGATTTGCACCCTTCTTGGTGAGGGCTACTAAGGCAGCTACCAAAGAGGAGAAGTGGGGAATGAACTGGCGATAATAATTAATGAACCCCATAAAGCGCTGCACCACTTTGAGAGAATGAGGTTCCAGCCAGTCCATCACTCATTGTAGCTTGGCAGGATCCATAGCTAATCCCCGGGCTGAGATGATATAACCCAGGAAAGGCAAGGACTCAAACTGACACTTCTCCAACTTGGCATAGAGGGAGTTTGCCCGTAGGAGGTCGAAGACTCTTCAAACATCTCTCTGGTGGGAATCTACATCTGGAGAGTAGATGAGAATATCATCCAGATAGACTACCACCGAGGTGGAGAGCATATCTCGGAAGATGTCATTCACAAAGTCTTGGAAGACGGCTGGGGCATTACAGAGCCCAAAGAGCATCATCAGATACCCATAGTGCCCATCCCTGGTATTAAAAGCCATCTTCCATTCGTCCCCCTCACGGATGCGAATCAGGTTGTAAGCACCCCGCAGATCTAACTTAGTAAATACAATCGCCCCTTGTAGTCTATCGAAGAGCTCAGATATCAAAGGCAGAGGGTACTTATTCTTAAACGTGATGGCGTTTAGACCCTGGTAGTCAATACATGGACGCAATTCTCCGTTCTTTTTTTGCACAAAGAACCCCGCCCCCACAGGTGACACTGACTTCATACAGTTAGGGCCAGAAATATTTGGACAGTGACACAAGTTTTGTTATTTTAGCTGTTTACAAAAACATGTTCAGAAATACAATTATATATATAATATGGGCTGAAAGTGCACACTCCCAGCTGCAATATGATAGTTTCCACATCCAAATCGGAGAAAGGGTTTAGGAATCATAGCTCTGTAATGCATAGTGTCCTCTTTTTCAAGGGACCAAAAGTAATTGGACAATGGACTCTAAGGGCTGCAATTAACTCTGAAGGCGTCTCCCTCATTAACCTGTAATCAATGAAGTAGTTAAAAGGTCAGGGGTGGATTCCAGGTGTGTGGTTTTGCATTTGGAAGCTGTTGCTGTGAGCAGACAACATGCGGTCAAAGGAACTCTCAATTGAGGTGAAGCAGAACATCCTGAGGCTGAAAAAAAAGAAAAAATCCATCAGAGAGATAGCAGACATGCTTGGAGTAGCAAAATCATCAGTTGGGTACATTCTGAGAAAAAAGAAATTGACTGGTGAGGTTGGGAACTCAAAAAGGCCTGGGCGTCCACGGATGACAACAGTGGTGGATGATCGCCGCATACTTAATTTGGTGAAGAAGAACCCGTTCACAACATCAACTGAAGTCCAGAACACTCTCAGTGAAGTAGGTGTATCTGTCTCTAAGTCAACAGTAAAGAGAAGACTCCATGACAGTAAATACAAAGGGTTCACATCTAGATGCAAACCATTCATCAATACCAAAAATAGACAGGCCAGAGTTAAATTTGCAGAAAAACACCTCAAGAAGCCAGCTCAGTTCTGGAAAAGTATTCTATGGACAGATGAGACAAAGATCAACCTGTACCAGAATGATGGGAAGAAAAAAGTTTGGAGAAGAAAGGGAACGGCACACGATCGAAGGCACACCACATCCTCTGTAAAACATGGTGGAGGCAACGTGATGGCATGGGCATGCATGGCTTTCAATGGCACTGGGTCACTAGTGTTTATTGATGACATAAGAGCAGACAAGAGTAGCCGGATGAATTCTGAAGTGTACCGGGATATACTTTCAGCCCAGATTCAGCCAAATGCTGCAAAGTTGATTGGACAGCGCTTCATAGTACAGATGGACAATGACCCCAAGCATACATCCAAAGCTACCCAGGAGTTCATGAGTGCCAAAAAGTGGAACATTCTGCAATGGCCAAGTCAATCTCCAGATCTAAACCCAATTGAGCATGCATTTCACTTGCTCAAATCCAGACTTAAGACGGAAAGACCCACAAACAAGCAAGACCTGAAGGCTGCGGCTGTAAAGGCCTGGCAAAGCATTAAGAAGGAGAAAACCCAGCATTTGGTGATGTCCATGGGTTCCAGACTTAAGGCAGTGATTGCCTCCAAAGGATTTGCAACAAAATATTGAAAATAAAAATATTTTGTTTGGGTTATGTTTATTTGTCCAATTACTTTTGACCTCCTAAAATGTGGAGTGTTTGTAAAGAAATGTGTACAATTCCTACATTTTCTATCAGATATTTTTGTTCAACCCTTCAAATTAAACGTTACAATCTGCACTTGAATTCTGTTGTAGAGGTTTCATTTGAAATCCAATGTGGTGGCATGCAGAGCCCAACTCGCGAAAATTGTGTCACTGTCCAAATATTTCTGGCCCTAACTGTATATAAAGACACGCTGCTGAACACGCTATACCTTGCCACGGACTCAGTCTTCCTGTATACTCTCTTCACTTAAGGTATTTGATCTTTCTGCTTGTGGACCTTTATTGCCATTTGGGACTCGTAGCCATCACATTTTTATTTATATATGGGGATCTTTAATATTATTTGTAGTTCTGATAATGCAGAACTCACATTTTTTTCCAGCCAGTTTTGATTCATATATTTAATGCAGACATTATCAGTAGACTCACATTTTATATTTGTTCATGTGGAATTTGACATATATAGTCTAGCGTAACCTTGCTTATTATGGATGTAACACCCATATTTCTTGACAACCTTGATACTGTCATGGAATTTGTTTATCCGTATAGATCTGTTTTTTATTTTTATTTTTAAATTTTCTTTCTTATTTTTTTCAAACTTGGATTTATGATATTATGAAGGACATGTGATTGAGATTGTAAATGTAATTAGTTTATTCATGTCAACACAGATACAGGTATTTCTTGACAAAGGCTTAAGCAAGCTGAAACTTTGATTCATGTACCTGATTCACTTGTACTGTTTGGCTACCGAGTGTTGGACACATAATAAATTGCATTTTTGGAAAGTGCAAGAAACTGTATCATTTGTTTTTGAACCTTAAGTGTGCCGGAGTGGTATTTTCCTTTACTCCTGTGAGTATTACCTTGTTAGTCTGGTTGGTGTATTACAGTAAATTACTACTCCCCTCCTCCCTGGGTGGGGGAAGGGTACAGATAGAGGGTGGATTAAAGAGCTAAGGCAAAGTATGTGTCCCTGGCATCTTCACCATCAGAAGTAATCTGGGGAACAGGGTAAGCTAGGAAGAAGCCCCTGGTCCTGGAACACCCGACAATAGAGTCGTGACATTCCCTACTGGTAATTAAACAGGCCCTATGATATATAAAGGAATACATCTGATGATGTTTGCATTCATTGTGCAACAAATACAGTGTTCAACAAAACTAACCGTGGTTGTGGTTCCGTATTTCTGTACTGATAGTGATTCTGATGATGTATTCAAGTACTAATGGTGGTTCTGGTGATATATTCCTGTCCCAATAGTGATTTTAGTGATATATTCATGTTGTGATTATTGTTTTGGTGCCTTATTCATGCACTACAAATGACTCTGGTGATGAGGTCAAGCGATGATGATCGTTCTGGTGATATATTCATCACCAGAAACTTCCTCAGTTTATGAATAAGAAACTAAAATCATCATCAGTACATGAATAGAACACCAGAGTCATGAATAGTACATGGATATGGCACCAGAACCTTCATCAGTAAATATTTAGGTCAAGAGAACCATCATCATTTCATGAAAATGTCCCAAGAACCACCATCAGTACATTTACACATTACTGGAACCACCATCAGTAGGTGAAAATGGCACTAGAACAACCATCAGTATACCACTACATCACCAAAACCACCAGAAGTACTTGAATACAAGAACTAAACTTAGTACAGTAATCAATTGTAATGTCAAGTCAGCCCCATATACATTTGTATTGCATGAACATACAACTCCCAGTGCTTCTTTAACCCCTTAGTGACACAGCCAATTTGGTACTTAATGATCGGGCCAATTTTTACAATTCTGACCATTGTCACTTTATGAGGTTATAACTCTTGAACGCTTTAACGGATCCCACTGATTCTGAGACTGTTTTTTCCTTACATATTGTAATTCATGATAGTGGCAACATTTCTTAGATATTACTTTCGATTATTTATGAAAAAAATGGAAATATGGTGAAAATTTTTAAAATTTAGCAATTTTCAATCTTTGAATTTTTATGACCTTAAATTAGAGAGATATGTCACACAAAATAGTTAATAAATAACATTTCCCACATGTCTACTTTACATCAGCACAATTTTGGAAACAATTTTTTTGTTAGGAAGTTATAAGGGTTAAAAGTTGACCAGCGATTTCTCATTTTTACAACAAAATTTACAAAATCATTCTTTTTAGGGACCATCTCACATTTAAAGTCACTTTCAGGGGTGTACATGACAGAAAATACCCAAACTTGATACCATTCTAAAAACTGCACCCCTCAAGGTGCTCAAAACCACATTCAAGAAGTTTATTAACCCTTTTCGTGCTCCACAGAAACTGAAACAATATGGAAGAAAAAATGAACATTTAACTTCTTTTTGCAAAATTTTATTACAGAACCATTTTTTTAATTTTCTCAAGTGTAAAAAGAGAAAATGAATGACAAAATTTGTTGTGCAAATTCTCCTGAATACGCCGATACCCCATATGTTGGAGTAAACCACTGTTTAGGCACACGGCAGAGCTTGGATGAGAAGGAGCACCATTTGACTTTTTCAATGCAGAATTGGCTGGAATTGAGATCGGACGCCATGTTGCGTTTGGAGAGTCCCTGATGTGCCTAAAAAGGGGAAACCCCCCACAAGTGACAACATTTTGGAAACTAGACCCCTTATGGAACTTATCTAGATGTGTGGTGAGCACTTTGAACCCCCAAGTGCTTCCCAGAAGTCTATAACATAGAGCCGTGAAAATAAAAAAATTGCATTTTTTCCACAAAAATTATCTTTTCGACCACAAATTCTTATTTTCACAAGGGTAACAGGAGAAATTAGACAATGAACGTTGTTGTACAATTTCTCTTGAGCACGTTGATACCCCATATATGGGGGTAAACCGCTGTTTGGGCACATGGCAGAGCTTGGAAGAGAAGGAGTTCCATTTTACTTTTTCAATGCAGAATTGGCTGGAATTGAGATCGGACACCATGTTGCGTTTGGAGAGCCCCTGATGTGCCTAAACAGTGGAAACCCAAACAAGTAACCCCATTTTGGAAACTAGACCCATTAAGGAACTTATCCAGATGTGTGGTGAGCACTATGAACCCCCAACTGCTTCACAGAAATTTATAATGTAGAGCCATGAAAATAAAAAATCATATTTTTTGCCCAAAAATGATCTTTTCACCCCCAAACTTTTACTTTCATAAGGGTAACAGGAGAAATTGGACCCCAAAATTTATTGTGGGGAGACCACTGTTTGGGTGCATGGTATAGCTCGGTAGGGAAGGAACGCCGTTTTGGGATGCAGACTTTGATAGAATGGTCTGCAGGCGTTATGTTGTGTTTGCAGAGCCTCTGATGTACTCAAACAGTTGAAACTCCCCACAAGTGACCCCATTTTGGAAACTAGACCCCCAAGGAACTTATCTAGATGTGTGGTGAGCACTTTGAACGCCCAAGTGCTTCACAGAAGTTTATAATGCAGAGTAGTGAAAACAAAAACATTTTTTTCCACAAAAATGATTTTTTTAGCCCCCAATTTTTTATTTTCTCAAGGGTAACAGAGAATTGGACCTCAAAAGTCATTGTCCAGTTTGTTCTTAGTATGGTGATACCCCATATTTTGGGGGGACCACTGTTTGGGCACACATCAGGGCTCAGAAGGGAAGTAGTGATGTTTTAAAATGCAGACTTTGATGGAATGGTCTGCGGGTGTCATGTTGCATTTTCAAAGCCCCTGATGTACCTAAACAGTAGAAACCCCCCACAAGTGACCCTATTTTGGAAACTAGACCCCACAAGGAACTTATCTAGATATGTGGTGAGTATTTTGAACGACCAAGTGCTTGACAGAAGTTTGACGCAGAGCTGTGAAAATAAAAAATCATTTTTTTTCACAAAAATGATTTTTTAGCCCCCATTTCTTTTTCGCAAGGGCAACAGGAGAAACTGGACCCCAAATTTTGTTATGCAATTAGTCCTGAGTACGCTGATGCCCCATATGTGGGGGTAAATCACTGTTTGGGCGCACGGCAGAGCTCAGAAGGGAGGGAGGTCCATTTGACTTTTTGAGTGCAAAATTGGCTGTCGCGTTTGGAGACCCCCTGATGTACCTAAACAGTGGAAACACCCCAATTCTAACTCCAACCCTAACCCCAACACATCCCTAACCCTAATCCCAAACCGATCCATAATCCTAATCGCAACCCTAACCTTAACCCTAATCACAAACCTAACCCCAAAACACACCTAACCCTAATCCCAACCCTAACCATAATCCTAATCAAAACCCTAAGCCCAACACACCCCTAATCATAATCTCAAACCTAACCCTAATCCCAACACACCCTTAACCCTAATCCCAACCTTAACCCTAATCCCAAACCTAACCCTAATCTCAAACGTAACCCTAATGCCAACCCTAACCCTAATGCAAACCCTAACCCTAATACCAACCCTAACCCTAATCCCAACCCTAAACCTAATCCCAACTCTAACCCTAACTTTAGCCCCAACCCTAACCCTAACTTTAGCACTGTCAGTTTTTTTTTATTGTACTTCTTTCAGGCAGGCAAGAGGTAGCCCCTTAGGCTACTGTCACACATCAGGTTTTGGCCATCAGGCACAATCTGGCAAATTTTGAAAAAAACGGATCGAGCAAAATTTGGCGCTGGATCCGTTTTTTTCTCATAGACTTGTATTAGCGCAAGATGGCCTCACGTTTCATCCGTTTTTCGCTGGATCCGTCAAAAATTGTCAGTCCGGCGGCCGGAGAGAACGCAGAGGAACGTTTTTGTGTTCGTCTAAAAAACAAGCAGCGACAGATTCGGCACCATGCGGCTTTTGCTATAATGGAAGCCTATAGCGCCGGTTTCATCAAATGAGTGATGTAAATTCTGTTTTTTTACATTGAGCATGCCCTGTAGCTGCATTTTCCATTCTCGAGTCTCTCTCTCCTCCCCAGACCAGCTAGTGCTTGGTAATCAGCTAGCGGATCCGGCAAAAAACAGATCCGTCGCATCAGTTTTTCACAATTTGCAACGAATCCAATTTTTTCAAGAGTGGCCGGATTCAGCCTGACGACAAAAACTAGATGTGTGAAAGTAGCCTTAGGTGGGTTCCGGCATTGTCAACCCTTCATCCCGCTCCTGTTACTATTTTAAAATTAAGCAGACCTTGGGTCATGGTTTCTCCAAATATAAACTAGCCGAAAATAAACAATCAGTTTTCCCTTCAACTCCATTATACATTTTCATCTGGTCCCATGTTTTACAACCATCGTTATCTATCCCACTTCATCCCACAATATCAACCACAATCAGATTTTGGAAAAAAGCAGCAAATATTATAAAATCTAGTTGGAACGAAGTAAACATTTTTCCTCCAGTATCCGCGCTGTACTTATTCCCATTATTTTCCTATTATTCTCATACTAAAAAGTATTTTAGTAATCAGAAATGTATATGATTTTGTGTAATAATATCTTTTTATGACTTCAAAAAAGAATATAATGTAATGAATTCTATAAATGTATCCTAATGAGATATTTTATCATCTATCACTTATTTTACATTTTAAATCTATAACTCTTTACTGGTACATTATTGACCTCGTCTCTCAACTGGTCAGTCTTTAATTATTGTAAATTATTAAATATAGATCTCTCATTTCAGAAAACTACTATTATTAATTTGGAATAAGATTTGATTAATTAATTTTAAGGCTGGGGTCACACAGCCGTCATTTCTCTCATCAAAGAGAATCGGGATGATTATTGTCACTCTATCCGAGTGTCACCTTAGGGTGATCCAATTCTCTTGCATGAGAGATTCGCATAACAGGTGCGGAGAAAATGGAGAACGTAATTTCTTCATCTTCTGCATTCTCTGTGTCCGTGGATGTCGAACGTCTGAGAGCAGTCCAATTTTTCACAAGCAACCACAGACTAGTATGAGTGTGCATGATTTGCGCATTGGATGCTTCTCCACGTGCTACAATTGTTTTATTATGCCATGAGAAAAAAAAAGCGTGGATCCGCACTGCCCCATAATATAAAATTGAGCCAAGTGCTATCCAATAAAACATCTCATAAAGCTTGGCCATGTTATGCGGCAGGGTGAGTGAGCTCTGAGAAGAACTTTGGTCTGGCACGCTCTGTAGAACTTATTCTGCCTCACATTGTCTCGTTATAGGAAACACATTTGAAGCTGCTTTCCAGATAGTATTATGTCCCCTATCAATTAAATAAAATTTACCCATTGACCTCACACTTGTGTTGAAGGGTATGTGGATAAATAGGCACATCTCTTTGTATATTCTAGAATTGTAGTCTAATATAAGAATTTTGGTCAGACATCTCCAGCATGATTTTCTTCACTTGCTTCTTTGACATATCCAATATCCCCTGAATTAGCACTTATGATAATTAACATAGATAACTTCGCTACAAACTGCATTTTTTTTATTTCCAATCTGTCACTAACAGCCAAAATCCTAATTGTAGTTAAATGGAAATCTGTCATTTCACTTACCATTTCTGAATTTATGAACAGAATTTCTGTCCATGTTTCATATGAATATGCCTTTGCCCTTCAAAATAATTCATTACCATCATACCTGAAGAAATGGACTCAATGGATCTCCAAGTTTCATGCCCTTTGGATGGATTAAATTAATTGTAATATTTCTTAACAAATTACTTAATATGTAGTGTAACTTTAGTTTGATATATTTTTTCATGATTCTGACAATTTTTAGTTTAAGAAAACCTGTTTGTGTTAATAGATTTCCTCTTATCCAAATACGTTTACTGATCTTTGCATTTTCCTGGCTACATTTTTCATTTTATCAGTTTTTTCCCCTTTTTATCCTGCCCTTTTCCCTAGCTTTCCTATGCAATCCTAGTTTTATCTCCCATTTATATTTTATTGTTATAATTATTATCTGTATAACTGTAAATATCAATAAACATCTATTGGAAATAAAAATAAACATTTTAGATTTGCATAATGAACACAAGTCATTGATGCATATGTCAACATGCTCAAATGTTCTCCAAAACATCAAAATTGAAGAGACCAAAAAGCTAACTGATAGGCCGGAGTTAGACTACAGCGAGATACGGCCGAGTCTCGCAGGTTAAAAACAAGCTCTGGCACCGGCACTCCAGAGCGGAGCGTGTGGCTCCATGTATTGCTGTGCGGCTGCACGCTCCGCTCTGGAGTGCCGGTGCCAGAGCTTGTAACCCTCAGTCATCAAATGATGTTAACGGACACATGGTGTGATTAACAGTGCAACCGCTCTCTTTTCACTCCTTAAGTAGATATAGTAACATAGTTAAGGTTGAAGGAAGACTTTAAGTCCATCTAGTTCATCCCATAGCCTAACCTAACATGCCCTAACATTTTGATCCAGAGGAAGGCAAAAAAAACCCCGTGTGGCAAATAGTAAGCTCCACACTGGGGAAAAAAATTCCTTCCCGACTCCACATATGGCAATCAGACTAGTTCCCTGGATCAACGCCCTATCAAGGAATCTAGTGTATATACCCTGTAACATTATACTTTTCAAGAAAGGTATCCAGTCCCCTCTTAAATTTAAGTAATGAATCACTCATTACAACATCATACGGCAGAGAGTTCCATAGTCTCACTGCTCTTACAGTAAAGAATCTGCATCTGTTATTATGCTTAAACCTTCTTTCCTCCAGACGTAGAGGATGCCCCCTTGTACTTAAAAAGATCATCAGAAAGGTCTTTGTACTGTCCCCTCATATATTTATACATTAAAATAAGATCACCCCTTAGTCTTCGTTTTTCCAAACTAAATAGCCCCAAGTGTAATAACCTATCTTGGTATTGCAGACCCCCCAGTCCTCTAATAACCTTGGTCGCTCTTTTCTGCACCCGCTCTAGTTCAGCTATGTCTTTCTTATACACAAAAGAACAATTACATGTGACAGTAAAAGAGAACAAATAGATGCAGCATTTTGTAACATGACACACAAACCATGATACAGCAAGGTATTCTAATGCGGTGAAGTGCAACTGGACACCTATCGTTTCATCCCTGGAGCCATCTTTGAATTCCTGCTCACTACATATCTACTATCAAAACAGGAAAGAACTTCTAAAGTCTATAATGTGACAGTCAACACTAGAAAAAAAGCTTAAGATAAAGATGCTATTACTCTTCTTTGTTACTAGTGTGGCTTAACCTCTTCACGCCATGGCCATTTTCCGTTTTTTTTTCACTTCTTCCAAGAGCCATAATTTTGTATATTTTCAGCACTATAGCAATATGAGGGCTTGTTTTTTTGGGATGAGTTGTACTTTTGAATGACACTATTGATTTTACCACATAGTGTACGAGAAATTGGGAAAAAAAATTGTGCGGTGAAATTGAAAAAAAAAAAGTGCAGTCGACAATTGTTTTTTTTTTTTTTTTTTAAATTTACCATGTTCATTACATGGTAAAATTGACCTGGCTATATGATTTCCCATGTCAGTATGAACATGCAGATACCATGTATGTATAATTTAATTTTTATTTACTGTATATACTCAAGTATAAGCTGAACTGAGTATAAGCCGAGGCACCTAATTTTACTACAAAAAAAGTGGGAAAATGTATTAACTCAAGTATAAGCCTGGTATGCATTGTCCTCTCATCCCTATACTGGTATGCATTGTCCCTACAACCCCATCTTGGTATGCTTGGCTCCTCATCCCCATCCTGGTATGCATGGCCCACTCATCCATATCCTGGTATGCATGGCCCCCTCATCCCCATCTTGGTATGCATAGCTCCTCCTCACTATCCTGGTATGCATGGTCCCCTCATCCCCATCCTGGTATTTATGACCCCCTCATCCCCATCTTGGTATGCATAGTCTCCTCATCCCCATCCTGGTATGCATGGTCTCCTCATCCCCATCATGGTATTCATGACCCCCTCATCCCCATCCTGGTATTTATGACCCCCTCATCCCCATCTTGGTATGCATAGTCTCCTCATCCCCATCCTGGTATGCATGGTCTCCTCATCCCCATCATGGTATTCATGACCCCCTCATCCCCATCCTGGTATTTATGACCCCCTCATCCCCATCTTGATATGCATAGTCTCCTCGCCCCATCCTGGTATGCATGGCCTCCTCATCCCCATCCTGGTATGCATGGTCTCCTCATTACCATCCTGGTATGCATGGCCCCCTCATCCCCATCATGGTATTCATGACCCCCTCATCCCCATCCTGGTATGCATGGCCCCTCATCCCCATCCTGCTATGCATGGCCCCTTCATCCCCAACCTGGTATTCATGACCCCCTCATCCCCATCCTGGTATGCATGGCCCCCTCATCCCCATCCTGCTATGCATGGCCCCTCATCCCCATCCTGTTATGCATGGCCCTCTCATCCCTATCCTGGTATGCATGGCCCCCTCATCCCCATCCTGGTATGCATTTTCTCCTCATCTCCTTCCTGGTATGCATGGCCCCATCATCCCCATCCTGGTATGCATGGCTCCTCATCCTTATCCTGGAATGCATGGCCCCCTCATCACTATCCTGGTCTGCATTGTCCCCTCATCCCCATCCTAGCATGCATGGCTCCTCATCACTATCCTTTTATGCATGGTCTCCTCATCCATCTACTGGTATGCATGGCTCCTTATCTTTATCCTGGTATGCATGGTCTCTTCATCCATCTCCTGGTATGCATGGCTCCTTATCTCTATCCTGGTATGCATGGCTCCTCATCCCCATCCTGGTATACACGGCCTCTTCATCCCCATCCTGGTATGCATGGCCCCTCATCCATCTCCTGGTATGCATGGCTCCTCCTCACTATCCTGGTATACATGGCCCCCTCATCCATCTCCTGGTATGCATTGTCCCCTCATCCCTATCCTTGTATGCATGGCCCCCTTATTCCCATCCTTGTATGCATGGCTCCTCATTCCTATCCTTGTATTCATGGCCCTTCATCCCTATCCTTGTATGCATGGCTCCTCATCCCCATCCTTGTATGCATGACTCCTCATCCCCATCCTTGTATGCATGGCTCCTAATCCCTTTCCTTGTATGCATGGCTCTTCATCCCTATCCTTGTATGCATGGCTCCTCATCCCTATCCTTGTATGCATGGCTCCTCATCCCTATCCTTGTATGCATGGCTCCTCATCCCCATCCTTGTATGCATGGCTCCTAATCCCTTTCCTTGTATGCATGGCTCTTCATCCCTATCCTTGTATGCATGGCTCCTCATCCCTATCCTTGTATGCATGGCTCCTCATCCCTATCCTTGTATGCATAGCTCCTCATCCCCATCCTTGTATGCATGGCTCCTAATCCCTTTCCTTGTATGCATGGCTCTTCATCCCTATCCTTGTATGCATGGCTCCTCATCCCTATCCTTGTATGCATGGCTCCTCATCCCTATCCTTGTATGCATAGCTCCTCATCCCCATCCTTGTATGCATGGCTCCTAATCCCTTTCCTTGTATGCATGGCTCTTCATCCCTATCCTTGTATGCATGGCTCCTCATCCCTATCCTTGTATGCATGGCTCCTCATCCCTATCCTTGTATGCATGGCTCCTCATCCCTATCCTTGTATGCATGGCTCCTCATCCCCATCCTTGTATGCATGGCTCCTAATCCCTATCCTTGTATGCATGGCTCTTCATCCCTATCCTTGTATGCATGGCTCCTAATCCCTATCCTTGTATGCATGGCTCCTCATCCCTATCCTTGTATGCATGGCTCCTCATCCCCATCCTTGTATGCATGGCTCCTCATCCCTATCCTTGTATGCATGGCTCCTCATCCCTATCCTTGTATGTATGGCCCCCATAGATTATATCAAGCTATTGGGTTGCTGGTTTCTCTCTGCCTTGATCCATCCATTCTTCCAACCATGATGTCCTTTCTCCAGTGATTGCTCTCTTCATATAACGTGTCCAAAGTGGGCAAGTCGCAGCTTGGTGATCCTTGTTTCGAGTGACATGTCTGGCTTGATTTGTTCCAAAATCAATTCATTTGTTCTTCTTCCCATCCTGGGTATTGATAGCATTCTTCTCCAGCATCTAATCTATTAATCTAATAAATTACTTATTTTAATGTAACATTATTTTAAAAATATTATTTTTAAAATGATGATTTTTTTAACGATCAGGTTAAACACTAGAACATGCAGAAGTAACCTATTATAACTGAAGCAGATCTATAATCTGAAATTTCATTCTGCTGTTTCCAGTATAGTAAAAGTTTCTAATCAGCCAGAAATGCAAAAGCAGCTACTCTAACAATAGAAATAAACTGTGGATTGTACTTGTTTCCATGGAGACAAAGAAAGTATTTTAGGTATCAGGAATTATTGAAGTATGTTACAACAATATCTAGCAACTTTCTTCTTCCACAACATAAAGCATAAGACACCATCCTCATAATAAATCATGATGAGATAGGGTCATACTAGGAAGATGGTTCTGGGACTTTGCCATGAAAACATCATGAATGTGATGGATAAAATAGATACATCACATGTCCACTATGCAAACAAAAATATTTGCGCTCCTCTCCTGATGATTAGATTCTGGTATTTGTGACTTTAAGGCTAAGTTCACACTGGGCATTTTTACTGATCTCTTGGCAGTAAAGAAGCAGCAGAAAAAAAGCATGTTTCTTTTGTTTTTCTTGCGTTTTTTCTGCATTTTTTCTGCATTTTTTGCGGCCGTTTTGCGTGCAAGATTTGTCTCTTGTGCATGCTGATAAAGTTTAGTGTTAAAAAAGTCCTTTTCCATAGAATCACAAAAAAATGCGGCAAAACATGATATCTGCATTTTTGGTGCATTTTTTCAGCGTTTTTTCACCACCCAACTTCAATGGATGAAAGACGCTGAAAAATCACTGAAAATATGCTGAAAGAAGTGACATGCTCTATGTTCAAAAAACAAATGCAAAGCACAAAATATTGATGACAAAAGAACAATGTGTGCATGAGATTTCTGAAAAAGCAGCTGAAAATTAGCATAAAAAAGCATCAGAAAAATGCAGCAAAAAACGCCTAGTGTATATTTATCCTTAACTAGCTGAAGAGCCCGGCGTTGCCTGGGCAGAGTAAATATCTGTGGTTAGTTATAGCACCTCACTTATCTTATTTTCCCATCACGCCTCTCATTTTCCCCCTCACATCTCTCATTTTCTCCTTTACACCTCTCATTTTCCCCCTCCTCTCATTTTCCCCCTCACTCCTCTCATTCTCCCCTAACACTTGTCATTTCGACCTCACATCTGTCATTTTCCGTTCACTCCACTATTTTCCCTCACTCCTCTCATTTTGCACTCACACTTTTTCATTTTCACCTCACACCCCTCATTTTCACCTCACACCTCTCATTTTCCCCTCAGTATATACATGTTTGTCATCTCTCTTATATATAGTATACACCTGTATGTCATCTCCTGTATATAGTATATACCTGTATGTCATCTCCCTGTAAATAGTATATACCTGCTGTATGTCATCTACTCCTGTATATTGTATATACCTATGTGTCATCTCCTCCTGTATATAGTATATACCTGTATGTCATCTCTTCTGTATATACTATATGCCTGTATGTCATCTCCTCCTATATATAGTATATAACTGTATGTCATCTCCTGTATATAGTATATACCTGTATATCATCTCCCCTGAATATAGTATATACCTACTGTATGTCTCCTCCTCCTCTATATACCTATATGTCATCTCCTCTTTTATATAGTATATACCTGTATGTCATCTCCTCCTGTATATAGTATATACGTGTGTCATCTCCTCCTGTATATAGTATATAGCTGTAAGTCATCTCCTCCTGCATATATTATAAACCTGTGTGTCATCTGCTCCTGTATATAGTATATTCCTGCGTGTCATCTCCTCCTGTATATAGTATATACCTGTGTGTCATCTCCCCTGTATATAGTATATACCTGTGTGTCATCTGCCCTGTATGTAGTATATACCTGTGTGTTATCTCCCCTGTATATAGTATGTACCTGTATGTCATCTCCCCTGTATATAGTATATACCAGTGTGTCATCTCCTCCTGTATATAGTATATACCTGTGTGTCATCTCCCCTGTATATAGTATATAAGTGTGTGTCATCTCCTCCTGTGTATAGTATATACCTGTATGTCATCTCCTCCTGTATATTTTATATACCTGTGTCATCTCCCCTGTATATAGTATATATACAGTGGGGCAAAAAAGTATTTAGTCAGTCAGCAATAGTGCAAGTTCCACCACTTAAAAAGATGAGAGGCGTCTGTAATTTACATCATAGGTAGACCTCAACTATGGGAGACAAACTGAGAAAAAAAAATCCAGAAAATCACATTGTCTGTTTTTTTTATCATTTTATTTGCATATTATGGTGGAAAATAAGTATTTGGTCAGAAACAAACAATCAAGATTTCTGGCTCTCACAGACCTGTAACTTCTTCTTTAAGAGTCTCCTCTTTCCTCCACTCATTACCTGTAGTAATGGCACCTGTTTAAACTTGTTATCAGTATAAAAAGACACCTGTGCACACCCTCAAACAGTCTGACTCCAAACTCCACTATGGTGAAGACCAAAGAGCTGTCAAAGGACACCAGAAACAAAATTGTAGCCCTGCACCAGGCTGGGAAGACTGAATCTGCAATAGCCAACCAGCTTGGAGTGAAGAAATCAACAGTGGGAGCAATAATTAGAAAATGGAAGACATACAAGACCACTGATAATCTCCCTCGATCTGGGGCTCCACGCAAAATCCCACCCCGTGGGGTCAGAATGATCACAAGAACGGTGAGCAAAAATCCCAGAACCACGCGGGGGGACCTAGTGAATGAACTGCAGAGAGCTGGGACCAATGTAACAAGGCCTACCATAAGTAACACAATACGCCACCATGGACTCAGATCCGGCAGTGCCAGATGTGTCCCACTGCTTAAGCCAGTACATGTCCGGGCCCGTCTGAAGTTTTCTAGAGAGCATTTGGATGATCCAGAGGAGTTTTGGGAGAATGTCCTATGGTCTGATGAAACCAAACTGGAACTGTTTGGTAGAAACACAACTTGTCGTATTTGGAGGAAAAAGAATACTGAGTTGCATCCATCAAACACCATACCTACTGTAAAACATGGTGGTGGAAACATCATGCTTTGGGGCTGTTTCTCTGCAAAGGGGCCAGGACGACTGATCCGGTTACATGAAAGAATGAATGGGGCCATGTATCGTGAGATTTTGAGTGCAAACTCCTTCCATCAGCAAGGGCATTGAAGATGAAACGTGGCTGGGTCTTTCAACATGACAATGATCCAAAGCACACCGCCAGGGCAACGAAGGAGTGGCTTTGTAAGAAGCATTTCAAGGTCCTGGAGTGGCCTAGCCAGTCTCCAGATCTCAACCCTATAGAAAACCTTTGGAGGGAGTTGAAAGTCCGTGTTGCCAAGTGAAAAGCCAAAAACATCACTGCTCTAGAGGAGATCTGCATGGAGGAATGGGCCAACATACCAACAACAGTGTGTGGCAACCTTGTGAAGACTTACAGAAAACGTTTGACCTCTGTCATTGCCAACAAAGGATATATTACAAAGTATTGAGATGAAATTTTGTTTCTGACCAAATACTTATTTTCCACCATAATGTGCAAATAAAATGTTAAAAAAACAGACAATGTGATTTTCTGGATTTTTTTTTCTCAGTTTGTCTCCCATAGTTGAGGTCTACCTATGATGTAAATTACAGACGCCTCTCATCTTTTGAAGTGGTGGAACTTGCACTATTGCTGACTGACTAAATACTTTTTTGCCCCACTGTATGTGTGTTATCTCCTCCTGTATTAAACCTCGTTCACACGTTATTTGCTCAGTATTTTTACCTCAGTATTTGTAAGCTAAATTGGCAGCCTGATAAATCCCCAGCCAACAGGATGCCCTCCCCCCTGGCAATATATATTAGCCCACACATACACATAATAGACAGGTCATGTGACTGACAGCTGCCGTATTTCCTATATGGTACAGTTGTTGCTCTTGTAGTTTGTCTGCTTATTAATCAGATTTTTATTTTTGAAGGATAATACCAGACTTGTGTGTGTTTTAGGGCGAGTTTCATGTGTCAAGTTGTGTGTGTTGAGTTGCGTGTGGCGACATGCATGTAGCAACTTTTGTGAGATGAGTTTTGTGTGGCGACATGCGTGTAGCAACTTTTTGTGTCAAGTTGCATGTGACAGGTTAGTGTAGCAAGTTGTGCGCAGCAAGTTTTGCGCATGGCGAGTTTTGCGCGTGGCGAGTTTTATGTGTGGTGCGTTTTGAGTAGGTGCAAGTTTTGTGTGAGGCAACTTTTGCATTTGTTGCAACTTTCGTGCATGTGGCAATTTCTCCGCGTGTGGCGAGTTTTCCATGAGGTGAGTTTTGCACGTGTGGCGAGTTTTGCGTGAGCCTAGTTTTGCACGTGGCGTGTTTTGCGCGTGGCGAGTTTTGAGCGGATATTTTTGTGTTTCGACTTTTATGTGGCGAGGTTGGTGTATGTGTGGTGAAATGTGTGAGGGTGGTATATGTGTTCAAGCACGTGGTAGTGTGTGGCGCATTTCATGTGTGTGTGTTCATATCCCCGTGTGTGGTGAGTATCCCATGTCGGGGCTCCACCTTAGCAACTGTATGGTATATACTCTTTGGCGCCATCGCTCTCACTCTTTAAGTCCCCCTTGTTCACATCTGGTAGCTGTCAATTTGCCTCCAACACTTTTCCTTTCTCTTTTTCTCCATTATGTAGATAGGGGCAAAATTGTTTGGTGAATTGGAATGCACGGGGTTAAAATTTCGCCTCACAACATAGCCTATGACACTCTTGGGGTCCAGACGTGTGACTGTGCAAAATTTTGTGGCTGTAGCTGCGACGGTGCAGATGCCAATCCCGGACATACGCACACACATTCAACTTTATATCTTAGATATACCTGTAAGTCATCTCCCCTGTATATAGTATATACCTGTATGTCATCCCCCCTGTATAAAGTATATACCTGTATGTCATCTCCTTCTGTATATAATATATAGCTGTATATCATCTCCCCTGTATATAGTATATACCTGTATGCCATCTCCTCCTGGCTGTCAATTTGCCTCCAACACTTTTCCTTTCACTTTTTCCCCATTATGTAGATAGGGGCAAAATTGTTTGGTGAATTGGAATGTGCGGGGTTAAAATTTTGCCTCACAACATAGCCTATGACGCTCTCGGGGTCCAGACGTGTGACTGTGCAAAATTTTGTGGCTGTAGCTGCAACGGTGCAGATGCCAATCCCGGACATACATACACACACACATACACACATTCAGCTTTATATATTAGATGTGGCACTGTCTGTGAATGCCATCTTTGTTAAATGTTTGCTAGTGAAATTTATCAATGCTAGACTTGTCACTGTTGATTTGTATATGTTTTTATTGTGATATGGGGAGGGGTAAAAATGCGCCTCTTCTCTGTTACTCACTACAGAGTTCTAAACTGACTTTGGAAGTGAAATCTGCACAAGGATTGTTGGCTGTGACCTTCATGAAATGGGTTTCTATGATCAAACACCTGTGTAATGTTAAAGGGAACCTGTCAGGTGGATTGTGCACAGTAGTGAGCCGCGGCAAATTTTAGGCCACACCTCTGACCACACCCATTTCACAACTAGTCATACCCATATCCAAGTCCCAACCACACCCATTTAGCACTGCTAATCACACTGTTTCATATACAATAATTAAAACCAAAAAAAATATGGCCACACAGTGCTCCATACTGTATAATGGCCACACATGATGCTCAATACTGTAAAATGGCCACACATGATGCTCATTACTGTATAATGGCCACACATGATGCTCCATACTTTATAATGGCCACACATGATGCTCCATACTGTATAATGACCCCACATGATGCTCAATAGTGTATAATGCCCCCCTCCCAGCTTGTGTGCATAGCTCATATCCCTCCCATCCCATATGCATGGCTCATATCCCCCCTCCTGCTCCTGTATGCATGGCTCATATTCCCCCATATGCAGGGCTCATAATTCCCCCCTGTATGCATGGCTGATGGCTCATATTCCCCCGTGTGCATGGCTCATAATTCCCCCCCCCCTGTATGCATGGCTGATGGCTCATATTCCCCCATATGCATGGCTCATAATCCCCCCCCTGTATGCATGGCTGATGGCTCATATTCCCCCATATACATGGCTCATAATTCCCCTCCCTGTATGCATGGCTGATGGCTCATATTCCCCCGTATGCATGGCTCATAATTCCCCCCCTGTATGCATGGCTGATGGCTCATATTCCCCCGTATGCATGGCTCATAATTCCCCCCCTGTATGCATGGCTGATGGCTCATCTCTCACCCCCTCCCCCGCTCCTTCTCCCGCTCCTTCTCCCGCTCCTTCTCCCATCTTGCATGGTGCGGGCGGCTTACCTTCCTCCTTCATCCCCCCGTCCCCTGTCCCTCATACTCACCTGTCAGCTGTCCCACACCGCACGGCCGCGCCAACATCCCTCTGGCTCTGTCCCGAATCCCGGCACAGCGCCTTCTTCCTGAGTGAGCGGTCATGTGGTACCGCTCATTAAGGTCATGAATATGTGCATATTCATGGCCTTAATGAGCGGTACCATGTGACCGCTCACTCAGGACGCGCTACAGACGCTGAGACCAGGCATCGCTGGAGCAGGGTGAGTATCGTCTTCAAGGAGGGTGGGTGGGACTCGGAGGCGGGGGGGCGGGAAGTGGGTTTCGGGGGGCGGGGCGGTCGGTCGGGTTTGTGACCCAGGACTTTAAAAAAAAAACCCTTGCTCAGGTGCCGCCCCCCGCAATGTCGCCGTCCAAGGCACGTGCCCTCGAGTGCCTAGTGGCAAATACGGCCCTGCAAATAAGCTATCAGTCCAGCAGAACACAGTGCTCGGCGTGAAATTAAACTAAAGTGAAGGAGGCTTGGGAAGAGCTTCCATGCACCAAAAGACCTTGTGATTAACCCCTTAATGACCAGGGGTATTTCAGTTCTTGAATTCTTGAATCCTCTGGTTCCCTGGTAGGCCAGTCCAACCCTGCTGCTTTGCCATCTTAAATAGATATGTCCACATATACCTTTTCTCATGTGTATGCATTATGTTAATACTTACCTGTTTGTGGTTACAATATTGTATATTTATCTCTTCTGCTCTTCCACTTTATTTTGGCCTTTTCACCTTTTTGGATATATACATTCTGCTGGTGACAAATTGTGTACACTTATTTTTCCATATTGCCCTGGATATTTACATATGTGTACGACTATCTGCTATAATAATCTGATTTCATTCTTTTGCACATGTCCGCCCTCTTTCTGGGGGTTTTTTGCTCTCCCTGTCTTTCTACATTTTTTGAATCTCTTTATATCTGACAGCTCCTTTCTTCCTGTGACAGATACAGGCTGTTCATATACTGGCTAAGTTATACTTAGGAAATGTAGTATTAATACAGCATTCTGTATATAACTAGCATTTTGCATTTTGTCTTTTTTGGGAAGGGAGTTGAATTTTGTTAAAAAAAAAGTCTTTAAAAAAAAGACATTAACTGCATATCTGTTTGTACACACCTGTTTTACTAGTCCATTTGGCCAACTATACACACCACACCTATACTTTGTCCTGCTGCCACATTTTGCTTTCTATACATATACCTACCTAACATTTCTTAATATGACAACGAAAAAGGAGCTCACCACTTTGGCTGAAAGTGAAGTTTGCTGGAAGGAGTTATTGACGGTGGGTGCTATCTTCTGCTGGTGGGGTACAACAATGGCAAAAAAAAGGAAAAATTCAGCAGAACCATCCACTAAGTGTAAAAAAATTAATCAATTTATAGGAAATCCGTTAAAACACAAAAAAGCCTATAGGCGGTTTATAAAAAATGGACGCAGATATCATGACTAAGGAGCGGTTTCGAAAGAAACACTTTGGTTTTTTTATACGTGTTCTTTTGCTTTTTCGTGTTTTAATGGATTTCCAATACATTGAATAATTTACAGGATAGGTGTGCTGAATAGGGTTGAGCGACCTTTACTTTTATAGGATCGGGTCGGGTTTCACGAAACCCGACTTTTTCAAAAGCCGGGTCGAGTGAAATCAGCCGATCCTATAAAAAAGTCGGGGTCGGGGTCGGCCGAAACTCGAAACCTAATGCAGTGCATTGGGTTTCCAATGGTTCCCATGGTCTGAAGGAGCGGAAACTCTCCTTCAGGCCCTGGGATCCATATTTAAGTGTAAAATAAAGAATTAAAATAAAAAATATCGCTATACTTACCCTCTGACGCGCCCTGGTACTAACCGGGAACCTTCCTTCCTTCGAATCAGCGCTTCCAGGACCTTGCGGTGACGTCGCGGTGACGTCGCGGCTTGTGATTGGTCGCGCGGCCGCCCATGTGACCGCTCGCGCGACCAATCACAAGCCGCGACGTCACCGCGACGTCACGCAAGGTCCTGCAAGCGCTGATTCTTAGGAAGGAAGGCTGCCGGAAAGAAGCAGGGCGCGTCCGAGGGTGAGTATATTCCTATTAGGTATATACTCACCCTCGGACGCGCCCTGCTTCTTTCCGGCAGCCTTCCTTCCTAAGAATCAGCGCTTGCAGGACCTTGCGTGACGTCGCGGTGACGTCGCGGCTTGTGATTGGTCGCGCGAGCGGTCACATGGGCGGCCGCGCGACCAATCACAAGCCGCGACGTCACCGCGACGTCACCGCAAGGTCCTGGAAGCGCTGATTCGAAGGAAGGAAGGTTCCCGGTTAGTACCAGGGCGCGTCAGAGGGTAAGTATAGCGATATTTTTTATTTTAATTCTTTATTTTACATTAACTATGGATTCCGATACTGATTTCCGATATTGCAAACATATCGGAAATCGGAATCGGAATTCCGATACCACATTCAGAAGATCGCCGACTTCATGGCCGACCCCACACAGGGGTCGGGTCGGGTTTCATGAAACCTGACTTTGCCAAAAGTCGGCGACTTCTGAAAGTGGCCGACCCCTTTCGCTCAACCCTAGTGCTGAATATTCCCTGTTCATTTTTACATTTCTTATTATGTTTGTTTTGGCAAGGGTAGAATAATTGGGGTTCAAAGAAAATGTCAAGTCAAAGTTTATTACAGTGTTGTAACAAATATATTGTAAAAGAAAAAGTATCAATGGTAATTGACAAACTAATATAAAAGAAAAAAAATTACCATGCCTAAGAATGTGGGAGCCACCAGGAGCAGCAAAAGCACTGCCATAACCAATGGCAGAAGCCACTCAGATGGTAGTACTACCAAATCCAGTACACAATTGGACTCCATTGCCTTTGGAAAGTGTATTAGTAAGGATACGATGACGAGCATCATGGAATATACAGCACTTTACTCATCTCAGTCACTCAGTTACATCAGAATGATGTTTCCTCCAACAGCGATATCATCAGTTTGAGTTACAGTTCTGCAGTCTAAGTTATCACAATTTACTGAAAGGGATAATTTTTGGACCATTTTTTAATTAAAAAAAAAAAGCCAATGAAAATCTGTCAGTGCACTATGTTATAGAACGGACTGTTGGTTAGGTTACTACTGGGTCACCATCCATTTTTATGTTGAGATAACTTTCACATACCTGTAACAAAGGCTGTGTTTACATTAAAGAGATTGAAAGAGATTGTTACGCATGTATTTTTAGGGAAAATTTTAGCACCTGCAAATTGCAGAGAATTTATTGGAAAAATGCACAGAACCTGTTGAGTTTGAATTTCAAATGTTTCAATCAAATCTAGTTAGGGGCAAATGACCAATTGAGACAAAAAGCACCATTTTTCAGAGGTCTTCATGAGATTAAAATGTATTTCCTGCATCCTAAAACCCAGCACTCACTCTATCTAATAAAAACTCATGACTCCATGAGTGTTTCAGTAATCCCACCTGATGACCAGTTTTTCCAGCACAAATAACATTATATCAGACTTGTCAGAGATAATTGATTTTCATTTGCTGCCATTAGTGAAATCCCTATAGAGTGCATTAGAATTGTGCAACATGTACTGGCAGAATCTCAATCATTTCTTGAAAACATTTTTAATGCGCTCCTTTCTCTTCTGTGTCTTTATACACATGCACGAACAATTCTAGATATTTTATAATCATTTTTTCCTGTATATTGAGAAGTGTAATATTTTAGCTCCTCCAGGATGTTTCATGACATGGTTCATAGAATCCCAACCCATTTACAACTAATTGACAGGTGTGGCACTATTTCTTGAAGAAAACATACATGTTTTTCTAAGCATGGACAACACCTTAAAGTGAACCTGTCACCAGGAATAACATTGTTAGCCTGCACATATGGGGTTAATCTGCAGGTTATGGACATAATGATGCTGTCTGATGCCTGCACCTAGCCAAATGCAGAGGAGAGAAAATATTAACTTTATTCTCCCCAGCCGGCATTCAGTATTCAGTCATGGAGATGTGAGCAGCTCAGTCACCGCTCTAAGTATAAAGAGGCATGTGTTGTGAATTCTGCTCTTGGGTTCCCTCCAGTGGTTGTTGGTGGGAATGCAGTTGTCTCTGACTCGCAGTCCTGGCCAGGTGTATCGGATAATTACAATTCTGACTGGGATATTTAGGTGTGCCGGGTTCATTAGCCCTTTCCAGTTGTCTATGTTTCTTTGGAAGTATTGGTTCTCTGCCTGGCCTAACCTGCTTAGCTGCCAATTTCAGCAAAGATAAGTGTTTTGTTTTTGTATCTGTGGCACACTGCTGTGTGCTTGTTTCAGTTTATTCCTGCTCTGATTGTAGGATTCACTGGAGTTGCAGATATACGCTCCTACATCTTTAATTAGATGTAGGAAGTTTTTGTATATCCTGCTGTGGATTTTTTGAAGGGTTTTTATACTGAACGCACAGAACTCTGTCCTATCCTGTCCTATCTAGCTAGAGTGGCCTCCTGTGCTAAATCCTGTTTTTTCTGCCTGTGTATGTTTTTTCCTCTCCGACTCACCGCCAATATTTGTGGGGGGCTGTCTATCCTTTGGGGATTTTCTCTGAGGCAAGATAGTATTCCGATTTCCATCTTTAGGGTAATTTAGTCCTCCAGCTGTGACGAGGTATCTAGGTGTGTTAGGTACACTACACGGCTACTTCTAGTTGCGGTGTTAAGT
This sequence comes from Ranitomeya imitator, assembly GCF_032444005.1. Taxonomy (NCBI): domain Eukaryota; kingdom Metazoa; phylum Chordata; class Amphibia; order Anura; family Dendrobatidae; genus Ranitomeya; species Ranitomeya imitator. The sequence continues at coordinate 146,451,725 of NC_091288.1, read as the reverse complement.
TCAGGGTTGCGATCAGTATAGTGGCCACTTTCTCCAGTGAAAGTTCTCATGCAGCTCCAAGGTCACCGGATCATAACAGTACAACTGGACAACAATGAGTTAATTGCATCTCAGAAGAAGGGAGGAAAGATCTTGAGCCATTTTTTTTCTCCAGTCTTTTTTGTCTTCTCCTCCCTCTTTATATCTGGGTGGCTGAAGAGCCTTGTGCTAGCATGAATGTTCAGGAATTAGCTTCTCGTATAGACCAGCTTGCTGCTAGAGTACAGGGTATTTCTGATTACATTGTTCAGACTCCTGCTTTAGAACGGAAGATACCTACTCCTGATTTGTTTTTTTGGTGACAGGTCCAAATTTTTGAGTTTTAAAAACAACTGTAAACTGTTTTTTGCATTGAAACCTCGATCCTCCGGTGATTCCATTCAACAAGTTAAAATCATCATTTCCCTGCTGCGTGGTGATCCACAGGATTGGGCATTTTCCCTGGAATCTGGGGATCCTGCTTTGCTTAATGTAGACTCCTTCTTTCAGGCGTTAGGATTACTGTATGATGAACCTAATTCTGTGGATCAAGCTGAGAAGACCTTGTTGGCCCTGTCTCAGGGTCAGGAGGCGGCAGAATTATATTGTCAGAAATTCAAAAAATGGTCTGTATTGACTAAATGGAATAATGATGCTTTGGCGGCAATTATCAGAAAGGGTCTTTCAGAATCCATTAAAGATGTTATGGTGGGGTTTCCCACACCCTCCAATCTGAGTGATTCTATGTCTCTGGCCATTCAGATTGACCGGCGCTTGCGGGAGCGCAGAACTGTGCGCGCTATGGCGTTATCCTCAGAGCAAATTCCTGAGCCTATGCAGTGTGATAGGATTCTGTCTAAAACAGAACGACAAGGTTTCAGACATCTCAATATGTTGTGTTATTATTATGGCGACGCTTCCCATGTCATTTCTGTCTGCCCTAAGCGGACCAAGAGGATCGCCAGTTCATTTACCATCAGTACTGTACAACCTAAATTTCTGTTATCTGTGTCCTTGATCTGTTCATTGTCATCATTTTCTGTCATGGCGTTTGTGGATTCAGGCTCCGCCTTGAACTTAATGGACTTTGAGTTTGCCAGGCGTTGTGGTTTTCCCTTGCAGCCTTTGCAGAACCCTATTCCTTTAAGGGGCATTGATGCTACACCCTTGGCTAAAAATAAGCCCCAGTTTTGGACACAGGTGACCATGCGCATGGCGCCAGCCCATCAGGAAGATTGTCGATTTCTGGTGTTGCATAATTTGCATGATGCTATCGTGCTTGGTTTTCCATGGTTGCAGGTACATAATCCTGTTTTGGATTGGAAGTCCATGTCTGTGACTAGTTGGGGTTGTCAGGGGGTTCATAATGATGTTCCTCTGATGTCTATCGCCCCTTCTCCCTCTTCTGAAATTCCAGAGTTTTTGTCTGATTTTCAGGATGTATTCGATGAGCCCAAGTCCAGTTTCCTTCCACCACACAGGGACTGCGATTGTGCTATTGACTTGATTCCAGGCTGTAAGTTTCCTAAGGGACGACTTTTCAACCTGTCTGTACCTGAACATGCCGCCATGCGGAGCTATATTAAGGAGTCGTTGGAGAAAGGGCATATTCGGCCATCTTCTTCACCATTGGGAGCGGGGTTCTTTTTTGTTGCTAAAAAAGATGGTTCCTTAAGACCCTGTATTGATTATCGCCTCTTGAATAAGATCACGGTCAAGTTTCAATATCCTTTACCTTTGCTTTCCGATTTGTTTGCTAGGATTAAGGGAGCTAGTTGGTTTACTAAGATTGACCTTCGGGGGGCTTATAATCTTGTTCGTGTTAAGGAGGGTGATGAATGGAAAACATGCCCGAGGGCCATTTTGAATATCTTGTGATGCCATTCGGACTCTCTAATGCTCCATCGGTTTTTCAGTCCTTCATGCATGATATCTTCCGGGGTTATCTTGATAAATTCTTGATTGTATATTTGGACGATATTTTGATTTTTTCCGATGATTGGGAGTCTCATGTGCAGCAGGTCAGGATGGTATTTCAGATCCTTCGTGACAATGCCTTGTTTGTGAAAGGGTCTAAGTGTCTTTTTGGGGTGCAGAAGGTTTCCTTTTTGGGCTTTATTTTTTCTCCCTCGTCTATAGAGATGGATCCGGTTAAGGTTCAGGCCATTCATGATTGGATTCAGCCCACATCCGTGAAGAGCCTTCAGAAATTTTGGGGTTTTGCTAATTTTTATCGCCGTTTCATTGCTAATTTTTCCAGCGTGGTTAAACTCTTGACTGATTTGACGAAGAAGGGCGCTGATGTGGCGAATTGGTCCCCTGCGGCTGTCTCTGCCTTTCAGGAACTTAAACATTGTTTTACTTCTGCTCCTGTGTTGCGTCAACCGGATGTTTCTCTTCCGTTTCAGGTTGAGGTTGACACTTCTGAGATTGGGGCAGGAGCTGTTTTGTCTCAAAGGGATCCTGTTGGTTCCTTAATGAAACTGTGTGCCTTCTTTTCCCGTAAGTTTTTGCCTGCTGAACGCAATTATGATGTCGGCAATCGGGAGTTGTTGGCTATGAAGTGGGTGTTTGAGGAGTGGCGACATTGGCTTGAGGGAGCTAAGCACCGTATTGTGGTCTTGACCGATCATAAGAATCTGATTTACCTCGAGTCTGCCAAACGGTTGAATCCTAGACAGGCTCGATGGTCCTTGTTTTTTTCTCGTTTTGATTTCGTGGTCTCGTACCTTCCGGGTTCTAAGAATATTAAGGCTGATGCCCTCTCTAAGAGTTTTTTGCCTGATTCTCCTGAGGTCTTGGAACCGGTTGGTATTCTGAAAGAAGGGGTGGTCCTTTCTGCCATTTCTCCTGATTTACGATGGGTTCTTCAGGAATTTCAGGCTGACAAACCTGACCGCTGTCCTGTGGGGAAACTGTTTGTTCCTGACAGATGGACTAGTAGAGTGATTTCTGAGGTTCACTGTTCCGTGTTGGCTGGTCATCCTGGCATTTTTGGTACCAGAGACTTGGTTGGTAGGTCCTTTTGGTGGCCTTCTTTGTCGCGTGATGTGCGTTCTTTTTGTGCAGTCCTGTGGGACTTGTGCGCGGGCCAAGCCTTGTTGCTCCCGTGCTAGTGGGTTGCTTTTGCCATTGCCGGTCCCTGAGAGGCCCTGGACGCATATTTCTATGGATTTTATTTCCGATCTTCCTGTTTCCCAGAGGATGTCGGTTATCTGGGTTGTTTGTGACCGATTCTCTAAGATGGTTCATTTGGTGCCTTTGCCTAAATTGCCTTCTTCTTCTGATTTGGTTCCGTTGTTTTTTCAGAATGTGGTCCGTTTGCATGGTATTCCGGAGAATATTCTGTCCGACAGAGGTTCCCAGTTTGTTTCTAGGTTTTGGCGGGCCTTTTGTGCCAAGCTGGGCATTGATTTGTCTTTTTCTTCTGCATTTCATCCTCAGACAAACGGCCAGACCGAGCGAACTAATCAGACTTTGGAGACTTATTTCAGATGCTTTGTGTCTGCTCATCAGGATGATTGGGTGGCTTTTTTGCCATTGGCCGAGTTTGCCCTTAATAATCGGGCTAGTTCGGCTACTTTGGTTTCGCCTTTCTTTTGTAATTTTGGTTTTCATCCTCGGTTTTCTTCTGGGCAGATTGAGCCTTCTGACTGTCCCCACTACAGCGTGGGTTTCCTCTGAGTGCCATCCTGTGGGGTAAGGATTCAGGGTGTTTATGTGATCGCTCATTATATTGTCACTAATTAGAGCCTGTGTACAGGGCTCAGGGATCCGTCCACACGGACTTGATTAGTTTTTTTAGACCTGATACACCCTGACCCCTTCCAACTATGTTTAATTGTTGCACTATGCACCTTACGAAAATATAAATGGCATCAGTTTTTCTCCACGCTGTTTTTTATCTGTGCTACCATAGCTATCTCTTTTGCCTGCAATACTTTTGTGTACTATTTTTTGTGTCATTTGATATCTGATTACTGTCTATGTATATTTAATAAACTTGATATTTTTATGGACAAACACTCCCTTTTCTTCTATATAATGCAGTATTGGGAGTGTCCTATATGCATTTATGAATAATACCTCTCTGTAGTGGGCTCCCCTATTGTGGTTGTGAGTATGGTGGAGAGGTCTCGCATTTTTTGTTTCAGTTTGGGCTTGTTATATTAATTTAGTTGCATTGTTAAGTTCAGGGTTGCGATCAGTATAGTGGCCACTTTCTCCAGTGAAAGTTCTCATGCAGCTCCAAGGTCACCGGATCATAACAGGCATGCAACAAGAATTACATTATTATTCACAATCAAATTAGTCCAATGTAAATACAATTTCATACAGTATTGGGGCCATTATACAGTATAAGAACTACTATTGGGGCCATTATACAGTTTGGGAGCTAATGACGGGGGCCATTATACAGCTTGGGAGCTAATATGGAGACTACTGTGAGAGGCCCTCATACAGTGTGGGAGCCAATATAATGTGTGGGGACCACTGTGGGGTGCTCATACTGACTGTGTATAGAGGAGCAGTAGTTGAAATATGCTGTGAATAGTGGAGCTGTGAGTCCCTCATATTGTGTATAGGGGAGATGTAGGGAAAATATACTGTGCATAGTGGAGCTGTGGGTCCCTTATATTGCGTATAGGGGAGCTGTAGAGGAAATATACTGTGTATAGTGGAGCTGTGAGTCCCTCATACTGTGTAAAGGGGAGCTGTAGTTGAAATATACTGTGAATAGTGGAGCTGTCAGTCCCTCATACTGTGTATAGGGGAGCTGTAGGGCAAATATACTGTGCATAGTGGAGCTGTGGGTCCCTTATATTGCGTATAGGGGAGCTGTAGAGGAAATATACTGTGAATAGTGGAGCTGTGGGTCCCTCATACTGTGTATAGGGGAGCTGTAGTTGAAATATACTGTGAATAGTGGAGCTGTCAGTCCCTCATACTGTGTATAGGGGAGCTGTAGGGCAAATATACTGTGTATAGTGGAGTTGTGGGTCCCTCATACTATGTTTAGGGGAGCTGTAGGAGAATATACTGTGTATAGTGGAGCTGTGGGTCCCTCATACTGTGTATAGGGGAGATGTAGGGAAAATATACTGTGCATAGTGGAGCTGTGGGTCCCTCATACTGTATATAGGGGAGCTGCAGTTGAAATATACTGTGTATAGTGGAGCTGTGGGTCCCTCATACTGTGTATATGGGAGCAGTAGGGGAAGTATACTGTGTATAGTGGAGCTGTGAGTCCCTCATACTGTGTATAGGGGAGCTGGAGGGGAAATATATGTGTATAGTGGAGCTGTGAGTCCCTCATACTGTGTATAGGGGAGCTGTACGGGAAATATATTGTGTATAGTGGAGCTGTGGGTCTCTCATACTGTGTATAGGGGAGCTGTAGGGGAATTTTACAGTGCATAGTGGAGCTGTGGGTCTCTCATACTGTGTATAGGGGCACTGTAGGGGAAGTATATTGTGTATAGTGGAGCTGTGAGTCCCTCATACTATGTATAGGGGAGCTGTAGGGGAAATATACTGTGTATAGTGGAGCTGTGAGTCACTCATACTGTGTACAGGGGAGCTGTAGGGGAAAATTACTGTGAATAGTAGAGCTGTGAGTCCCTCATACTGTGTATAGGGGAGCTGTAGGGGAAATATACTGTGAATAGTGGAGCTGTGAGTCCCTCATACTGTGTATAGGGGAGCTGTATGGGAAATATACTGTGAATAGTGGAGCTGTGGGTCCCTCATACTGTGTATAGGGGAGCTGTATGGGAAATATACTGTGTATAGTGGAGCTGTGGGTCCCTCATACTGTGTATAGTGGAGCTGTAGGGGAAATATACTGTGTATAGTGGAGCTGTGGGGCCCTCATACTGTGTATAGGGGAGCCGTAAGGGAAATATACTGTGTATAATGGAGCTGTGGGTCCCTCATACTGTGCATAGGGGAGCTGTAGGGGAAATATACTGTGTATATTGGAGCTGTGGGGCCCTCATACTGTGTATAGGGGAGCCGTAAGGGAAATATACTGTGTATAATGGAGCTGTGGGGCCCTCATACTATGTATAGGGGAGCTGTAGGGGAAATATACTGTGTATAGTGGAGCTGTGAGTCACTCATACTGTGTACAGGGGAGCTGTAGGGGAAAATTACTGTGAATAGTAGAGCTGTGAGTCCCTCATACTGTGTAAAGGGGAGCTGTAGTTGAAATATACTGTGAATAGTGGAGCTGTGGGTCCCTCATACTGTGTATAGGGGAGCTGTAGTTGAAATATACTGTGAATAGTGGAGCTGTCAGTCCCTCATACTGTGTATAGGGGAGCTGTAGGGCAAATATACTGTGTATATTGGAGCTGTGGGGCCCTCATACTGTGTATAGGGGAGCCGTAAGGGAAATATACTGTGTATAATGGAGCTGTGGGTCCCTCATACTGTGTATAGGGGAGCTGTAGGGGAAATATATTGTTAATAGTGGAGTTGTGGGGCCCTCATACTGTGTATAGGGGAGCGGTAAGGGAAAAATACTGTGTATAATGGAGCTGTGAGTCCCTCATACTGTGTATAGTGGAGCTGAACATTTTGAGGACTCAGGACAATATTAAATATTAAGTGGTCACTTAAGAAGCTTTACTGTTACAGGGGCACTCAGAGTTTTGTGACTGGCAAAGATGACTTTCTTCTTTCTAGAGACTATATGTGGAAACTGCTTTCACTGTGGCACAGAGGCACAGTGGTGGCATTACTATGTGGGGCAGTAAGAGGAGCTTTTTTTTTTGTTAGATGGGAACGATGCTGGAAAAGTGATAAATCACATGTGTCTTTGTTGTAATATCTGCAGCTGAGCCCTGGCTCGAGATGTTGTCGTGTTAGTCTGGGCCAGATGGAAGATACGGGAAAAGTGAATGATTCCATCAGAAAGAATGTCAGCTGTAAGTCACTGTTAATAACTGTACTGTAATCTCTATATGATCCCCAGCACTGGTATCTAGCACCATATGGTGGTAATAACAGGGTTCCTTTTGGCTAAATATTAATTTTCAGTAATACCATGGTCATCGGCTGAGGTCCCCCTATGCCACTATAGTTGTAATCAGGGTTACCTGGTTAGGGGCCCACTCAGATGTTTCCAACCCCCTGAGCTAAACCCCTAGCTACGCCTGTGGCTGGAGAATTTGGAAGTGGTCAGCAATGAGTCCAGATCTAATTCCCATTGAACACATGTGGAGAGATAATAAAACTGCTGTAGGTAGAAGGACCCTTCAAATATGAGAGACCAGGAGCAGTATCCAAAAGAATTGTGGTCTGAAATTCCAGTTGAGAGGTGTAAGAAGCTTGTTGATTGTTATAGCAAGCGATTGATTGCAGTTATTTATTCCAAAGGATGTGCAACCAAATATAAAATTGATGGTGCCAACAATTTTGTCTGGCCAATTTTGGGGGTTTTGCGTGAAGTTATGTCTAATTAGCTTTTTTTCTGTGGTAGTTTTGCCTTGAATCCACAATCCACATAAAGGAAATAAACATGTGTATAACAAAACGTGTGTAATGACAATAATATTCTGGGAGAAATACTTCATTTTTTGGAATGTCAACAGTTTTGACCATGCCTGTATGATAATCAAGAATTGATGTGTTTTTATTCACTTCTAAAAAATAGCTTATAGATAACAATTTTTTTTTAATTTGGAGAGGATCCATAAAAAGGTTAAAGTATTCCTTGGGCATTGAGATTCTAATGACTGGGGCTTGAATTTTAGTTAGCATGTTGATGCAAAGGAGATGGTGTTTCTACATTTATTACACTTGCAATCATAGAAAGAGTGTTGCACGAAATCTGCCTAGGTCAGAGCTGCAGAGGGCAAATGGAAGAAAAAAGAAACCCTTCAGCAAAAGAAAAAATAAGTATAAAACTGCACAATTATTCGTTATGGTTGAAAATCATTGTAATCACAGCAGAACCACATGTAGACACACTAAACCTTCAAATGTAGTCTTTTTTATTCTTTAGACATCCCCATCATGTTAATTTAATAATGGATGAATTATCTTTACATGTAAATACATACAAAGCAAGTGAAAAATTAACATAAAATTAATATACTGTATTTATTATTGCATTATATGAAACATCCCATGAATGATTTATCTATGTTTATAGATGTTTAATGACATGAACAGTTTTTCGTAGAGATCTATTAACAGAGAGTTTTATATGTGAAATACATTTTTTTTGCACATTCGAGGATTTTTTTACATGTATGCAATAGTAGATACATGTAATTATTTAGTTGAATGAATAAAAGAAGAAAAAAGGACAACAAAGTATGGATTTTGATAAATTAATTTGAGATAAGTGAAAAAAAATTTTTTTTTTCAAAACAATGTTTTCATCTGCAATATTATTCTAATTATGAATATAAAAGTATTTTTTGCATCCATCCAGAGAATTATAACATCCTTATAAAAATGAATTATGTTATGTCTGATATACCTTATAAATAATTGATGTAGGGAAGAGTTTGGATTTTGGGTTGAATAATTATTACGTTATTGAATCACATTCTTTGTATATAACTTTTGCATCATTTTTGAACATTTTTATTAACTGTGGTGATGTCATTTCCTTGGTGTTACTCATAATAATCTAATTTCATGGTTGTTCCACTATCACTATTGACAAAAGCATGAGATAGGTAGAAACATCTGATTGTTTAGATTCCACTAGATTAAAGAGTGCAGACCAGCTACTTATTATTCTGATCAGTGATGTGCGTCACTCACCCGCACTCAATGGCTGTAGGACGCATGCATAGATGTGGCACAAAAAGGGGATACAAAAAAGGAAAAAAGGAAAAGTCATGGCCAAATGCGAGCACAGACACAAATCGGTGGCCTGCGTTAGGCCAGGTCACACTTGTAAGTGCAATGTGAGAAACTTGCACGAGTCTCTCGCATCAATACCCGGCACTGCTGCCAGCACTCGGGACCAGAGTGTTCCTCTGCATAGAAATACAGCCACACACTCCAGTCCTCAGCGCCGGGTGTTGATGAGAGAGACTCACGTGAGTTTCTCACATTACACTCGCAAGTGTGACACCAGTCTTACTTATAAGCTGCTCAGTGGCTGCAGGATGCCCGCATGGAGGTGATGCAAAGGGGGTGGAGAAAAATAGACAGGGAAAATAAGTCCTGGAAAAAAGTGAGAACAGGTGCCGATCTGGGATTTGCATCCCTGATCAGTGCTTGGCCTCTATAGGGCGCACGCAAGGATTTGATGCAAAAGGGAGGAGAAAAAATGAACATGGAAAAAAGACCTGTAAAAAAGTGAGCACGCATGCTTATCAGTGATGTGCTACAGGAAAGGATAGCTGTGGAAGTTCCGCAATGCTGGTGGAGTTGAAAAACCACACAAACAGGTTTCCATTTTTTTTATTTTTTCAACACATCGTCTTCTTCAGGACAAAAAAAAATTGCCAGCAACATGATGCACACACATTTATAACCCTGAAGTTTCAAATATTGGTGTCAAATGGACACATGATTTGTCAGAGTTCTTTCCAATGTTGGAAAAAAAGTTGTGCTCATTCACAAATTAAGAGACTAATTAAATATGGCAATGATGAAATATGAAGTTTAAAACATAATTAATTGCCTGCGGGTGTCAGCTATATGTCAGCTGCAATGCCCATGATTAGAGTTGAGCGACCTTGACCTTTTTAGAGTCGAGCCGGGTTTTGCGAAACCCGACTATGTCCAAAGTCGGGTCGAGTGAAATCGGCCGATTATGACGTAAAGTCGGGATCGACCGAAACACGAAACCCAATGCAAGTCAATGGGGCAGCATAGTCGGCAGTGAGTGGGGGCCAGGAAAACACCTAGAGTGCCCATTTTAATGTCAAAACCATCCATTCTTCTTAATGAAGCTTGTCAAGCGTAATTTACCTTAAAATAATTGGAAGGCATTTGAAATTGGGGGTCATTTGGCTAAAGTTGTGGGGGGTAGGGCTGGTTCAAGTAATTAGTGGGCCCAGTAAATCTGGACCACGTCACGGCAGTGGAGCAGGGAGAGGTAAGTATTTCAACTTTGCAAGTGCTGTGATCCTGAGCAAGCAGGGGGGGCCCACTCGTTGGCATTGGCACTGGCACAGGGCCCCTCAAAGTACAGCGGTGTGTTTGCACGGCGGGGGCGCCTCCCACCGGCAGCAACACTTTTGCGTACTATGAGAGGCCCTGTGCCAGTGACGTCGCCAACTAGTATTCCTCCCCCCACCTGATGAAGGAACCTGCACTTTCATCTGCACCTTCCTCTTTGTCCCCGTGTAAGGTGGTATGGTATGCGGGAAGAGCAACCTGACTTTCAGCAGGGTCACAATGTTGTTGTGTAGCGTGCACGGGGAATGTTGCGTTATGGGTCAATGTACCAGCAGACTCATCTATCACTGGCTGGGCAATGGGCACGATGAAGTGGAAACACAGATATAGGCCCAAAGAAGAAAGTGGGCTAAATGCAGTTCAAAATTGGTAACACAGGAATAACCAGGGGGCATTGCAGTGGAGGACAACTGGAATGAGAGGCTGACACAGAGAGTAGGGCCAAATCAGTAAGTAGTCGAAATGCAGTTCAAAATTGGCAACCGTAGTAAACAGGCGGCACAGCTTTGTTCAGTGGAGGAGAACAGCAAGGAGTGGCAGACACCGATAGTAGGCCCCAACCCAACTAGTAGGCCAAATGCAGTCTAACATTAACAACTACTTAACGAGAGGCTGAAAATGGAATTTCAGGACAGGAAACCAGGAGAACAGCAAGGAGTGGCAGACACCGATAGTAGGCCCCAAACCAACTAGTACGCCAAATGCAGTTGTTCCATTTAACCACAATTTAATGAGAGCCTGAAGATAGAAGCTCAGGAAAGGCAACCTGGGGAACACCTTGGAGTGTAACACACCATCTCTCTCCACCCCATACCCATTTTGTAGGCCTAATGCTGTGTACTTTTCTACAACTACTAAACGAGAGTCGGAAGACCGAAGCAATGGCAAGGAAACCTGGGGAACACCTTGGAGTGTAACACACCATCTCTCTCCACCCGATACCCATTTTGTAGGCCTAATGCAGTGTAGTTTTCTACAACTACTAAACGAGAGTCGGAAGATCGAAGCAATGGCGAGGAAACCTGGAGAACACCTTGGAGTGTAACACACCATCTCTCTCCACCCCATTCCCCATTTTTTAGGCCTAATGCAGCCTACTTTCCGACACCTACTAAACGAGAGCATGAAGATCGAAGCTCAGGAAAGGCAACCTGGGGAACACCTTGGAGTGTAACAACAACCTCTCTCTACACCACGGAAGGGCTGATTCTTAGGAAGGAAGGCTGTTGTAAATAAGCATTGCGCGCCCGAGGGTGATTATATTCTTATTCGGTATCTACTCACCCTCGGACGCGCCATGCTTCTTGATTTGTAATTAATGTTTATTTGCAATGTGCTTTTGACTTACTCAATTATTTTTTTAATTATTGATTTTATTAAATTAATAGTTTAACATCTTATTGGAAATAATTTAAAGGAGACGCGACAGGACAACACTCGGTGGATGCCATATCTGTGTTAACAACTCCAAAAAAACCTTTCAGTTAACTTCTTGCAGGAGAAAGTAATTGTAGCTGGTGGACCTTTTTAGTACAGTTCCAGATTTTTGTTGTGTGTTTGTTTTTAATGTTAAAATGTCTGCATTTGAGATCTCAACACGATCTTATTTTTTATAATCAAATTAATTTTTTAAATATTTTATTAGGTTGGTTCAAGGGGTACACGGGCCGCAGTAGACAGGTCAGTGGAGGCCTAGTGGAAGGAGTGACCGCAGACAGGCATCGAAGGCCTAAAATAATAACACATGGCTGTAGGCAATTTTAAATTGGTTCCAGGGTTACACGGGCAGCAGTGGTGTGGTCAGTGGAGGCCTAGTGGAAGGAGTGACCGCAGACAGGCATCGAAGGCCTAAAATATTAACACATGGCTGTAGGCAATTTTAAATTGGTTCCAGGGGTACTTGGGCAGCAGTGCCCTGGTCAGTGTAGTAGTAGTTGAAAGAATGTACCGCAGACAGGCATCGAAGGCCTAAAATAAAAAAATTGGGCTGGCTGTAGGCAATTTTAAATTGGTTCCAGGGTTACACGGGCAGCAGTGGTGTGGTCAGTGGAGGCCTAGTGGAAGGAGTGACCGCAGACAGGCATCGAAGGCCTAAAATAATAACACATGGCTGTAGGCAATTTTAAATTGGTTCCAGGGTTACACGGGCAGCAGTGGTGTGGTCAGTGGAGGCCTAGTGGAAGGAGTGACCGCAGACAGGCATCGAAGGCCTAAAATAATAACACATGGCTGTAGGCAATTTTAAATTGGTTCCAGGGTTACACGGGCAGCAGTGGTGTGGTCAGTGGAGGCCTAGTGGAAGGAGTGACCGCAGACAGGCATCGAAGGCCTAAAATAATAACACATGGCTGTAGGCAATTTTAAATTGGTTCCAGGGTTACACGGGCAGCAGTGGTGTGGTCAGTGGAGGCCTAGTGGAAGGAGTGACCGCAGACAGGCATCGAAGGCCTAAAATATTAACACATGGCTGTAGGCAATTTTAAATTGGTTCCAGGGGTACTTGGGCAGCAGTGCCCTGGTCAGTGTAGTAGTAGTTGAAAGAATGTACCGCAGACAGGCATCGAAGGCCTAAAATAAAAAAATTGGGCTGGCTGTAGGCAATTTTAAATTGGTTCCAGGGTTACACGGGCAGCAGTGGTGTGGTCAGTGGAGGCCTAGTGGAAGGAGTGACCGCAGACAGGCATCGAAGGCCTAAAATAATAACACATGGCTGTAGGCAATTTTAAATTGGTTCCAGGGTTACACGGGCAGCAGTGGTGTGGTCAGTGGAGGCCTAGTGGAAGGAGTGACCGCAGACAGGCATCGAAGGCCTAAAATATTAACACATGGCTGTAGGCAATTTTAAATTGGTTCCAGGGGTACTTGGGCAGCAGTGCCCTGGTCAGTGTAGTAGTAGTTGAAAGAATGTACCGCAGACAGGCATCGAAGGCCTAAAATAAAAAAATTGGGCTGGCTGTAGGCAATTTTAAATTGGTTCCAGGGTTACACGGGCAGCAGTGGTGTGGTCAGTGGAGGCCTAGTGGAAGGAGTGACCGCAGACAGGCATCGAAGGCCTAAAATAATAACACATGGCTGTAGGCAATTTTAAATTGGTTCCAGGGTTACACGGGCAGCAGTGGTGTGGTCAGTGGAGGCCTAGTGGAAGGAGTGACCGCAGACAGGCATCGAAGGCCTAAAATAATAACACATGGCTGTAGGCAATTTTAAATTGGTTCCAGGGTTACACGGGCAGCAGTGGTGTGGTCAGTGGAGGCCTAGTGGAAGGAGTGACCGCAGACAGGCATCGAAGGCCTAAAATATTAACACATGGCTGTAGGCAATTTTAAATTGGTTCCAGGGGTACTTGGCAGCAGTGCCCTGGTCAGTGTAGTAGTAGTTGAAAGAATGTACCGCAGACAGGCATCGAAGGCCTAAAATAAAAAAATTGGGCTGGCTGTAGGCAATTTTAAATTGGTTCCAGGGTTACACGGGCAGCAGTGGTGTGGTCAGTGGAGGCCTAGTGGAAGGAGTGACCGCAGACAGGCATCGAAGGCCTAAAATAATAACACATGGCTGTAGGCAATTTTAAATTGGTTCCAGGGTTACACGGGCAGCAGTGGTGTGGTCAGTGGAGGCCTAGTGGAAGGAGTGACCGCAGACAGGCATCGAAGGCCTAAAATAATAACACATGGCTGTAGGCAATTTTAAATTGGTTCCAGGGTTACACGGGCAGCAGTGGTGTGGTCAGTGGAGGCCTAGTGGAAGGAGTGACCGCAGACAGGCATCGACGGCCTAAAATAATCACACATGGCTGTAGGCAATTTTAAATTGGTTCCAGGGGTACACGGGCAGCAGTGGTCTGGTCAGTGGAAGTCTAGTGGAAGGAGTGACCGCAGACAGGCTTCGAAGGCCTAACATAACAAAAATGTCAAAACAATGGTATTGTCAGTGCCAGTCATTGAAGGATGTCAGCGCCTAGACTACACATTGGTGAAGCTGTGAGAGATAATTTTGCTAGTGGTAGAGCACTGTTTGAGCTGGGGGGGGGGGGAACTGGCTTGTGGCCGGCGGTACAGGCACAGGGCCCCTCATATTACAACGGTGAGTCTGACGTTGGGTGCGCACCACCACCGCCAGAGACACTTTATTGTACTATGAGGGACCCAGTGGCAGTGCCGTCGACCAAAAGCGGGCTCACCCACCTCTTCAGACAAACAGCACTCTCAAGGGTCCAAGCGCAAAGTGGCGATAGCACGACCCCGTGTGGGGAGTTTGGCCATTTCGTGAGGTGGAAACATGTCGTATGCTGGACAATCAGGTGAAGAAAATTACGAGATTGGAAAAGTCATTCAGAATAGTCCACAGGCAAGACCTTTTCATAGGAAAGCTAGGTGTCAGCCGGGCAGGGTGGGGCAAAAGATTTTGAAATCCAGTTGTGGTTCATTTTAATGAAGGTTAGATCATCTACATTTTGGGTAGACAGACGAGTCCTTTTTTCTGTTAGTATTGAACCTGCAGCACTGAATACTCTTTCTGATAGGACACTAGCTGCCGGGCAAGCAAGCTCCTGCAATGCATATTCTGCCAATTCTGGCCAGGTGTCTAATTTGGATGCCCAGTAATCAAATGGGAATGACGGTTGAGGGAGAACGTCGATAAGGGATGAAAAATAGTTTGTAACCATACTGGACAAATGTTGTCTCCTGTCACTTTGAATTGATGCTGCAGTACCTGTCCTGTCTGCGGTCCTAGAAAAATCACTCCACAACCTGGTCAGAAAACCCCTCTGGCCAACGCCACTTCTGATTTCTGCCCCTCTAACACCTCTGGTCTGCTGGCCCCTGGAGCTCGTGTGAGAACGATCACGGGCGCTGTGTGCAGGGAATGCCAGAAGCAAACGGTCAACAAGAGTTGATTGTTTTGTTGCTAATATTAGTTCCAAGTTCTCATGTGGCATAATATTTTGCAATTTGCCTTTATAGCGAGGATCAAGGAGGCAGGCCAACCAGTAATCGTCATCGTTCATCATTTTTGTAATGCGTGTGTCCCTTTTGAGGATACGCAAGGCATAATCCGCCATGTGGGCCAAAGTTCCCGTTGTCAAATCTGCGGTTGTGCTTGGTTGAGGGGCAGTTGCAGGCAAATCTACGTCACTTGTGTCCCTCAAAAAACCAGAACCCGGCCTTGCCACGCCACCAATTTCCCGTGCCCCCGGGAAAGCTTCCTCATTAAAAATATACTCATCCCCATCATCCTCCTCATCCTCCACCTCCTCTTCGCCCGGTACCTCGTCATGTACACTGCCCTGACCAGACAATCGCTGACTGTCATCAAGGCTTTCCTCTTCCTCTGGTGCAGACGCCTGATCCTTTATGTGCGTCAAACTTTGCATCAGCAGACGCATTAGGGGGATGCTCATGCTTATTATGGCGTTGTCTGCACTAACCAGCCGTGTGCATTCCTCAAAACACTGAAGGACTTGACACATGTCTTGAATCTTCGACCACTGCACACCTGACAACTCCATGTCTGCCATCCTACTGCCTGCCCGTGTATGTGTATCCTCCCACAAAAACATAACAGCCCGCCTCTGTTCGCACAGTCTCTGAAGCATGTGCAGTGTTGAGTTCCACCTTGTTGCAACGTCTATGATTAGGCGATGCTGGGGAAGGTTCAAAGAACGCTGATAGGTCTGCATACGGCTGGAGTGTACAGGCGAACGGCGGATATGTGCGCAAAGTCCACGCACTTTGAGGAGCAGGTCGGATAACCCCGGATAACTTTTCAGGAAGCACTGCACCACCAGGTTTAAGGTGTGAGCCAGGCAAGGAATGTGTTTCAGTTGGGAAAGGGAGATGGCAGCCATGAAATTCCTTCCGTTATCACTCACTACCTTGCCTGCCTCAAGATCTACAGTGCCCAGCCACGACTGCGTTTCTTGCTGCAAGAACTCGGACAGAACTTCCGCGGTGTGTCTATTGTCGCCCAAACACTTCATAGCCAATACAGCCTGCTGACGTATGCCAGTAGCTGCCCCATAATGGGAGACCTGGTGTGCAACAGTGGCAGGTGCGGATGGAGTGTTTGTGCGACTGCGGTCTGTGGACGAGCTCTTGCTTCTGCAGGAGGACGAGGAGGAGGAGGAGGAGGAGGGGGTGCGAACGGCTACAGACAACTGTTTACTAGACCGTGGGCTAGGCAGAACTGTCCCAAACTTGCTGTCCCCTGTGGACCCTGAATCCACCACATTTACCCAGTGTGCCGTGATGGACACGTAACGTCCCTGGCCATGCCTACTGGTCCATGCATCTGTTGTCAGGTGCACCTTTGTGCTCACAGATTGCCTGAGTGCATGGACGATGCGCTCTTTAACATGCTGGTGGAGGGCTGGGATGGCTTTTCTGGAAAAAAAGTGTCGACTGGGTAGCTCGTAGCGTGGTACAGCGTAGTCCATCAGGTCTTTGAAAGCTTCGCTTTCAACTAACCGGTAGGGCATCATCTCTAACGAGATTAGTCTAGCTATGTGGGCGTTCAAACCCTGTGTACGCGGATGCGAGGCTAAGTACTTCCTTTTTCTAACCATAGTCTCATGTAGGGTGAGCTGGACTGGAGAGATGGAGATCGTGGAACTAGCGGGGGTGCCGGTGGACATGGCAGACTGAGAGACGGTGGGAGATGGTATTGTTGCCGCCGGTGCCCTAGATGCAGTGTTTCCTACTACGAAACTGGTGATTCCCTGACCCTGACTGCTTTGGCCTGGCAAAGATACCTGCACAGATACAGCAGGTGGTGCGCTAAATGGTGGTCCTACACTGCCGGAAGGGATGTTGCGTTGATGACTAGCTTCATTGGCCGAGGGTGCAACAACCTTAAGGGACGTTTGGTAGTTAGTCCAAGCTTTCAAATGCATGGTGGTTAAATGTCTATGCATGCAACTAGTATTGAGACTTTTCAGATTCTGACCTCTGCTTAAGGAAGTAGAACATTTTTGACAGATGACTTTGCGCTGATCAATTGGATGTTGTTTAAAAAAATGCCAGACTGCACTCTTTCTAGCATCGGATACCTTTTCAGGCATTGCAGACTGAGCTTTAACCGGATGGCCACGCTGTCCTCCACCAGGTTTTGGCTTTGCCACGCGTTTTGGGCAAGATACGGGCCCGGCAGATGGAACCTGTGGCGATGTTGATGCCTGCTGCGGCCCCTCCTCCTCCTCTGCTTCAGAACTGCTGCCGCCTGCACCCTGTTCCCCCAATGGCTGCCAATCGGGGTCAAGAACTGGGTCATCTAATAACTCTTCTTGTACCTCCTGCGCAACTTCGTCTGTGTCACCGTGTCGTTCGGTGGTATAGCGTTCGTGATGGGGCAACATAGTCTCATCAGGGTCTGATTCTTGATCAGCACCCTGCGAGGGCAATGTTGTGGTCTGAGTCAAAGGACCAGCATAGTAGTCTGGCTGTGGCTGTGCGTCACTGCACTCCATGTCAGATTCAATTTGTAATGGGCATGGACTGTTAACTGCTTCACTTTCTAAGCCAGGGACGGTATGTGTAAAGAGCTCCATGGAGTAACCCGTTGTGTCGCCTGCTGCATTCTTCTCTGTTGTTGTTTTTGCTGAAGAGGACAAGGAAGTGACTTGTCCCTGACCGTGAACATCCACTAACGACGCGCTGCTTTTACTTTTACCAGTTTCACGAGAGGAGGCAAAAGAGCTAGAGGCTGAGTCAGCAAGATAAGCCAAAACTTGCTCTTGCTGCTCCGGCTTTAAAAGCGGTTTTCCTAATCCCAGAAAAGGGAGCGTTCGAGGCCTTGTGTAGCCGGACGACGAACCTGGCTCCACAGCTCCAGACTTAGGTGCAATATTTTTTTCCCCACGACCACCTGATGCTCCACCACTACCACTACCCTCATTACCAGCTGACAATGAACGCCCCCGGCCACGACCTCTTCCACTAGACTTCCTCATTGTTTTAAAAACGTAACCAAACTAACGTTATTTGTTGCAGTCACACAACTTACACGGTGAGCTATAACTTCAGTATGATTTAGCTACCCCTTTACAGGTTGGTGAGACCACCGCGAAAATCAGGCACAATGTTACACACTCTTTTTTTGGTGGCTGCAAATTAGAGAGATGCCCCACACGCAGGACTGTCACTGAAGCACAAATGTTAATATTAATGTCACACTATTATTTGTTTTTTATTTTTATTTTTTTCAGGAACACTTTAGAAACCCCCCCAAAAAAAAAAAAATTTGATTTTTGCAGGGAGAATTTAGAAAACAAATGTAACAAACTATATGCTTTCTATGGGCCACTGAGTGAGAGATGACGCACACAGGAATCAGGAGTGGCACACAAGCCCAGAGGCCAATATTTTTCTACCAATGATTGATGGAGTTATTTTCTCTGGTAGATTTTGGAACCCAAATCAAGGAAAAAAAATATAGGCTTTCTATGGACCACAATTGGAGAGAGAGAGAGAGAGAGAGAGAGAGAGAGAGAGAGAGAGAGATGGCACACCCAGGAGTCAAGACTGGCACACAAGCAGAAAGGCCAATATTAATCTCCCACTGTTTTTTTTTTTTTTTTTTTTTTTTTCAGGGAGACTTTAGAAAAAAAAATAATAAAAAAAATATGATTTTATCAGGAAGAATTTAGAAACCAAATAAAATAAAATGATTTTTTCAGGGAGAATTTATAAAACAAATAAAAACAAAAATAGGCGTTCTATGGCCCACTGACTGAGAGATGACGCACACAGGAATCAGGAGTGGCACACAAGCCCAGAGGCCAATATTTTTCTACCAATGATTGATGTAGTTATTTTCTCTGGTAGATTTTGGAACCCAAATCAAGGAAAAAAAATATAGGCTTTCTATGGACCACAATTGGAGAGAGAGAGAGAGAGAGAGAGAGAGAGAGAGAGAGAGAGATGGCACACCCAGGAGTCAAGACTGGCACACAAGCAGAAAGGCCAATATTAATCTCCCACTGTTTTTTTTGGTTGTTTTTTTTTTTTTTTTCAGGGAGACTTTAGAAAAAAAAATAATAAAAAAAATATGATTTTATCAGGAAGAATTTAGAAACCAAATAAAATAAAATGATTTTTTCAGGGAGAATTTAGAAAACAAATAAAACCAAAAATAGGCGTTCTATGGCCCACTGACTGAGAGATGACGCACCCAGGAGTCAAGACTGGCACACAAGCAGAAAGGCCAATATTAATCTCCCACTGTTTTTTTTTTTTTTTTTTCAGGGAGACTTTAGAAAAAAAAATAATAAAAAAAATATGATTTTATCAGGAAGAATTTAGAAACCAAATAAAATAAAATGATTTTTTCAGGGAGAATTTATAAAACAAATAAAAACAAAAATAGGCGTTCTATGGCCCACTGACTGAGAGATGACGCACACAGGAATCAGAAGTGGCACACAAGCCCAGAGGCCAATATTTTTCTACCAATGATTGATGTAGTTATTTTCTCTGGTAGATTTTGGAACCCAAATCAAGGAAAAAAAATATAGGCTTTCTATGGACCACAATTGGAGAGAGAGAGAGAGAGAGAGAGAGAGAGAGAGATGGCACACCCAGGAGTCAAGACTGGCACACAAGCAGAAAGGCCAATATTAATCTCCCACTGTTTTTTTTGGTTGTTTTTTTTTTTTTTTTTCAGGGAGACTTTAGAAAAAAAAATAATAAAAAAAATATGATTTTATCAGGAAGAATTTAGAAACCAAATAAAATAAAATGATTTTTTCAGGGAGAATTTAGAAAACAAATAAAACCAAAAATAGGCGTTCTATGGCCCACTGACTGAGAGATGACGCACCCAGGAGTCAAGACTGGCACACAAGCAGAAAGGCCAATATTAATCTCCCACTGTTTTTTTTTTTTTTTTTTTTTTTTTCAGGGAGACTTTAGAAAAAAAAATAATAAAAAAAATATGATTTTATCAGGAAGAATTTAGAAACCAAATAAAATAAAATGATTTTTTCAGGGAGAATTTAGAAAACAAATAAAACCAAAAATAGGCGTTCTATGGCCCACTGACTAAGAGAGAGAGAGAGAGATGGAACGCTTAGTACTGGCACACAAGCCCAAAGGGCAATATTAATCTCCCTTTTTTTTTCCAGGGAGAATTTCTAAAACCCCCCCCAAAAAAAAAATAGGCTTTCTATGGCCCACTATTTGTGAGAGAGATGGGACGCTCAGGACTGGCACAGATGGCACGCTCAGGACTGGCACAGAAGCCCAGAGGCCAATATTAATCTCCCTTTTTTTCTGGGAGAATTTATAAAACCAAAAAAATATTTAAATAGGCTTTCTATGGCCCACTATTTGTGAGAGAGATGGCACGCTCAGGACTGGCACAGATGGCACGCTCACAACTGGCACACAAGCCCAGAGGCCAATATTAATCTCCCTTTTTTCAGGGAAAATTTATAAAACCAAAAAAAAAATTAAATAGGCTTTCTATGGCCCACTATTTGTGAGAGAGATGGGACGCTCAGGACTGGCACAGATGGCACGCTCAGGACTGGCACAGAAGCCCAGAGGCCAAT
The DNA here is from genome assembly GCF_032444005.1 of Ranitomeya imitator. NCBI lineage: Eukaryota > Metazoa > Chordata > Amphibia > Anura > Dendrobatidae > Ranitomeya > Ranitomeya imitator. Next base: position 146,431,006 of record NC_091288.1, on the reverse strand, counting down.
ATTAATCTCCCTTTTTTTCTGGGAGAATTTATAAAACCAAAAAAAAAATTAAATAGGCTTTCTATGGCCCACTATTTGTGAGAGAGATGGGACGCTCAGGACTGGCACAGATGGCACGCTCAGGACTGGCACAGAAGCCCAGAGGCCAATATTAATCTCCCTTTTTTTCTGGGAGAATTTATAAAACCAAAAAAATATTTAAATAGGCTTTCTATGGCCCACTATTTGTGAGAGAGATGGCACGCTCAGGACTGGCACAGATGGCACGCTCACAACTGGCACACAAGCCCAGAGGCCAATATTAATCTCCCTTTTTTTCTGGGAGAATTTATAAAACCAAAAAAAAAATTAAATAGGCTTTCTATGGCCCACTATTTGTGAGAGAGATGGGACGCTCAGGACTGGCACAGATGGCACGCTCTGGACTGGCACAGAAGCCCAGAGGCCAATATTAATCTCCCTTTTTTTCTGGGAGAATTTATAAAACCAAAAAAAAAATTAAATAGGCTTTCTATGGCCCACTATTTGTGAGAGAGATGGGACGCTCAGGACTGGCACAGATGGCACGCTCAGGACTGGCACAGAAGCCCAGAGGCCAATATTAATCTCCCTTTTTTTCTGGGAGAATTTATAAAACCAAAAAAATATTTAAATAGGCTTTCTATGGCCCACTATTTGTGAGAGAGATGGCACGCTCAGGACTGGCACAGATGGCACGCTCACAACTGGCACACAAGCCCAGAGGCCAATATTAATCTCCCTTTTTTTCTGGGAGAATTTATAAAACCAAAAAAAAAATTAAATAGGCTTTCTATGGCCCACTATTTGTGAGAGAGATGGGACGCTCAGGACTGGCACAGATGGCACGCTCAGGACTGGCACAGAAGCCCAGAGGCCAATATTAATCTCCCTTTTTTTCTGGGAGAATTTATAAAACCAAAAAAATATTTAAATAGGCTTTCTATGGCCCACTATTTGTGAGAGAGATGGCACGCTCAGGACTGGCACAGATGGCACGCTCACAACTGGCACACAAGCCCAGAGGCCAATATTAATCTCCCTTTTTTCAGGGAAAATTTATAAAACCAAAAAAAAAATTAAATAGGCTTTCTATGGCCCACTATTTGTGAGAGAGATGGCACACTCAGGACTGGCACACAAGCCCAAAGGCCAATATTAATCTCCCACTGTATTTTTATCAGGGAGAATTTATACACCCCACAAAAAAAAATACAGAAAAATGAAAAGGCTTTCTATGGCCCACTATGTGAGAGAGATGGCACACACAGGGATGGCACTCTAGCAGAAATGCCAAATTGCCAATCTTAATCTCCCACCAAAAAAAAAAAAAATAAAAAAACAGGGAATGTCCTACAATTACTATCTCCCTGCCTGCAGTAATCTCAGCCAGGTATGGCAGGCAGCTACTATCTCCCTGCCTGCAGTAATCTCAGCCAGGTATGGCAGGCAGCAATAAGGAGTGGACTGATGCACAAATGAAATAAAAAGTGTGGACAAACAAAAAAGATAGCTGTGCAGAAAGGAAGGAACAAGAGGATTTGTGCTTTGAAAAAAGCAGTTGGTTTGCACAGCGGCGTACACACAGCAATGCAGCTATCAGGGAGCCTTCTAGGGCAGCCCAATGAGCTACAGCGCTGAGGGGAAAAAAAAAAACTTCCACTGTCCCTGCACACCGAGGGTGGTGTTGGACAGTGCAAATCGCTGCAGCACAAGCGGTTTTGTGGTTAATGGACCCTGCCTAACGCTATCCCTGCTTCTGACAAAGCGGCAGCAACCTCTCCCTAAGCTCAGATCAGCAGCAGTAAGATGGCGGTCGGCGGGAACGCCTCTTTATAGCCCCTGTGACGTCGCAGACAGCAAGCCAATCACTGCAATGCCCTTCTCTAAGATGGTGGGGACCAGGACCTATGTCATCACGCTGCCCACACTCTGCGTTTACCTTCATTGGCTGAGAAATGGCGCTTTTCGCGTCATTGAAACGCGACTTTGGCGCGAAAGTCGCGTACCGCATGGCCGACCACGCACAGGGGTCGGATCGGGTTTCATGAAACCCCGACTTAGCCAAAAGTCGGCGACTTTTGAAAATGTTCGACCCGTTTCGCTCAACCCTACCCATGATCAGTGCTAGCACAGATCGCGGGCATTTATCCCCTCTGATACCTCTGTCAGTAGTGACAGGGACATAGAGGGGCATCACACAGGGAGTGGGCTCCCTCGTGCTTCCATCCATCAGGACAAAGCTATGTGATCGAGTTGTCCTGATGGTCTCCATTGTCTTGGTGGGTCCTACAGGGAAGGTGGCTGGTGAGTGCCTGCTGGGAGCAGGCGCTGGCATGCCTCCTTCCCTGCCTGTCAGAACCTGATCTGATACTTTGCAGTACAGAGAGTAAGATCAGAGATCTGATGTAATATAGTAATGTCCCATTTTGGGACAATGTAAACAAGTACAAAAAAAATTTGGAAAGTGTAAAAATATCTTTTTAAAATCCATAAATAAAATAATTTTCCAATAAATATATTTATGTATATAAAAACAATAAAAGTACACATATTTGGTATCCTAGTGTCCGCAACGACCCGCTCTATAAAACTCTCCCACTAATTAACCCCTTCAGTGAACACCGTAAAAATATACATACAAAATGAGGCAAAAAACAATGCTTTCTCATCATATCGCCGAACAAGTGCAATAAAATGTGATCAAAAGACAGATGTAAATAAAAATGGTATGCTGAAAATGTCATCTGGTCCCGCAAAAAAAACAAGCCTCCATACAGCTCGATCAGCAGAAAAATAAAAACGTTAAAGCTCTCAGAATAAAGCGATGCAACAATAATTATTTTTTTTCTATAAAATAATTTTTATTATGTAAAAGCATCAAAACATAAAAAAAAGATAAATTCGGTATTGCTGTAATCATACTGACCCAAAGAATAAAGTGATCTTACCAATTTTACCACACATGGAACGGTATAAAAAAGCAAATAAAAAACAATTCCTAAATTACTGGCTTTTGTTCAATCGGGCTCCCAAAAGTCAGAATAGAAAGCGATCAAAGAATGTCATGTGCCTGAAAATTGTACCAATAAAAACATCAGCTCGTCCCACAAAAAACAAGCCTTCTCATGACTCTTTCAGCTGAAATATGAAAAAAATTACAGCTCTCAAAATATGGTGATGGAAAAACTAGTTTTCACAATAAAAAGAGTGTTTTAGTGTGTGTCAGCAGCCAAACATAAAAACCCAATATAAATCTGGTATCGCTGTAATCGCACCAACCCGAAGAATAAAGTCACCTAATCACTTATACTGCATGAGGAACGGCGTAAAAAATAAATAAAACCAATTCTTCACATGCTGTTGATTTTTTCATTCTGCCTCCCAAAGATCGCAGTAAGGCTCGGCGCACATTTGTTGTGCGGCCTATGCTGAGTGCTTGCACTGGAGTTTCTGTGTAAATCTCTGAAATACATGATTCAGACAGAACCCCCGGTGGAAAATTCCCTATAATGAGGCAAATGGAGGCACTATGTACGCTGTCTGACCAGTGATCTCACAGTGTCCGTCATTTTAGTATTGCATAAAAGTGCCACAATTTTTGGCACTTCTGAAAAGGACAACGCTGAACAGGGGCCAGATGGAGTCTAGAGTAAATCTGCTGCCTCATTATAGTCAATGGATCCCTCAGGGGTTTCCTGTGAATCACGTCACTCAGGTATTACGAAGGAAACCCCAAAGTAAATAATAATAATAATAATAATAATAATAAAGTAAGTCATCAGCATAGAGCGCCGTGTAAATGTGATCCCAAACGTTATGTAAAATGTTCCAATAAAAGCTTCAACTCAATCCACAAAAAAGCAAGTTAACGGAATTATAGGGGTCTTCCATGTTAGTGGTAGCACAAAGGCTCTGGAAAAGCTAAATGGCTCCTCACTCCCCAAAAGAAATTCAGCAGATTTTTCTCTCCCAAATCCAAATCCCCCTTCTGAGCCTCAGTGTGCCTAAGGCTAGGTTCACATTGCGTTAATGGGTTAACGCTAATGGACTGCGTTGCACGGCGAAAATGTTGCAATTAACGTGGTGCAATGGGTCCATTAGCGCACCCATTGATAGCAATGTGATTTCTGCCTGTTGGGCATCGCTAGCGCATGCCATTTTCGGCACGCGCTAGCGATGTGCCGTTCTTTTGTGATGGACCTCGTACGCTGCTTGCAGCGTCCGAGGAGCATCCGAGGTCCGTCCCTCGCTAGTGCAGATCGGGGATCGTGGCCCCAAAATATACATTGCGTTAGCGCAATCCGCTAGCGCTATGCGCTTAACGGATTTCCCTATTGCAATGTGAACCTAGCCTAAACCACATTTACATTTCTGTAGTGATGAGAGCTTGCCTAATTTACAAGTGCGTGTTTGCAGAAGCATGAGCTGAGCTTAATGTACTGATGACTGCAACATACTGGTCACTACAGGGTACTGGTCACTCCAATGGCAGTTTGCAATTTTCACTCAGCAACATCCGCCGCTGCCTATTTCTGGAAAACACCCATGGAGTAAAAATCGTCACTACATCTGTCCATAAATTCCCAAAGGATTATCATTTCCAAAATGTAGTCACTTGAGGGTGGATTCTGCTTTTCTAGCACTTAGGGGCTCTTTATATGGAATCCATAAACTATTCTGGGAAAATCTGCACTCCAGGAGGCAAATAGTCCTTCATCCCTCCTGAGTCTCTCCGTATGGCTCAGCAGTGCTGTACATCCACATATGGGGTATTTTTACATTCAGCAGAAATTGTGGGACAAATTTTGGTGCCATTTTAACCCATTTTCCAATGTGAAAATGTAAAAATTGGGGCTCACTCACAATCTTGGTGGTAAAAACTTTAATTATTTTTTTCTTGACTGCCCAGTGGTATAAAAGTCTGTGGTGATGCTTGTGGTGTCAATATAATCATTGCACCCCTAGATGAATTAATTGAGAAGTTTAATTAGTAAAATGGGGTCACTTATGGGGGATTTTGCTGTTCTGACACCTCAGGGGCTTTGCCAATGTAACATGGAACCCTCAAAGAAGTGCAGCAAAATCTGCACTTTAGTATGGTGCTACTTCCCTTCTGAGCTTTGAACTGTGCCTCAAAAATAGTTTTCAACCACATAAGTTGTATCAGTGATCTCAGGAGAAATTACACAATAAACTTTGGGGGCCATTTTCTCCTTTTGTCCTTGTGAAAATATAAAATTTGTAGCTAAAAAAAGATTTTTGTGGGAAATACTGATTATTTTTAGTTTCACGGCATAACGTTATAAACTTCTGTGAAGCACCTAGGGGTTCAAGGTACTCAATACATATTTAGATAAAGTCCCAAAAAGGTCGAGTTTCCAAAAATGGTGTCATTAGTGGGGTGTTTCTACTATTTAGGCACATGGAAAATTATTCCATCAAATTTTGCATTGAAAAAGTCAAATGGTGCTCCTTCCCTTCCAAGCCGTGCCGTGCGCCCAAACAGTAGTATTCTCCCACATATGTGGTATCATTCTACTCAGAAGAAATTGCACAACAAATTGTTTGGAGCATTTTCTCCTGTATCCCTTATGAAAATGCAAAATTTCGAGCTAAAAAAGATTTATCTGGGAAAAATGTGATTTTTTTTTTCATGGCTCTACCTTATAAACTTCTGTGAAGAACCTGTGGGTTTAAGGTGCTCAATACACATCTAGATAAGTTCCCTAAGGGGTCTAGTTTCCAATATTACAATATGGTGTCACTTATTTGGGGTTTCCATTGTTTAGGCAAATCAATGGCTAATGTGGCACCCCTAGAGGTATTTGCCACAAATATAGTTACTGACACTGAATACAAATACTAAAATAGCAAGACTGCACTACCTCCTCCGGCCAGAAGGGGGAGCTCCAGAGACTCCCCTTGATCCATTCTGGTCTGAGAGAAGAACTGGCAGTTGGGCAGTTGGGCTAAGGAGCTGAAAGTGAGAGGTCATACAGCTGAATTTCTAACAGCCCTATGACGGTTTCCAGGCCCAAATCACCGGCCTGAGGAGAAGAGGGACAGAGAAAAGGGACATTGTGAGAACCGGGTAGCATTAATCACTACCCAGAACAGGCGCAAAGACGGATACCGGATCCGTGGCTGTATTCATTATATATAATACAGCAACCGGAAAAACGTGAGGTGATATCAGTTTCACTAGGGCCGGACGCAGCAACAGACACAGAGTTCAGCGGTACTCCCGGAGGGGGTAAGCCGATAAAAGGACTCGGGTTGCCCGTCGAACCAGGACCCGGAGGGGACAGATTGGGCCGGCAGCCAGTTCACATACAGCAGCAGGGCCACACAGATATTGCGTACAATAAGAGGCGAAGACCCCGGCAGGGTCAAAGTAACTCAGAGTTCCCATACAGACTCCGGTGACAGGACTGGTTGTAAATCCTTTTTTGTTAAAGTAAACTGGTTAAACGTTTCGGTGCCTCAGTCTTTCATTTGGACAATAGCCATCTATCCAGGATTGGGATCATCACCGCTGGGAGAACCTGCTGCTGATCAAGTAAGTGCCTGTTCCCTCACGATACCCTTTATACTGTGCATTGCCTGAGGCCACAGCACCGGGTCAAGCCACCCGTGACATCCCCCTCAAGAGACAGACCCCATTGGTCCGGTGCTGGGTACCCCGGTCTCTCGGGCGTCACAATTGGCGTCACGAACAGGATCTAGCCAGCCCGTATACCGGGTATTGTGTGCCGTGATTGGAGCCCAAAACTGTGAAAACTTGGATGAAAAATCTTGAAAATTGACTTTATTAAAGAAAAATCCATTCCCCATTGAAAACTATTGAAATTGACTTTTCCCCATTGGTTATAATGGAGTAAAGATGGCCGCCATCCCCTGAGGTAATCACTTCATAACCGTTAGGCATGAGACTGTTAATTGAGCTACGCCATCACCTGAGCCCCAGTCTAACTGAAAAACTTCAGAATCCGCCATTACAGAGCGCGGTGGGTGAGAGCAGCAGGGGGCGTGTCATTGTGGGCGGCACCAAGCTGAGTGCTCTGACATCAGAGCAAGGGGAAAATCGATCCTGCTGCACAGCGGAACGAATCTACACTATCCCGACGGAAGCGGAGGACCGGAAGGGTCCGGATTAACTAAGGGGGCACAGTATGTCGCAGCACGGAGACGCCGCAGCACCCGGCGACGCTAATGCAGCTGAAAGACAGAGTGTCAATAGAGAGTCCGGTAGCGCAGCGGTGCAAGGAGTGGCGCCCATCATGCCGGTGCTGATGCCATATACCCCGGGTGGCCCATGGCTTCCAATGTATGAAGGTGAGCCTAATACCCTTGACGATTTCAGAGAAAAGATGCTGGCCCATTTTGACATGTTCCCTGTGGGTGAAGTCCAGCGTGTTAGTCTCCTGATGATGCAGTTAAGTGGCCATGCTAAGCGAGAAGTCATAGCATGGGCAGCTGATCTAAAAGGCACTGTTGAACGCATATTTGCTGGATTAAAAGCTACATTTGAAACCACTGCCAGCAGCAAAGCTAAAGTACGATTCTTTAATTGTAAACAAAAAGTTAATGAGGGCGTGAGAGACTTTGCCTTAAACCTGCAGGAAGCCCTTAAATCACTTACACTGGCTGAACCCATTTTTAACACCGGAGTGGATAAACTGCTAAGAGATCAATTTATTGAGGGACTCTACACCCCTTCTCACCGGGGGCATGTGAGCATGCTTGTTTTTAAGAACCCTGAATTGACATTTGCCCAATTAAAGGAGAGCGTTATACGTCTCCAGCTGGCAGAGGCACCTCGGGATCAGGAGCCTGCGCAACTCATGGCAGAGGCTCCTCAACAACATGGAGTACCAGTGACATCAGCTATGTCCGGGGCCATTGCTAAGCCCCTGGGGCCCAGTACTAATGAGGCTCTTCAACAAAAGCTTGACTCTTTAACTGATGTTGTTGCTTCAATGGCTAAAACCATGCAGGAGATGAGAGGACCCAAGATGGAGTTGGCAAACCGTAGAGAAGGTGTTCCATGGATGAGACCCCGGAGATACCCGACATGGAGAGGACGACCCCGCGACCGCTACCAACCGGATGGACAGCCCATTTGCCGCCGTTGCCAGCAGCCAGGCCACTTTGCACGAGATTGTGATTTAAACGGGAATCCCCTGGGAATGCGGGCCGCTTCGCAGGAATGAACTTTCAAGGCCCAACACCCTGGCACGACAGGTACATCGGAGGACGACCCATTATCCCTATCGTGCTGGACGGAATTCCCCTCAACGCTTTGCTGGACACAGGTTCCCAGATTTCATCTATACCGTATATCCTTTATAAGAGGTACTGGGCTGATGCAGATATTGATAAAGGGCCCTCTGATGTTGAACTAGATATATGGGCCAGTAATGGTAAGTTGGTACCGAAACTAGGATTCAGGGAGATGACCATAAAGATTGGTAAAGTAGAATTGAAGAAACAGGGTATAATTGTTGTTGATGTTGACCGGCGGAACTGTGAACCAACTGTATTGATAGGAATGAATGTGTTAGAGAACTGCTTTTCCGAAGTTATTTCTGTCTTACAGCAAATTGCTGAAACTGCCCAATCCTGCCAGCAGAGAGTTCTCCAAAGGGAAATAAAAGTATTGATGTTAAGGCAACAGGTAGAAGTTGCAGGTGGAGAAATCGGCAGTGTGAGGGTAAGTGATCCAACATCTATTGTAATCCCACCAAAAACAGAAATGCTGGTATGGTGTAGAGCAGCCATTGGTACTAAGGGACGAGATTATCAAGCCTTAATAGAACCAGTGTACACCGACAGCAGGCCCACTATACTCACAGCACGAGGGGTAGTCGAGGTACACCGGGGACGAGTGCCGGTACGACTTTTGAACTGTGGAGAGGAAGAGGTCACTTTGCCAAGGTATGCTACAGTGGCAAAGCTATATACTGTTGACAACAATGCCATCACAACCATTGAGCCCTTAGAACCAACCTGTCAGGTGGAAGGCAACGGCTCAGACGGAGAATTGGAGGATTGGTGTCAACAGCTACACGTGGGCATAAATTCAACACCTACCCATCAAAAACAAGGGGTGTATAGGCTAGTGACGGAATATGAACAAGTCTTCAGTAAACACCCATTGGACTTCGGACGGATAGAAGGGGTAGAACACACAATCCCCACCAGTGACCATCCCCCAATAAAAGAAAGATATAGACCCATACCGCCCGCTCACTATCAATGTGCAAAAGATATGCTGAGGGAGATGAAACAGGCCGGGGTAATAAGAGACAGCTGTAGCCCCTGGGCGGCCCCTCTAGTGCTTGTCAAAAAAAAAGGACGGAACCATGAGAATGTGCGTAGACTACCGGCGGATTAATAACATCACCCATAAAGACGCCTACCCCTTGCCTAGGATAGAAGAGTCCTTGACTGCTTTGAAATCTGCTAATTATTTTTCCACCTTAGACTTAACAAGCGGGTATTGGCAAGTCCCTGTGGCTGAGAGAGATAAGGAAAAGACGGCATTCACCACACCAATGGGTCTATGTGAATTTAATCGCATGCCATTCGGACTCTGCAACGCATCCGGTACCTTCCAGCGGCTGATGGAATGCTGCCTCGGACACAAGAACTTTGAGACCGTCCTCCTGTACCTAGATGATGTGATCGTCTACTCAAAGACTTACGAACAACACTTAATAGACCTGGCAGAAGTCTTCGAAGCCTTATCCAGGTATGGCATGAAAATCAAGCCATCCAAATGTCACCTTCTCAAGCCAAAGGTATAGTACCTGGGACACATCGTGAGTTCGGAGGGAGTAGCACCGGATCCCGAGAAAATAAGCGCCATAAGGGATTGGCCAAGACCTACCAATGCAAAAGAAGTGAGGCAATTCCTGGGATTGGTGGGTTACTATCGCAGATTTATAAAAGGATTTACCAAATTGGCAGCACCCTTGCAAGACGCCTTGGTAGGGCAGACGAAGAAACCTTCAAACCGAAACCCTCCTTTTCAGTGGAACGATGAAAGGGAAGACTCCTTTGAACAACTAAAGAAGGCACTAACCGGAGAAGAGGTTCTGGCATACCCAGATTACCATCAACCTTTCATCCTCTACACCGATGCCAGTAATGTGGGACTAGGAGCGGTGCTGTCACAAAAGCAAGAAGGTCGGGAGAAAGTCATCGCCTTTGCAAGTAGAAAGCTCCGGCCTACTGAAAGAAATCCAGAAAATTATAGCTCCTTCAAATTGGAACTACTGGCAGTAGTTTGGGCTGTGACTGAACGTTTCAAACACTATCTGGCTGCTGCAGAATTTATTGTCTATACTGACAACAATCCGTTGACCCACCTGGACACAGCCAAATTAGGTGCGTTAGAACAGCGATGGATAGCCCGGTTATCTAATTACAACTTCAAGATCAAGTATCGAGCAGGTCGCAAGAATGGAAATGCCGATGCCCTATCCCGGATGCCACACTTGAGAGATGTAGAAGAAGAAACGGGGGAGCTTGAAGAAATTGAACTACCAGCCTTCCATCATCCCAAGGCAAAACATCATCAGTCAAGTACCTATCAGAAACAACAAGAGGTGAATTTTAATCCGTTAGCACACCATAGATGGGCTGACACCCAAGACAGCAATCCGGCTGTGAAGTTGGTGAAGGAACTGTTAACTGAGCAAAGTGCATATCCCGATGAGGATGCCCCAGAAGAGACGCATCAACTCTGGAAAGAGAGAGGCAAAATGTTCCTGTATCAAGGGAAGCTCTGTAGAAGGTACACCAATCCAAAAACACATGAATTGGTTTGGCAGATTATCGTGCCTAAACAAGATGTCAAGATGGTCCTCGAAGCTTACCATAATGGTGCTGGTCACTTCGGTTGGAAAAAGTTAGAAGTACTTCTAAGAGAAAGATTTTATTGGGTCGGGATGAGAAAATCAATTGAACAGTGGTGCAGAAATTGTGGCCCGTGCAACCTCAGAAGAAACGATCAAAAGAACCAAAGAGCACCACTGCAGCCCATAATCACCAAACAACCACTTGAACTTGTAGCCATAGACCACGTGAAGTTAATACCAAGCCGGTCCGGCTATGTCTATGCCTTGACCATCGTGGATCATTATTCACGCTTCTTGGTAGTAGTACCCGTAAAAGATCTGACAGCAAAAACAGCAGCCAAAGCATTCCAAACGTACTTTTGTAGACCCCATGGATATCCGGAACAGGTTCTCACCGACCAAGGTACAGCCTTTGAATCAGAGATCTTCAGAGAATTCTGTAATATGTATGGTTGCAAAAAGATCAGGACGACGGCCTATCATCCACAAACAAACGGCTTATGCGAGAAGATGAACCATATTGTAATAGAACTACTAAAGACTTTACCTGAGACAGAAAGGAATCAATGGCCAGAGAAATTGCCTGACTTGGTGGATCTGTATAATCATGTCCCGGTGAGCTCCACCAACTGCACCCCAGCTTATCTTATGCGTGCAAGACCCGGCCAATTACCAATCGATCTAGAAATGGGAATTCTGAAACCAGACGCAGAAGTTCAAGACTCCAATTGGGATATCATACGGCAAAAGCAGTATCGCCAAATGCAAGAGAGTGTGGAAAGAAGCCTTCAGCAAACTAGAGAAAGACAAGAGCGAACTTTCAACCAGAATGCTCTAGCGACCCCATTAAGACCGGGTGACCAAGTGCTCAAGAGAAATCGTCGAACCAATAAACTGGACAATCAGTGGGAAGCCGTACCCTACACAGTTTTACCAACAAGAGTGGATAATCCTAAAATGTGTCTCATTAGCAAAAACGGAGGCTTAACATCTGTACTAGTGTCAAGAGACAATCTTAAATTATGTCCGGAAGCATTGAAAGAGCCAGACGTTGTCCAGCCAGATCCAGAAGTTATTCAACCCATACAGGTTCAACCAGTAAAGGAAAAAGAAGAGGAAGTGTATCACACCTGTATAGGAGACTTTCCCAAAACCCTACTAACATACCATGGTGCAGTAGTGGTTCCCATGGTGGCCTTTTACCCAACACCGAACCCAATACCAGAAGTCCCAAGACAGGAAGAGGCTGACCCCGTACTACAGGAGGTTCCAGGCCAGGAAGAACAGATTCCTGGTCAGAGTAATCCCATTCACGGTGGACTTGCCAACTCCATAGTCGTGGAATTATCTTTAGCAGAGCGGGCAGATACTACATCCGCAGTAGACAGTAGTACACCACATGAAGAGACACCGCTATTACGTAGATCACAGCGTAGTACCCAGGGTCAATTACCGGCCAGGTATGCAGATTACCAACTATAAAGCTCATAATGTGAATTGTATATATGTTATGCCGTATATAGTTAAACAGAAAATGTAGTATAGTCATTGTTATCAGTCTGCAACGTTTAAGCCCAGTGCCTACAGAGACTTGTCTGTATGAACTTCTTGCATATTCTTGAACTTTTTTATCAGCCCGGAGGCACTAAATCAAAGCTCCGGAAAGACTGCTTTTTGAACTTTGCTTTTTGCTCTTTTTGAACTTTCTTTAGACTTTATATTGATAACTCCGTTGGAAAAATGGAACTAAATTCCTGGACACTAAGTACAGTGCCTTTCCTAATACCTTCAAGGATAGAACTGTATTAATGGACGCTATTTGAAGTGACTTTATACAGAACTCTATTTTTGTTTCCTTGAGTGGTTTTTGTAACTTTTCATTTTTAAGACTCTGTACATATTAATTGTTATTTCAAAATGTTATCGTCCCACAGTCCCGGAGTACTGTTCTTAACTAAGGGGGAATGTGGCACCCCTAGAGGTATTTGCCACAAATATAGTTACTGACACTGAATACAAATACTAAAATAGCAAGACTGCACTACCTCCTCCGGCCAGAAGGGGGAGCTCCAGAGACTCCCCTTGATCCATTCTGGTCTGAGAGAAGAACTGGCAGTTGGGCAGTTGGGCTAAGGAGCTGAAAGTGAGAGGTCATACAGCTGAATTTCTAACAGCCCTATGACGGTTTCCAGGCCCAAATCACCGGCCTGAGGAGAAGAGGGACAGAGAAAAGGGACATTGTGAGAACCGGGTAGCATTAATCACTACCCAGAACAGGCGCAAAGACGGATACCGGATCCGTGGCTGTATTCATTATATATAATACAGCAACCGGAAAAACGTGAGGTGATATCAGTTTCACTAGGGCCGGACGCAGCAACAGACACAGAGTTCAGCGGTACTCCTGGAGGGGGTAAGCCGATAAAAGGACTCGGGTTGCCCGTCGAACCAGGACCCGGAGGGGACAGATTGGGCCGGCAGCCAGTTCACATACAGCAGCAGGGCCACACAGATATTGCGTACAATAAGAGGCGAAGACCCCGGCAGGGTCAAAGTAACTCAGAGTTCCCATACAGACTCCGGTGACAGGACTGGTTGTAAATCCTTTTTTGTTAAAGTAAACTGGTTAAACGTTTCGGTGCCTCAGTCTTTCATTTGGACAATAGCCATCTATCCAGGATTGGGATCATCACCGCTGGGAGAACCTGCTGCTGATCAAGTAAGTGCCTGTTCCCTCACAATACCCTTTATACTGTGCATTGCCTGAGGCCACAGCACCGGGTCAAGCCACCCGTGACATCCCCCTCAAGAGACAGACCCCATTGGTCCGGTGCTGGGTACCCCGGTCTCTCGGGTGTCACACTCTCCAAACATGACATGCCATCTGCTAATTTTGCCAGCAAATTTTACAATGAAAAAGTGAAATGGCGCTCCTTGCCTTCCGAGCCCTGCCGTGTGTCCAAACAGTAGATTTCCCCAACATATGTGGTATCGGCATGCTCAGGAGAAATTGCACAACAAAATGTACTGTTCATTTTCTACTGTTACGCTTGCGAAAGCAATAAAAATTAGGTCTAAAGGAAAATTTTTGTGAAAGGTTTATTTTTCTTTCCACATTTTCCTCCTGCTACCTTAAAAAATAAAAAAAAATTGTGACCGAAGTAACATTTTTGTGAAAAAAAAAGTTAAATGTTCATTTTTTTCTTTCACATTGCTTAAGTTCTTGTGAAGCACCTGAAGGGTTAATAAACTTCTTGAATGTGGTTTTGACTACCTTGAGGGGTCCAGTTTTTAGAATGGTGTTAATTTTGCGTATTTTCTGTCAAATAGGCTCCTCAAAGTCACTGTGGTCCCTAAAAATGGTTTTGCAAATTTTGTTGTAAAAATGAGAAGTCACTGGTCAACTTTTAACCCTTATAACTTCTTAACAAAAAAATTATGTTTTCAAAATTGTGCTGATGTAAAGTAGACATGTGGGAAATGTTATTTATTAGCTATTTTGTGTGATATGACACTCTGATTTAAGGGCATAAAAATAAAAAATTAGAAAATTGCAAAATTTTCAAAACTGCTGTAAAATGTCATCTTTTTTCATAAATAAATGCAAGTCATATCAAAGAAATGATACCACTGTCATAAAGTACAATATGTGAAGTATAGCGTGGCACTACCGTGAGATGCTCAAGTAGGTTACCAAAACCAGTGTGCAGTAAAATAAAGAACTTGGCACTCAACTTAGTATGTCATTGCAAAAGGATTTTTTATTGTTGCAGTCTGTAAACGTTTTGGTCTTATTTAGACCTTTATCAGTCTGATTGCTTGTCACAGAAGGATTAAAGTGTAAAATTGTATACACACGATTGGAGTAATGGGCTCCTCAAAATGTTTATAAAGTTCGATAAAGGAGTTGCTCCTATCAGAATTCATGCGTAGAGAATAGATATAAATGTAGAAATGATAGAAGAGAGTAGACCTTATTGAGTCGTAGTCTTAGTACTGGCATAGAATGTGCCTATAATAGAATTACAGTACTGGTGCCACAGGGGCTTAATGTGCTCCGTATAAAGGGTCCCTGCTGTGGAAATCAGGTGAGGGCACAGCCGACCTATACATATATGTTTGCCCTCCAGGGGCTACAGTGGTGGTAAGGGGTATCCACGTCTCTTTGGCACACATTCAACCTTACTAAGACTACAACTCAATAAGGTCTACTTGATGCAAACATTGCTACATTTATATCTATTCTCTACACGTGAATTCTGATAGGAGCAACTCCTTTATCAAACTTTATAAACATTTTGAGGAGCCCATTACTCCAATCCTGTGTAAACAATTTAACACTTTAATCCTTCTGTGACAAGAAGTCGGACTGATGAAGGTCTAGATAAGACCGAAACGATTACAGAATGAAACAATACTAAGTTGAGTGCCAAATAAAGTACAATATGTCTCGAGAAAACAGTCTCAGAATAAGTGGCATCAATTGAAGTTTTCCAGAGTTATGACCTCATAAATTTAGAGCAGTCAGAATTATAAAAATTGGCCTGGTCATAAAGGTGAAAACAGGCTTCGGGCTGAAGGGGTTAAAGTGTATGTGTCAAATAAAAATGCCTAGGTGGGATAGAATTCAGGATGTTATGAGGTTTTACTTTGTTTTTAAGATAAAGCATGTTGTTTATGCTGCACCATGATAATTAACGGTGACTAAGTTGAAGTGAATCAGTAATCATGAGGTATGCAGATGAATATATAAAAATCTATATATTTATGTATATTTGTGCAGACGAATTAATAAAATTAATTCATAGAATGAATTAAAATGTATATTTGTGCAGATGAATTTATAAATTATAAACGTATATGCATAAATATTCATGTATTTGTGTTAATTTTTTATCTCTTTAGCCCTGTGGAGTAAAACTGTATACTCATAAAACTAATCAATTAAAATAGGTGTCTATTTTTTAATTTTTTATCCATTGAAATAAAGAACTTTTTATTTAGTTATATTGAAGAACATTATTACAAAGAGAAAGACCCATAGATGGGATGAAAATCTGTTTGAAATACCAGTGACAGGAAAAAAAAAGTGCTGGCCAAAAGCGAGCACGTATGCTGATCAGTGGTCTGTGTTACTGATCATCAGCTCAGCGGGTGCAGGACATATGCATAAGAAAAAATTGCCAAAAATTAAGCGATCGAGTACTTATCAACAGTTCTTATGTCTTTCTTCTTACAAATACAGCAGCAGCAACAACAGTGATGGTGCAGGCAAAAATTGTCTGCGGCACTACAAGTCCCAGCAGATCTGGCAGGAGAACAGCACAGTGACCGCTCTGAAACATGTCCAAGCTATAATGAGAAAGTGCAGAGCGATCACTGTGAGGTCAGTCCACGTCTCTAAACACTGATTGGTGTGATCAACATCATTGTCCGATCACACCAATCAGTGCTGGGACTGGTGATGCTGCCTTTGCAAGGCTCCAGTCTAAGATCATTGTACAACATCTCCAAGTTAGAATGATGAAGTGCAGAGCGGTCACTGTGAGGTCAGCCCGCATATCTACAGCACCCCAGGTAGCCGGTTGGGTTGCTGCAGTGATGTTGTCTTCCCTTTGGAGGCAAGGGGGATTCTTTCTGTCAGATAAGGCACTTACAGTCAACACATCTGAATCTAGGCCAGGAGGGGGAGCTCAGGACCTGGATTCAGGGGAGCTTCTTTACACTTTATGCATCCTGGTCTGGAGGAGTCAGCCAGTTGTAGATGAGTGAGGAGAGGAGGAGGATGTCTGGAGCAGACGTATGGGCCTAGCAGCCATGAGGGAGCTGCTATCCCTGGAAAGAGTGAGAAGCAGAAGGAGAGTTGAATTGTGAAGGAGCTTAGAGGGAAGAAGCACATTGGAGGAAAGGGTTCAGGAGGAGAACAGTGGAAGGACACCCTCAGAGCCAGAGCGCAGAAGCCGGGTACCAGGAGCCCGAGGTCGTGTTGTTCTCCAAGACGTGCGACAGAACCAGAGGGCATAGGACTATGTGTTAATTGCCTCTAACAAGTCTGAGGTGAAGCAGTAACCCTAAGAGCTAAAAGATCCTATAAACAGGCTCAAACTGCCTATCGTACAGACATCTGTTTTAGGACAGGAGAGAGGGGACCCCATCAGCAAGCTTTAACCCCTTTCTGACATTAGACGTCCTATCCCGTCGAGGTGGGGTGGGCCCCTATGACCACCGATGGGATAGTACGTCAAACGCGATCGGCCGCGCTCACGGGGGGAGCGCGGCTGATCGGGACGGGTGTCAGCTGCCTATCGCAGCTGACATCCGGCACTATGTGCCAGGAGCAGTCACGGACCGCTCCCGACACATTAACCCCCAGCACACCGCACTCAAACATGATCACGATGTGCCGGCGGTACAGGGAAGCATCGCGCAGGGAGGGGGCTCCCTGCGGGCTTCCCTGAGTTCCCCGCAGCAATGCGACGTGATCACGTTGCTGCGAGGGTCTCCCTACCTCCCTCCCTGTAGAAGGCCCGGATCCAAGATGGCCGCGGCATCCGGGTCCTGCAGGGAGGGAGGTGGCTTCACAGAGCCTGCTCAGAGCAGGCACTGTGAAGCCTGCAGTGCTCTGAGACAGATCGGTGATCTGACAGAGTGCTGTGAAAACTGTCAGATCACCGATCTGTGATGTCCCCCCCTGGGGCAAAGTAAAAAAGTTAAAAAAAAATGTTTTCCAAATGTGTAAAAAAAAAATAAAAAAAAATATTCCTAAATAATGAAAAAAATATATATATTATTCCCATAAATACATTTCTTTATCTAAATAACAAAAAAACAATAAAAGTACACATATTTAGTATCACCGCGTCCGTAACGGCCCGACCTATAAAACTGGCCCACTAGTTAACCCCTTCATTAAACACCATAAGAAATTTAAAAAAAAACGAGGCAAAAAACAACGCTTTATTATCATACCCCGAACAAAAAGTGGAATAACATGTGATCAAAAAGACATATATAAATAACCATGAAAGCGTCATCTTGTCCTCCAAAAAACTAGCCACCAAAAAGCATCATCAGCAAAAAAATAAAAAAAGTTATAGTCCTGAGAATAAAGTGATACAAAAATAATTATTTTTCTATAAAATAGTTTTTATCGTATAAAAGCGCCAAAACATAAAAAAAGATATAAATGAGGTATCGCTGTAATTGTACTGACCCGTAGAATAAAACTGCTTTATCAATTTTACCAAACGCGGAACGGTATAAACGCCTCCCCCAAAAGAAATTCATGAATAGCTGGTTTTTGGTCATTCTGTCTCACAAAAATCGGAATAAAAAGCGATCAAAAAATGTCACGTGCCTGAAAATGTTACCAATAAAAACGTCAACTCGTTCCACAAAAAACAAGACCTCACATGACTCTGTGGACCAAAATATGGAAAAATTATAGCTCTCAAAATGTGGTAATGCAAAAAATATTTTTTGCAATAAAAAGCGTCTTTCAGTGTGTGACAGCTGCCAATCATAGAAATCCGCTAAAAAACCCACTATAAATGTAAATCAAAGCCCCCTTCATCACCCCCTTAGTTAGGGAAAAATTAAAAAAATGTATTTATTTCCATTTTCCCATTAGAGCTAAGGTTAGGGTTAGGGTTAGGGCTAGGGTTAGGGCTAGGGTTAGGGTTAGGGCTAGAGTTAGGGCTAGGGTTAGGGCTAGGGTTAGGGCTAGGGCTAGGGTTAGGGCTAGGGTTAGGGCTAGGGTTAGGGCTATGTTTGTGGCTAAAGTTACAGTTAGGGTTTAGATTACATTTACAGTTGGGAATAGGGTTGGGATTAGGGTTAGGGGTGTGTCAGGGTTAGAGGTGTGGTTAGGGTTACCGTTGGGATTACGGTTAGGGGTGTGTTTGGATTAGGGTTTCAGTTATAATTGGGGGGTTTCCACTGTTTAGGCACATCGGGGTCTCTCCAAACGCGACATGGCGTCCGATCTCAATTCCAGCCAATTCTGCGTTGAAAAAGTAAAACAGTGCTTCTTCCCTTCCGATCTCTCCCGTGTGCCCAAACAGGGGTTTACCCCAACATATGCAGTATCAGCGTACTCAGGACAAATAGGATAACAACTTTTGGGGTCCAATTTCTCCTGTTACCCTTGGGAAAATACAAAACTGGGGGCTAAAAAATAATTTTTGTGTGGAAAAAAAAAAGATTTTTTATTTTCACGGCTCTGCGTTATACACTGTAGTGAAACACTTGGGGGTTCAAAGTTCTCACAACACATCTAGATAAGTTCCCTGGGGGGTCTAGTTTCCAATGTGGGGTCACTTATGGGGGGTTTCTACTGTTTAGGTACATTAGTGGCTCTGCAAACGCAATGTGACGCCTGCAGACCATTCCATCTAAGTCTGCATTCCAAAT
Source organism: Ranitomeya imitator (assembly GCF_032444005.1). Taxonomy (NCBI): domain Eukaryota; kingdom Metazoa; phylum Chordata; class Amphibia; order Anura; family Dendrobatidae; genus Ranitomeya; species Ranitomeya imitator. The sequence continues at coordinate 146,411,708 of NC_091288.1, read as the reverse complement.
GGCACTCCTTTCCTTCCGAGCCCTCCCATGCGCCCAAACGGTGGTTCCCCCCCACATATGGGGTATCAACGTACTCAGGACAAATTGGACAACAACTTTTGGGGTCGAATTTCTCCTCTTACCTTCGGGAAAATACAAAATTGGGGGATAAAAATAATTTGGGGGGGGAAAGTTTTTGTTTTTTTTTCACGGCTCTGCGTTACAAACTGTAGTGAAATTCTTGGGGGTTCAAAGCTCTCACAACACATCTAGATGAGTTCCTTAGGGGTCTAGTTTCCAAAATGGTGTCACTTGTGGGGGGTTTCAATGTTTAGGCACATCAGGGGCTCTCCAAACGCAACATGGTGTCCCATCTCGATTCCTGTCAATTTTGCATTGAAAAGTCAAATGGCGCTCCTTCGCTTCCGAGCTCTGTCATGCACACATATAGTGGTTTACCCCCACATATGGGGTATCAGTGTACTCAGGACAAATTGTACAACTTTCGGGGTCCATTTTCTCCTGTTACCCTTGGTAAAATAAAACAAATTGGAGCTGAAGTAAATTTTTTGTGAAAAAAAGTTAAATGTTCATTTTTATTTAAACATTCCAAAAATACCTGTGAAGCACCTGAAGGGTTAATAAACTTCTTGAATATGGTTTTGAGCACCTTGAGGGGTGCAGTTTTTAGAATGGTGTCACACTTGGGTATTTTCTATCATATAGACCCCTCAAAATGACTTCAAATGAGATGTGGTCCCTAAAAAAATGGTGTTGTAAAAATGAGAAATTGCTGGTCAACTTTTAACCCTCATAACTGCCTAACAAAAAAAATTTTGGTTCCCAAATTGTGCTGATGTAAAGTAGACATGTGCGAAATGTTACTTATTATGGTAAGTATTATACGTGACATATCTCTGTGATTTAATTGCATAAAAATTCAAAGTTGGAAAATTGCAAAATTTTCATAATTTTCGCCAAATCTCTGTTTTTTTCACAAATAAACGCAAGTACTATCAAGGAATTTTTACCACTATCATAAAGTACAATATGTCACAAGAAAACAATGTCAGAATCACTGGGATCCGTTGAAGTGTTCCAGAGTTATAACCTCATAAAGGGACAGTGGTCAGAATTGTAAAAATTGGCCCGGCCATTAACGTGCAAAGCACCCTTGGGGGTAAAGGGGTTAAGCTGCAGGGACCTTGCCATCTGGCACAAGTAGGAAAGGCTTACGGACCTCACCTAGGAGAGGGATCCCCTATTGCCTCCAAGCCGGCCAGACTACAGCTACCCTACAACTGGTACCCTGGATTGAGGACTGCTACCATCTGTAAACCAGGTAAAAGATAGCAAACTCTGTGTCCTCCACTTATTCGTCAGCTTACACCATCTTGTGATACATTTGGGAAGCCCTGGGGACCCTTCTTCACTTGTGGGAAGCGTCACCATCTTGCTGCATACCATCACCCCAGGGGACCCCTTTAAGCAGCGTCTGTCCCAACTGACCGAACACCACAGGTGGTGCCACGAACAGTAGGCATTACAGATCCCTTTAAAGACCTTTTCCTTTAATTGGGCACCCAGGGCCACGGACCGGGTTGCAGCTACCGTGACATCCCCTTTAATACAGGACCCGGTACCCCGCTGCCCTGGTGGGGTGTTCCATATCTGCACAGATTGGTACTATCGGTGTCATCGTCTGATCGCACCAATCAGTGCTGGGGCTGGTGACGCTGCCTTTGCTAGGCTCCAGTCACAGCACTGATCGTAGCTGGACCTCAGTGTTTCAGGTCTATTTTATTGTCAGAAACACTGAAATCGCTGTAATTGGCTGTACAATTCTGAACGGTCAATCACAGAGAACTTAGCTGCAGGGGGATGGCAAAACCCCCTGTGGCTACAAGTCAGAAAAAGCAGGCACCTTCATGCTCATTCCGTGTGTTTAATCACAGTGATCGCATGAATAGCATGATGTCCTTCCCTTCCATGACATATATATACTGCAAATGTCGAGAAGGAGTTAATGAATAGACTGGGTGATAATATTGTATGTAGAGTAGAGGCTTTTTAGTCTTGATATCGAATATTGGTATTATGAATAATTTGTGCTAATTTAAGACCCTGATTCAAAATCAGGAGTTTTTTATTATACAGATACATAATATCCTCATAGTGTGAACCGTATTGGGTAGAAAAAATGATGAAATTATTATTATGAAATCGTTTTAACCTACGTTTATTTTTATCTTCCAATTGTTTTTTTCCTGTCAATATCTGCCACTATTTTATTGTGGCGATTCAATGTCCAGTCGGTAGAACAACAATATTTGAGTCTAGAAAAAATCTTTTTGGATTTAATGGATAGACATATTTCTTCTGAGCAGTTGCATTTCGCATGTATCAATTAATACTATTCTCAATATAGAACTCCCAACTGTAGGTTTCCTGTAGAGGAAAATGGTTATAGTATTACTATGAATATTTCTTAACAAGGTGACATCCAAGTAATTTATTATCAACTAGATGGTGGCCCGATTCTAACGCATCGGGGATTCTAGAATATGCATGGCCATGTAGTATATTGCTCAGCCCACATAGTATATTGCCCAGCCACATAGTATATTGCCCAGCCACATAGTATATTGCCCAGCCACATAGTATATTGCCCAGCCACGTAGTATATTGCCCAGCCACATAGTATATTGCCCAGCCACATAGTATATTGCCCAGCCACGTAGTATATTGCCCAGCCACATAGTATATTGCCCCGCCACGTAGTATATTGCCCAGCCACGTAGTATATTGCCCAGCCACGTAGTATATTGCCTAGCCACATAGTATATTGCCCAGCCACATAGTATATTGCCCAGTTACGTAGTATACAGCAAAGTGCCACGTAGTATATTGCACAGCGACATAGTATACAGCACAGAGCCACGTAGTATATTGCACAGTGACGTAGTATATTGCCCAGTGACGTAGTATATTGCCCAGTGACATAGTATACAGCACAGAGCCACGTAGTATATTGCCCAATGATGTAGTATACAGCACAGAGCCATGTAGTATATTGCACAGCGACATAGTATATTGCCCAGCCACGTAGTATACAGCACAGAGCCACGTAGTATATTGCACAGCGATGTAGCATATTGCCCAGCCACGTAGTATATTGCCCAGTGACGTAGTATATTGCCCAGTGATGTAGTATACAGCACAGAGCCACGTAGTATATTGCCCAGTGACGTAGTATACAGCACAGAGCCACATAGTATATTGCCCAGTGACATAGTATATTGCCCAGTGACATAGTATACAGCACAGAGCCACGTAGTATATTGCCCAGTAACATAGTATACAGCACAGAGCCACGTAGTATATTGCCCAGTGACGTAGTATATTGCCGAGCCACGTAGTATATTGCCCAGTGACGTAGTATACATTGCATATATATACATTGCATATATATATATATTGCCCAGCCACGTATGTCACTGGTTAAAAAATAAAAAATAAACATACTCACCTAACGATCCAAGGGCTCCTTGTAGTTGAACATACTCACCATTCTGGTCGCTGCTCCTCAGCGTCCTGTCTCTCCGCCTCCTGGGATCCAACGGCGCTGTGCCGATGGGCGCACGGCTGCCGCCATCTTCCGTTCCCAGGATGTTTTGCGAAATTACCCAGATGACTTAGCGGTCTCTTGAGACCGCTAGTTCTTCTGGGTAATTTTGCAAAGCATCGCTGGAAAAGGAAGATGGCGGCAGGTGCGAGCGCCTCAGCGGACAACAGAGGGTGAGTATAGCAGGTTTTTTGTTTTTTAACATTACTTTTTTACTATTGATGCCGCATAGGCAGCATCAATAGTAAAAGGTTGGGGACACAAAGGGTTAATAGCGGCGGTAACGGAGTACGTTACCCGCGGCATAACGCGGTCTGTTACCGCCGGCATTAACCCTGTGTTAGCGGTGACTGGAGGGGAGTATGGAGCGGGCGCCGGGGAGAGTGACTGCGGGGAGTATGGAGCGGGCACCGGGGACACTGTGGGGAGCGGGGAGTATGGAGCGGGCGCCGGGGACACTGCGGGGAGTATGGAGCGGGCGCCGGGGACACTGTGGGGAGCGGGGAGTATGGAGCGGGCGCCGGGGAGTAAGGAGCGGCCATTTTCTTCTGACTGTGCCCATCGCTGATTGGTTGTGGCTGTTTTGCGGCAACCAATCAGCGATTTCCATGATAGACAGAGGCCACGACCAATGAATATCCGTGACAGACAGACAGACAGAAGGACAGATGGAAGTACCCCTTAGACAATTATATAGTAGATAAAATATGTAAAATTTAAATTAAAAGATTATTTATTATTTAAGTAACAAATTCAATGGTTTCTTCTGGGGTACCTTTCCAGACAAGCAAGAGGTCATCTATAAAGCGACAGTATCAGTCAAAGTGATCCTGGAATGGACTGGTATCACTAAACAAAAATGTATCTTTCCATACAGCCATAGCTATGTTATCTAACAAGGGGGAGAATTCCCCGCATGCAAGCACTTCATTTTTCTAAGAAAAAATCCATGTCAAAGGAAAATTAATTGTGCATAAGAAGAAAAGAAACTGTCATAATAACAAATTCCTGGATCTGTAAAGTGTACTTAATGTATCTTTTAAATAAGTACAGTATATGGTAAGCACTTTGAAAGCCGAGGTGCTTTGCATAATTTTAATCACTGAGCGATGAAAATAAAAAATCACATATTTCCCACAAAAATTTTGTCTTAGTCCCAATATTTTTCCTTTCACAATGGTAACAAAATAAATTGTACTCCTAAATTGGTTCTCCTCCTATCTCTCTGACCGATCCTTCACTGTATGTTTTGCTGGTTCCTCCTCCTCTCACCTTCCCCTTACTTTTTGGGGTTCCTCAAGGATCAGTCCTAGGCCCCCTCCTCTTCTCTTTGTATACTGCCCCTATTGGACAAACAATCAGTAGATTTGGTTTCCAGTACCATCTCTATGCTGATGACACCCAATTATACACTTCTTCTCCTGTTATCACGCCGACCTTTTTAGAAAACACCAGTGATTGTCTTACCGCTGTCTCTAACATCATGTCCTCCCTCTATCTGAAACTAAACCTGTCAAAAACTGAACTCCTTGTGTTCTCTCCCTCTACTAACCTACCTTTGCCTGACATTGCCATCTCCGTGTGCAGTTCCACCATTACTCCAAAGCAACATGCCCGCTGCCTTGGGGTCATCCTTGATTCTGACCTTTCATTCACCCCCCACATCCGATCACTGGCTCGCTCTTCTTACCTGCATCTCAAAAACATTTCTAGAATTCGCCCTTTTCTTACTTTCGATTCTGCAAAAACTCTTACTGTTTCACTTATTCATTCTTGTCTGGACTATTGTAACTCTCTACTAATCGGCCTCCCTCTTACCAAACTTTCCCCGCTCCAATCTGTCCTGAATGCTGCTGCCAGGATCATATTCCTCACCAACCGTTACACCGATGCCTCTACCTTGTGCCAGTCATTACACTGGCTACCCATCCACTCCAGAATCCAGTACAAAACTACTACCCTCATCCACAAAGCACTCCATGGCTTAGCACCACCCTACATCTCCTCTCTGGTCTCAGTCTACCACCCTACCCGTGCCCTCCGCTCCGCTAATGACCTCAGGTTAGCATCCTCAATAATCAGAACCTCCCACTCCCGTCTCCAAGACTTTACACGTGCTGCGCCGATTCTTTGGAATGCACTACCTAGGTGAATACAATTAATCCCCAATCCCCACAGTTTTAAGCGTGCCCTAAAAACTCATTTGTTCAGACTGGCCTACCGCCTCAATGCATTAACCTAACGATCCCTGTGTGGCCTATTTAATTAAAAAAAAAAAAAACAATCAGGTTCCTCGCATCATGTTCTCATTCACTTTATGCAGTTAATAGCCCTCTGTGTCTGTACTGCTACATACTTAGGCAATTAACTGGTTCATGCAGCTTTACATGAACACCCGAGCCTTACACTATGGCCGGTCCGAATAACTAAAGCAATTGTTACCATCCACCTCTCGTGTCTCCCCTTTTCCTCATAGTTTGTAAGCTTGCGAGCAGGGCCCTCATTCCTCCTGGTATCTGTTTTGAACTGTATTTCTGTTATGCTGTTGTTAGGTGTCGAGTTCCCACTTCTGCACAAGGGGAATCTCGAGCCATCTCCGCTGCGGTCTCCCATTCTTATCCAGACGCAGTGGAGTCTGCTCAGCAGAGACGTCGGTCCCAGCGTCTTGCTCAGTCTCACTCTGTACAAAGAGTTACTGCTGCTTTTCCTGCTTCTGCCATTGAAGTCAGTGTTGGGCAGCGGCGAGCAGATGCTTTTGGGGCTAAGTCCTGCTTTTCTCTTTCTGAGCATGCCCAGGGCAAGATCTCCCATTGGAGATCGAGGGTCACATGCTCAGGTACTGCAGCACATCCCATTGGTCCTCCAGGAAGGTCCTGAAAGGGCAAAACTTTGGTAGCAGCTTCCCATTGGTCCTTTATTGGAAGGTCCTGAACGTGCTGCAACTATATAAGCTGCGCATGACCGCACGGCCATGCGCTAGTGTACATTTGTAAATGTGTGTGTGTTGTGAGTGAAAGTCGCTCTTTAAATAACCCTCCCTATTGGATGACTGTTCGCGGAAGGTGTATGTTTGCTATCTAGCGCCCGACTTAGCCATCAGCACGTAAACACACAATACAGCGTCTTATTGCTGTGACCGCCAGTGCAGCGCCTTGTGCTTTCACAGCGCTTTCCTGACCCAAGCCTGGGTGGTTAGTGGCGTTCGCCAGTGCGGCACTGCATGCACTCTCGTGCTTCTATTGCTGTCACTCTGACACCTCAGTAGCGGTGTCGAGCGCATGAGGTCTATGTACTCAAATCCTGTGTCTTGTGATTGAGTTCTGAGACTCGTTGCTTGCGCTCTTGGTGCAGTACCACGGCCCTGTGACGTAACAGGGTTCGCTTCCTTCACACAGGGTGAGGTTAGCCCATGTGTGTATTCACTTTGTACTGCCATATAGTCCGTCATTACTTGGCAGCAGGTTCCATCTCTGCACGGTGGACCCCGGGCTGCGAACGCACCATACTCTATCTGTCTTATTATTTGGTGCGTTCCGCTAGCCCTAACAGCTGTAATGGAAACAGGAACACATGGGCTACTTGCACAGTGAACAAGTCTGTATGATCATGTTCACACACCACCAAGAAACCTGAAGACACAAAAGAGAATAGTAAAACCAAAAACACTCAGTTTGAAAAAATGTTGCAGTAATCCGCAAGTGCTTGTAAAAGATGTAAAAAACAGGGTATTTGGTTGATACGTTTTTTGCAAAAAATGTATACTAAGCTGCTCTACCAATCTTCACGGTATACCCTTATCAGAGCAGTCCTAACTAATGTATGCAATCCCTATCTGATGTATTTAAAAACCTGATCATCTGTATATAACCTGTGTGAACAGGGTTCAGAGAGGAAAAATCCATGTGTGCATACAGGGTAGAACAGCTTTTGTGCAGATAGCCCAAGAGGAGTGGTGGAACTCCCCAGTCTTGTAGACACAAGAGAACAATTATGGAAACAGGAACACATGGGCTACTTGCACAGTGAACAAGTCTGTATGATCATGTTCACACACCACCAAGAAACCTGAAGACACAAAAGAGAATAGTAAAACCAAAAACACTCAGTTTGAAAAAATGTTGCAGTAATCCGCAAGTGCTAGTAAAAGATGTAAAAAACAGGGTATTTGGTTGATACGTTTTTTGCAAAAAATGTATACTAAGCTGCTCTACCAATCTTCACGGTATACCCTTATCAGAGCAGTCCTAACTAATGTATGCAATCCCTATCTGATGTATTTAAAAACCTGATCATCTGTATATAACCTGTGTGAACAGGGTTCAGAGAGGAAAAATCCATGTGTGCATACAGGGTAGAACAGCTTTTGTGCAGATAGCCCAAGAGGAGTGGTGGAACTCCCCAGTCTTGTAGACACAAGAGAACAATTATGGAAACAGGAACACATGGGCTACTTGCACAGTGAACAAGTCTGTATGATCATGTTCACACACCACCAAGAAACCTGAAGACACAAAAGAGAATAGTAAAACCAAAAACACTCAGTTTGAAAAAATGTTGCAGTAATCCGCAAGTGCTAGTAAAAGATGTAAAAAACAGGGTATTTGGTTGATATGTTTTTTGCAAAAAATGTATACTAAGCTGCTCTACCAATCTTCACGGTATACCCTTATCAGAGCAGTCCTAACTAATGTATGCAATCCCTATCTGATGTATTTAAAAACCTGATCATCTGTATATAACCTGTGTGAACAGGGTTCAGAGAGGAAAAATCCATGTGTGCATACAGGGTAGAACAGCTTTTGTGCAGATAGCCCAAGAGGAGTGGTGGAACTCCCCAGTCCTCTCTGAACCCTGTTCACACAGGTTATATACAGATGATCAGGTTTTTAAATACATCAGATAGGGATTGCATACATTAGTTAGGACTGCTCTGATAAGGGTATACCGTGAAGATTGGTAGAGCAGCTTAGTATACATTTTTTGCAAAAAACATATCAACCAAATACCCTGTTTTTTACATCTTTTACTAGCACTTGCGGATTACTGCAACATTTTTTCAAACTGAGTGTTTTTGGTTTTACTATTCTCTTTTGTGTCTTCAGGTTTCTTGGTGGTGTGTGAACATGATCATACAGACTTGTTCACTGTGCAAGTAGCCCATGTGTTCCTGTTTCCATAATTGTTCTCTTGTGTCTACAAGACTGGGGAGTTCCACCACTCCTCTTGGGCTATCTGCACAAAAGCTGTTCTACCCTGTATGCACACATGGATTTTTCCTCTCTGAACCCTGTTCACACAGGTTATATACAGATGATCCGGTTTTTAAATACATCAGATAGGGATTGCATACATTAGTTAGGACTGCTCTGATAAGGGTATACCGTGAAGATTGGTAGAGCAGCTTAGTATACATTTTTTGCAAAAAACGTATCAACCAAATACCCTGTTTTTTACATCTTTTACTAGCACTTGCGGATTACTGCAACATTTTTTCATACTGAGTGTTTTTGGTTTTACTATTCTCTTTTGTGCTAACAGCTGTAATGTCTATTGTCTGTACAAGTCCCCTCTATAATTTGTAAAGCGCTGCGGAATATGTTGGCGCTATATAAATAAAAATTATTATTATATTATTATTACCATACAGTTTGTTAATTAATTGCTTCTGAGTGCCCTGATATGCCATTTGTAGTGGAAAACTACTGTTTGGGTGCATGGTAAGGCTTGCAAGGGTAGAAGCACTTTTTTAACCCCAAATTAACTGTAAACGTTAACTGATGCCATGTCGCATTTTGAGAGTCCCAGATGTGCCTAAACAGTGGAAACCCCCCACAAGTGACTTAATTTTGGAAACTAGACTTCTCAAGAAATGTATATAGATGTGTGGTGAGCACTTTGAACATTGAGGTGCTTCACAGAATTTTAAAACATTATTGAAAATAAAATGAAATAAAAAATCACATTTTTCCCACAAGGGTAACCGGAAACATGCAATTTGCTGTTCAATTTCTCCTGAGTATGCTGGTACCCCATATGTGGTTGAAAACTACTGTTTAGTCCAAGGTAGGGTTTGAAAGAAAAGGAGCACGATTTGAGTTTTTGAATGCAAAATTGGCTGCAATCGTTAGGGGACGCCAGGTCACGTTTAGAGAGCCCTCGATGTGCCTAATCAGTGAAAACCCTCCACAAGTGACTCCTCAAAGATTTTATCTAGACATGTGGTGAGCTCCTTGAGCTCACAGGTGCTTCCCAAAATTTTACAATGTTGAACTGTGAAAATGAAAAACAAATGATTTTTATCACAATAATGTTGTTTTAGCTCCAAAGTTTTTCATTTTCGCAAGAATGGTAGGAGAAAATGTAACCCCAAATTTGTAGTGCAATTTCTGGTCTGCACATGTCATGTCACGTATGGAGTGCCCCTTATGTGCCTAAACAGCAGAAACCTCTCACAAGTTACCCTATATTGGAATTAATCAAGTGCTTTCCTGGTATATGAATCTTAAAATATGGTTACATATGTGAGTGGTGTAGAGTGCATCCGGTTGGGATACGTAAGTTGTGTAGTGTGAATCAGGTTGGTATATGTAAGTTGTGTAGAGTGCATCAGTTTCGCATTTATGAGTTGAATAGAATACTTCAACTCATGCAAAAAATTAAAATACCTCAGAAATATATATATATATCTTTGTACCATGTTAACCAGTAGATAGAAAAATATTAAGATTTGAGAGTCCTCAGTAGTTGATACCTTTTAATGGCTAACTGAAAAGATGAACAAAAAAAAACAACCAGTACTCCTAATGTGAACATGTGCATGCTGCAAAGCTGCATTATATAGACAAAAAAAGAGCACAGCAGCACATGGACATGAATCTAGGCCATGTGAAAACAGAAAAACATAAATATAGATTATACTTCTCAAAATCATTAAAAAATATTCTTAAATTTTTTTTTATAAAACTTACAGTAATAGATGAAAATGAAGGTTCTTAGCGCATAAATTGGCCAATTCATGTATACCCATTAAACACGCAAGGTGACCTCCCTCTGATGGGTCCTATTCCACTGTACATGCCACCTTTGGGCCACCGGCCTACAACTATGAACAAACTGAAAAGATGGTAACAAATTACAAACTTTTGAAACTCCTCAGGTTCTTCAAAATCTGAAGAGTTACATATTTATGCACAACTGGACACAGAAATAATGCAATAGATAAAGCAAGTGACGTGAAGCAGAACTATCATTATAGGAGAGATAAACAGTTGTGGCCATAAAGTTTAGAACAGTTCATTGATTAGGAGTTTTAAAGTTTTATTGTCCTGTGATTGAGGTCTTGTCCAAGGTCCTGATGCCCCCAAATGGTGTGAGGGGTACATTCCTTACTTGATGTAGAAAGACATAAATCCTATGCGACATTCATTCCTGCACTGAGTTTGTCAAAGGTTGTCAAAAGTTTATATATCCAGACTCTTCTGTCTCTCTGAGATTTGAATTTAGCTTTTATTGTAGTAATTTCATGTCCATCGTGCTGTGATCAATGATACAAAAATGTTTGGCCCGAGGTAGATCTATTCTTTTTTCTTTTATTGTGTGGCAATTAGAATTCATCCTTGTTCTAAGTTTTTGCCCTGTTTCCCCTACATACAGCCCCCCAGTTTGACATTTGGTACAAATAATTACGTGTACCACATTAGATGTGATGTAACTGAAAGTTCCTGTGATCTTGTAGTCCTGATGTGAGTTGGGAATCTTTATCTTGTCCATGTTCATTATAAATGGACAGGTTTGGCATTTTTCCTGGTTGCAGGAAAAGGTTCCTGTTGCTATTGGAGAGGACAGGGAGCTTCTGAAAATGATGCTTGTTAGATTTGAGTGCTGCCTAAAGCACAGCCAATCTACCATCCAACATACCTTAAATGGGACAGTTTCCATCCAAAACACATAAAAAACTATTGTCTACAGCCAAGTCATCAGATACAATCGGATGTGCTCCAACGGTATGGATAGAGACAAACATTTTGGTGGCCTCAGACAGACCTGTTTGAATCAGGGCTACCATCCAAGAACAATTGAAACCAGATTACAAGAGCAACCAGAATATCAAGGAATCACCTCCTAAATTGCAAAGCTAAAAAAGAAAGCATCCGGATGCCTCTCATAGTCACCTACAATCCAAATCTGAAGGTGCCAAGGGGAGCGCACAAAAATTACAACTGTTACTATAAAAAGATGCCTAATTACAATCCATATTTCCAGATCCCCCACTTCTGTGTTTTAGGCGGCACCGAAAACTAAGAAGTATCATTGTAAGAAGCTCCATGTCCTCTTCAAGAGCTATAGGAACTCATCCCTGTAAAGGGAAAAATATAAAACCTGTCCATTTATAATGACCACAGATAAAATAAAGATCCCTAACTCACATTAGGACTACAAGATCACAGGTACATTCAGCTGCATCACATCTAATGTGGTGTGCTTAATTATTTGTACCAAATGTCCAACTGGGGGTCTGTATGTACAGGAGACAGGGCAAAAACTTAGAATAAGGATGAATTCTCATAGCCACACAATAAAAGAAAAAATAATATATCTACCTGTGGCCAAAGCTTTTTGTATAATTGTATAAGTTACCTTCAAATCTCAGAGAGACAGGAGAGTCTTGGTGTATAAACTTATAACAAACTTTGACACACTTGGTGCAGGGATGAATGTGTCACAAGGATTGATGTCTTTCTACATTAACTAAGGAATGTGCTCTTCAGATCATTTTATGCCATCAGGACCATGGACCAGACCTCAATCATAGGACAATAAAAGTTTCATTCTCCTTATCTATGAACTGTTCTAATATTTATGGCCACAACTGTTTGTCCCTCTCCCATAAAATAGTTCTGCTTCACATCACTTGTCTCATCTACTGCATTATTTATGTGTCCTGGTGTGTATAAATATGTGACTCTTTAGATTTTGTATTATTCTATGCCTGATGAAGCAACCTGAGTAGTGTCAAATAGAGATGGGTGGACACCTGAATGTTCGGGTCTGGCGGGTTCTACCGAACAGTTACAAAAAGTAAGGGTTTGGTACCCATAACCAGACCCCATTCACTTGAATAAGGGCCCCGAACATCCAGTGCTTGCCACGCTGTCATGTTCATGACAGCACGGTAAACACTACTTCTGATTTGTGTTGAAATCATCACCTCCAGTCAGACAGCCGCGGTTCCTATGCTGTCAAAAGACAGTGTGCATGCTCAGCTGTGATCGGAGGTATAATTTTTATCTCTGGTCACTGGGGTTGGCTGATGGGACTACTGCTCTCATCAGTCGGCACCTGCGACTAATAAAAGCTAGAGAGCATGAGCGACTGATGGGAGTATTCATCAGCCAGTGCCAACGTTGTAAAAAAATAACTAAAAAAAAATGTTGGTTCCCCTGTATTTTTGATAACCAGCCAGGCAAAACTCACAGCTGGAGGTGGCAACCCTCAGCTGTCAGCTTCAGCAAGGCTGGTTATCAAGAATAAAGGGGTTCCCACTCAATTTTTTTAAAAATATTCAAATAAATAATTTAAAAAAAACAGTATGGAGTCCCCAACTTTTTGATAGCCAACCATGGTAAAGCAGACAGCTGGGGGCTGGTGTTCTCAGGGTGGTAAGGGGCCATGCAAATTGGCCCCCCCAGCAATAGCGGAGTGCAGCTGCCCAGAAAAGGCACATCTATTAGATGCACCACTTCTGGCGCTTTACCTGGCTCTTTCCACTTGCCCCATAGTGGTGGCAAATGGGGTTCATATTTGTGGGATTGATGTCACCTTTGTATTGTCTGGTGACATCAAGCTCACTGATTAGTAATGGAGAAGCGTCTATAAGACAGCTATCCATTACTAATCCTATACTTGTATGGTAATTAAAGACAAAGCCAGAATAAAGTCCTTTATATGAAATAAAACAAAACACAATTTTCCATTTTTATTTAAAAATAACAAACACCCATTCGAGGGTTGCATTTGACAGCTGAGGGTTACAGCCCCAAGCTTTAAGTTTTGCCTGACTTGTTATCAAAAATATTTGGGAACCCACGCCATATTTTTTTTAATTATTTATTTACAGCGCCGGCTGATGAACACTCCTATCAGCTGCTCCTGCTCTCACTGTTTTTAGCAGCAGTAGGTGTCGGTTGATGAGAGCAGTAATTGCCATCAGCCGATACCATTTACCAGAAATAAACTTTATACCTCCAATCACAGCTGTGCACTCACACTGTGTTTTGACAGCATGGAATACGGGCTGTCTGACCTGCTGTTATGATTTTACTGCTGATCAGAAGCAGTGTTTGACACACTATCCTGCACTTGACAGCACGACAAACATCCAGTGTTTGGGAGCCAAACCCGAACAGTAACACAAACTTCCTGGTAAAGTCTGTGTTCCGTGTCTGTGCCCGGACAGTTGATGTTCAGTATGGACACCGAACTTTACTGTTTGGGTTCATCTTACTCTAGTCTCGGAAGCTTGTAATTTGTTACCATCTTTTCAGTTAGCCATTTTAAAAGTATCAACCACTGAGGATTTTCAAATCTTAGAATTTTAGTAACTCAGAATATACACTGGTCAAAAAAATAAAGGGAACACTAAAACACCTTATCCTAGATATCACTGAATTAAATATTTCAGTTGCAATTCTTTATTCATTACATAGTGGAATGTGTTGAGAACAATAAAACATAAAAATGATCAATGTAAATCAAAATTAACATCCCATTGAGGTCTGGATTTGGAATGATACCCATAATCAAAGTGGAAAATCAAATTACAGGCTGGTCCACCTTCCGTGGAAATGCCTCAAGACAAGGAAATGATGCTCAGTTGTGTGTGTGTGGCATCCATGTGCCTGTATGACCTCCCTACAACAAGGAGGGAATGCTCCTGATGAGGTGGAGGATGGTCTTCTGAGGGATCTCCTCCCAGACCTGGACTAAAGCATCCACCAACTTCTGGATAGTCTGTGGTGCAACGTGAAATTGGTGGATGGTGCGAGACATGATGTCTCAGATGTGCTCAATCGGATTCAGGTCTGGGGAACGGGAGGGCCAGTCCATAGCTTCATTGAATTCATCTTGTAGAAACTGCTGACACACTCCAGCCACATGAGGTCTGGCATTGTCCTGCATTAGGAGAAACCCAGGGTCAACCCCACACCATTACTGACCCACTGCCAAACCAGTCATGCTGAAGGATGTTGCAGGCAGCAGATTGCTCTCCACGGCGTCTCCACACTCGGTCACATGTGCTCAGTGTGAACCTGCTTTCATCTGTGAAGAGCACAGGGCGCCAGTGGCGAATTTGCAAATCCTGGGGTTCTGTGGCAAATGCCAAGCATCCTGCATGGTGTTGGGCTGTGAGCACAACCCCCATCTGTGGATGTTAAGCACTCAGACCATCCTCATGGAGTCAGTTTCTAACCATTTGTGCAGACACATTCACATTTGTGGCCTGCTGGAAGTTATTTTGCAGGGCTCTGGCAGTGCTCCTCGTGTTCCTCCTTGCACAAAGGCTGAGGTAGCAGTCCTGCTGCTGAGTTGTTGCCCTCCTACAGCCCCCTCCACATCTCCTGGTGTACTGGCCTGTCTCCTGGTAGTGCCTCCAGCCTCTGGACACTACGCTGACAGACACAGCAAACCTTACCACAGCTCGCATTGATGTGCCATCCTGGATGACCTGCACTACCTGAGCCACTTATGTGGGTTGTAGAGTCCGTCTCATGCTACCACGAGTGTGAAAGCACAACTAACATTCAAAAATGACCAAAACATCAGCCAGAAAGCATTGGCACTGAGAAGCGATCTGTGGTCCCCACCTTCAAAACCACTCATTTATTGAGTGTGTCTTGATAATTGCCAATAATTTCCATCTATTGTCCATTCCATTTGCACAACAGCATGCAAAATTGATTGTCAATCAGTGTTGCTTCCTAAGTGGACAGTTTGATTTCACAGAAGTTTGATTTACTTGGAGTTATATTCTGTTTAAGTGTTCACTTTATTTTTTTGAGCAGTGAATATTTAGTAGTCCATGGATGAGTGGCAGACTTTAAAACATTCTTTTATACACAGGCCAGGCTTGTCAGGGCATGTGTCGCATTGCCAAATGGTTTTCTTTCTAATCCCCCTTCTGTAACTCAAACTTTTTGCAACCTTCCTGGTTTGTGGCCTTGTGTAGAGGTACCTCATACAGCGATGGGGGTGCTGCCCTCACCATGTATTTTAGACAAAAAAAGGACAACTCTCTTGTCTTTGTACTTGACCACCAGCAGGTTGTCACTAGTGTTGAGTCACTTTATTTGGCTCTGCTCTCACCCTTTCTGAGCAGCTAACCAATTAGTGACCTAGGGAGTCCTAACTGGGCTTTTGCACACAGTATCGCATGCTCCGAAAGTTCTGGTAGAAAGGGACTTGAAGATGGGGATACTGGTATGAAAATTATCTACGTAGAAGTGGTAACCGTGATCCAGCAGTGGGTGCACCAAATACAGCACAACTTTCCCACTCTCTCCCAGCACAGGGACAATTAAGTGTGTTAAGTCCGAGAGTACTTCCCTTCATAAAACCTAAATCTGTGAGTATACCCTGAGTTTCTCTGGCATAGCTTGTAGAGTTTAATTCTGTACCTGGACCTCTTGCTGGGCAGGTATTGTCAGTATTTAAGGCTCTCCTTGATATGTATTAGGGACTCATTCACGTAGATGTCCCTTTAGAGAATGTATACCTCAGCAAACCTTGCTGAGATGATCAATGACTGGTCGAATTTTGAAAAGTGTGTCAAAATTAGGGTTATCTCCTGTAGGAGATTATTGTTAAAATGTAAAAAGTTGTGGAAGGCCTCAATGCGTTTACTGGCATGATTATGCGGAACACTGGTGTTTTATATACAACATGAACACCCTAATACTGCTGGAGTTCCTCATGTGATAAACAACTTGCCAAAACCTCAATTTCTACTGCATCTATGGGAGCCCAGTTAGAAAATGATGAAGTAGGATTTTGGGCTCACATTTTTGGGCATATAAATTTGTCTCAATAACCATGAGATTTACAAAATTTTCATAGAATAAGTATTTGAAAAAGTTAATTTCTGTGAGCCTGGCAGTATCGAATTAGATTCCTGATGGGGCCACACAATCAGGAATCTCTGGCTTATGAACTTTGGGGGGGTGAGGTCCTTAGGGGGTCACCAACAGTGGGCACTGGCTAATTTGCTGTCCTGGGGTGTCTACACAGCGGTATGTTATCACTTAAGGAAAAAGAGAAGGAGAATATAGGATAGTGGGTAGGAAAAGGTTTGCAGTCTCTTTACCTGGTTTACTGAAGACTTCAGGCAGCCACAGTCCAAGGTACCAGATCACAGGGCAGGCAGGGTCCGTCCGGCTTGGTAGCAAATCGAGAGTCCCCTTTACCAGGTGGAGTTAAAAGCCTTCCTCTAGCATGGTGGTGTTGTAGTCCCTTACTGCCTATGGCTTCAGATAAGGTCCTCACAGTTCTCTCTGTCCCCCATATAGGATAGGATAATACCTGCATGACAGCTAACTTAAGCCTTTTTACAGGGACTCTAGCACGCCCCGGACTCTCTGTGTTGCTGTGTCTCAGGTGTGTGTGGCGGACAGGTAACTTGCAGTTCAGCTGTCCTGCCAGTCTCTGCTGTAAGTCATAGAGTCCCTTAGAACCTCGGTGGTCCGGCTACCTGTTATCTGCACTTCAGAAGGAGGCAGCCTTCTCGTAGCTTGTCTCCCCTGATGTTACTCTCCTGTGCTTTGCTCTCCTGCATGCTCACTGAACAATGTCCTTTCCTTCTGTCTGTCTCTTTCCAGGAGCTGTAGCACTCACATATATATGCGGGGGCGTCACCTAGGAGTAGGATCAAAAGTTCCCTCTTGTGGCCTGGAGTGTGAACATGTTGTGTGTATTGTGATTACCTAATGAGAGTTATCCTTCATCACTTCCAAACGTAACATCACTCTCCCCGTGAGGAAAGCAATGCTACTGTGATGACCAGGACCCTGGAGCACCACACTTATGATCCCCCTCACTGCCTCAAAGTGGGCAACTTAATCTTTTCTTGTAGTTTTATTTTTTTGGTTGGCATCTGTACACACTAGTTTGGATGTGCTGGTCATTTTTTTCTATTTGTAGCAAGCCTTGAAATGTGCACCCAATTCTCATCAGCTTCAAGTGGTTTTAAGTTTCTGGTTCTTTCCTGCCCCATAAATAATAGGTTTCTTGCCCAGGGAGAGGTGTCTAGGACAGGGACCCCACAATGAAGCTTTTTTGCTCACATATATTCTTTTTACAGTTATTTTTCACAGCAATATTGCAGTTTCATTTTTTGAATGTTCAATATGTACATAATGTAGTGTTTTCCTGTTTTCTGTGGCAGTAATGAAGTTCCAATTTTGTAAATTTATTATTCTTAGTAACTCAGGATCAAAGTTAATCTTTTCTTGTACTTTTTTTTTAATTTGGATGGCACCTGTACATACTAGCTTGGATGTGCTGATCATTTTTTTCAATTTGTAGTAAACCTTTTTGACATGTGCAGTCCTACTCCCATCAACTTCAGGTGATTTCAAGTAGCTGGTTCCTTCCTGCCCCATAAATTGTAGGCTTGTTGCCCAGGAGAGGTATCTAATCAGGACAGGGACGCAACAATGAAGGACACCTCCTGTGGTGACGAGTAGGGTTGAGCGACTTTTACTTTCATAGGATCAGGTCGGGTTTCACGAAACCAGACTTTCTCAAAAGTCGGGTCGAATTAAATCGGCCGATCCTATAGAAAAGTCAGGGTCGGGGTCGGCCGAAACACGAAACCCAATGCAGTGCATTGGGTTTCTAATGTTTCCCAGGGTCTGAAGGAGAGGAAACTCTCCTTCAGGCCCTGGGATCCATATTTAAGTGTAAAATAAAGAATTAAAATAAAAAATATTGCTATACTCACCCTCTGACGCTCCCTGGTACTAACCGGCAGCCCTCCTTCCTTAGAATCAGCGCGTGAAAGACCTTAGATGACATCGCGGCTTGTGATTGGTCGCGCGACCGCCCATGTGACCGCTCACGCGACCCATCACAAGCCGCGACATCACCGAAGGTTCTTCAAGCGCTGATTCTTAGGAAGGAAGGCTGCCGGAAAGAAGCAGGGCGCGTCCGAGGGTGAGTATATACCTAATAGGAATATACTCACCCTCGGACGCGCCCTGCTTCTTTCCGGCAGCCTTCCTTCCTAAGAATCAGCGCTTGAAGGACCTTCGGTGACGTCGCCGCTTGTGATTGGTCGCGTGAGCGGTCACATGGGCGGTCGCGCGACCAATCACAAGCCGCGACGTCATCTAAGGTCTTTCACGCGCTGATTCTAAGGAAGGAAGGCTGCCGGTTAGTACCAGGGCGCGTCAGAGGGTGAGTATAGCAATATTTTTTATTTTAATTCTTTATTTTACACTTAAATATGGATTCCGATACCGATTTCCGATATTGCAAACATATCGGAACTCGGTATCGGAATTCCGATAACCAGATTCAGAAGATCGCCGACCTCATGGCCGACCCCACACAGGGGTCGGGTCGGGTTTCATGAAACCCGACTTTGCCAAAAGTCGGCGACTTCTGAAAATGGCCGACCCATTTCGCTCAACCCTAGTGACGAGCACAGATGTCATGCTGTCAGAAACAGCAGACTTTTTCATGTGCTTCAGAAACAGAGACAGCATGATTGCCTTGATGGACCCATATGTCATAGGTCAGGAACATTTTCTCAACCAGGATGTATGGGTACGTCTAAGGTCTTGCAGGAGTTAAGCTGGCAAAGCTGACTTTCCTATGTTCCCTTTAGAATTTTCTCTACCTGCTATTTCTTAGAATTAATCTATTGTGTCTCTATGTACAGCATATACTTGAAAATTGGAGTAATGTAAAGTATATCTTTGGAATTTAAATTTCTTTTAGATTTGCAATAAAATGTTACAATTTTTTCACATTCTGCAAGATATTGCAGTTAAAGAGGGTCATTTCTGGTGTGTTCTCATAAACGATTAAAGAGGCTTGTATAGGTTTGATTTCATCTTTCAGCTTGTAAAATTCATCTTCCTCAAAGTTAACTATTAATGTCATAAGCTTTAAAGAGCACAAGTACAAGATCTGGTCACATTCATATTGGAGAGCATATGAATAATGTGTGCAGATTTTCTAGAGATCATATCTTTAGAGATGTAGGACTTGGGGAATCCCACCAAATCTTTGCTTCTTTGAGAATTGTGTGCTCCAATTGCTTCATCAACATGTTAAGATTGCTGTTGATAGCATTAATTAGTATATTTTCTTTATTGTTATCTCAGTTATTAAAGATAGAAGCAAATCTGTCCTAACGTTTAGTCCCATTGATAATTTCCATAACATTATAATAATTGTGGTTTGTTCATGTTCAATAAAGGTGCAAAACTCAAAAAAGTGTATACAAGGTTAGGGAGTGATACAAAAGAAAACATTCAGGCAGGTCCTGCTGAACTTACACTTGTCAGACCCTGGCCTTAGGGTATGTCACACGTCAGGATTTCATGTAGAAATTTCCTGAAGAAAACCGGAAATTTTCTGCAAGAAATACGCATTTTTTTTTGCATTTTTTTCCCTTTTTTTCGCGTTTTTTTTAGCATTTTGCAAGCAAAATTAGCTTGCAGAATGCTAAAGTTTTCCAAGCGATCTGTAGCATCGCTTGGAAAACTGACTGACAGGTTGGTCACACTTGTCAAACATAGTGTTTGACAAGTGTGACCAACTTTTTACTAGAGAGATAGAATGTTAAAAAATAATAAAAAAAATTAAAAAAATGGTTATACTTACCTGCAAACAGCCGATCTCCTCAGCGGCGTCCGTTCCTATAAATGGTGTGTGTGTGCAGGACCTTCGATGACGTTGCGATCACGTGAGCGGTCACATGAGCGGTCACGCGACCAATCACAAGATGGCGACGTCATCGCAGGTCCTTCACACAGAGCATCTATAGGAACGGAAGCGGCAGCGTGCACCGATGAGAGGCGGGAAGACCCCGGGGCCATCGAAGGTGAGTATATCACTTTTTTTAATTTTAATTCTTTTTTTTTACCAATTATATGGTGCCCAGTCCGTGGAGGAGAGTCTCCTCTCCTCCACCCTGGGTACCAACCGCACATAATCTGCTTACTTCCCGCATTGTGTGCATAGCGGTATGCGGGAAGTATGCAGATCAATGCATTCCTAGGTGTGCGGAATCCCCGCAATTCCGCAAATTTAATGAACATGTTGCTTTTTTTTCTGCAATGCGATTTTTTCGCGGAAAAAAAATGCAACATTTGCACTAGAAATGTGGAATACACTTTAAATAATAGGAGGCATATGTAAGCGTTTTTTTCGCGTTTTTATCACGTTTTTATAGCGAAAAAACGCGAAAAAAACGCGAAAAATACTGAACGTGTGCACATGGCCTTACTGTGATTATATGTCATCTGATGTGATATGCTAATGACCCTCGGCTCCTGCTCTGCTGTGAGCGGGAGCTGAGTGTCATGCATCTGTTCTCCAAGGCTCTCGCACAGCTGCGGAGGAGGCAGAGAAATTAATTTCCCCATCTTCTCCATTGCCGAGGTCAGCGTATGTCGCACATCACTCGGATATGCATTGTCTCACTCGCGCCCATAGGCTTACATGGGTACAAGTGAGCCGAGACTTGGCCGTTTTCCCTTGCACGTTGTAAATGGATGAGATAAAAAATAATGATGTGAGCTGCCCCAGAGGTGAATACTGGTCCGAGTGCTCTGCCATGTTTTATCACATAGCACTCGTCCGTATTCATCGCTAGTGTGACCCTGGCCTTTTCCAGCAATGGAAAAAGTAAGAATAAAACTTCACATTTATTCATTATAGTTAAACATTATTATAATCATGGCAGAATGACGTATAGACGCACTAAACCAGCGCTTTTCGGCATGGATCCTTACTCATGGTCTAAAAAGATGTCAGTAATCTGCCATTAAATGCAAATCATAAGAAATCACATGTTAGCTGGAAGCTAATCACAATAGCATGCATATTACCATGAACCTGGTAAAATCTGTATAAAAGGCAACATAATAGTTGGAGTAAGCAAAAATTACATGCTTGAAGAATATCTTGTTTTAGATTCATTAGAAATAAGACCGTAGGCACAACTATGATTGTGGTGCTCAAGTAGGTGCCCAAACCGTATAATATTAGAGATAAACTTGGCACAGACTGTTGTGAATTCTGTTGTTAAGCTCCCTCCTGTGGTCATGAATGGTACTTCGGCTGGTTCTGTCCATGGGCTTCCTCTGGTGGTTGTGAGTGGAGCTGCGGCTTCTGAGTTTCCTTCCACAGGTGACGAGGTTAATTCGTTAGCTGGCTGCTCTATTTAACTCCACTTCGATCATTGCTCCATGCCACCTGTCAATGTTCCAGTATTGGTCTAGTTCTCTCCTGGATCGTTCTTGTGACCTGTCTTCCCAGCAGAAGCTAAGTTCCTGCTTGTTTTTCTCTGGTTTGCTATTTTTCTGTCCAGCTTGCTACTTTGATTTTTGTCTTGCTTGCTGGAAGCTCTGGGACGCAGAGGGGGGGCTGCCTTTTCCTTTGGGGAATTTCTCTGAGGCAAGGTAGGCTTTATTTTTCTATCTTTAGGGCTAGCTAGTTCCTTAGGCTGTGTCGAGTTGCATAGGGAGCGTTAGGAGCAATCCACGGCTATTTCTAGTGTGTGTGATAGGATTAGGGATTGCGGTCAGCAGAGTTCCCACGTCTCAGAGCTCGTCCTATAATATTAGAAACTATCAGGTCATTCCTTGTGCTCTTAACCACCAGGTCCATTATTGTCCTTACCACCAGGTCATAACAGTACAGATGGCCCAAAGTATTAATGCATCTCAATAGAGGGATAAGAGAAGTTCTGAGACCATTTTTTTTTCTCTGCAGTGTGTTTTGTCTCTCTTTTCCCCTTTACCTCTGGGTGGTTCAGGATACAGGTGTAGATATGGACATTCAAGGTCTGTCCTCTTGTATGAATAATCTCACTGCAAGGGTACAAAACATTCAAGATTTTGTGGTTCAGAATCCGATGTTAGAGCCTAGGATTCCAATTCCTGATTTGTTTTTTGGGGATAGATCTAAGTTTTTGAATTTCAAAAATAATTGTAAATTGTTTCTTGCTTTGAAACCTCGCTCCTCAGGTGACCCTGTTCAACAAGTGAAAATCATTATTTCTTTGTTACGTGGCGACCCTCAAGACTGGGCATTTTCCCTTGCGCCAGGAGATCCGGCATTGCGTGATGTTGATGCGTTTTTTCTGGTGCTCGGATTGCTTTATGATGAACCTAATTCAGGGGATCAGGCAGAGATAATCTTGCTGGCTCTGTGTCAGGGTCAGGATGAGGTAGAAATATATTGTCAGAAGTTTAGGAAGTGGTCTGTACTCACTCAGTGGAATGAATGTGCCCTGGCAGCAATCTTCAGAAAGGGTCTCTCTGAAGCCCTTAAGGATGTCATGGTGGGATTTCCCATGCCTGCTGGTCTGAACGAGTCTATGTCTTTGGCCATTCAGATCGATCGACGCTTGCGTGAGCGTAAAGATGTGCACCATTTGGCGGTATTATCTGAGCATAGACCTAAGCCTATGCAATGTGATAGGACTTTGACCAGAGCTGAACGGCAAGAACACAGATGTCGGAATGGGCTGTGTTTTTACTGTGGTGATTCCACTCATGCTATCTCCGATTGTCCTAAGCGCACTAAGCGTTTCGCTAGGTCTGCTAGCATTGGTACGGTACAGTCGAAATTTCTTTTGTCCGTTACTCTGATTTGCTCTTTGCATCCTATTCTGTTATGGCATTTGTGGATTCAGGCGCTGCCCTGAATTTGATGGACTTAGAGTTTGCTAGGCGCTGTGGTTTTTTCTTGGAGCCCTTGCAGTATCCTATTCCATTGAGAGGAATTGATGCTACGCCTTTGGCCAAGAATAAGCCTCAGTACTGGACCCATTTGACCATGTGCATGGCTCCTGCACATCAGGAGGATATTCGCTTTTTGGTGTTGCATAATCTGCATGATGTGGTCGTTTTGGGGTTGCCATGGCTACAGGTCCATAATCCAGTATTGGATTGGAAATCTATGTCTGTGTCCAGCTGGGGTTGTCAGGGGGTACATGGTGATGTTCCATTTCTGTCTATTTCGTCATCCACCCCTTCTGAAGTCCAGAAGTTTTTGTCGGATTACCGGGATGTATTTGATGAGCCCAAATCCAGTGCCCTACCTCCTCATAGGGATTGCGATTGTGCTATCAATTTGATTCCTGGTAGTAAGTTTCCTAAGGGCCGACTGTTCAATTTATCTGTGCCAGAGCACGCCGCTATGCGGAGTTATGTAAAGGAATCCTTGCAGAAGGGTCATATTCGCCCGTCGTCGTCACCATTGGGAGCAGGGTTCTTTTTTGTGGCCAAGAAGGATGGTTCTTTGAGACCTTGTATTGATTACCGCCTTCTTAATAAGATCACAGTCAAATTTCAGTACCCTTTGCCGCTGCTGTCGGATTTATTTGCTCGGATTAAGGGGGCTAGTTGGTTCACCAAGATAGATCTTCGTGGTGCGTATAATCTTGTGCGTATTAAACAGGGCGATGAATGGAAAACAGCATTTAATACGCCCGAGGGCCATTTTGAGTACCTGGTTATGCCATTCGGGCTTTCCAATGCTCCATCAGTATTTCAGTCCTTTATGCATGACATCTTCCGAGAGTACCTGGATAAATTCCTGATTGTATATTTGGATGATATCTTGGTCTTCTCGGATGATTGGGAGTCTCACGTGAAGCAGGTCAGAATGGTGTTCCAGGTCCTTCGTGCGAATTCTTTGTTTGTGAAGGGGTCAAAGTGTCTCTTTGGAGTTCAGAAGGTTTCATTTTTGGGTTTCATTTTTTCCCCTTCTACTATCGAGATGGACCCTGTTAAAGTCCAGGCCATTTATGATTGGACTCAGCCGACATCTGTGAAGAGTCTGCAAAAGTTCCTGGGCTTTGCTAATTTTTATCGTTGCTTCATCAGTAATTTTTCTAGAGTTGCTAAACCGTTGACTGATTTGACCAAGAAGGGTGCTGATGTGGTCAATTGGTCTTCTGCAGCTGTGGAAGCTTTTCAGGAGTTGAAGCGTGGTTTTTCTTCTGCCCCTGTGTTGTGCCAGCCAGATGTTTCGCTTCCGTTTCAGGTCGAGGTTGATGCTTCTGAGATTGGAGCAGGGGCTGTTTTGTCGCAAAGAAGTTCTGATGGCTCGGTGATGAAACCATGTGCCTTCTTTTCTAGAAAGTTTTCGCCTGCTGAGCGCAATTATGATGTTGGCAATCGAGAGTTGTTGGCCATGAAGTGGGCATTCGAGGAGTGGCGTCATTGGCTTGAAGGAGCCAAGCATCGCGTGGTGGTCTTGACGGATCACAAGAATTTGACTTATCTCGAGTCTGCCAAACGGTTGAATCCTAGACAGGCTCGTTGGTCGCTATTTTTCTCCCGTTTTGATTTTGTGGTTTCGTACCTTCCAGGTTCTAAGAATGTGAAGGCTTATGCCCTGTCAAGGAGTTTTGTGCCCGACTCTCCGGGTGTTCCTGAGCCGGCGGGTATTCTCAAAGAGGGGGTAATTTTGTCTGCCATCTCCCCTGATTTGCGGCGGGTGCTGCAAAAATTTCAGGCTGATAGACCTGACCGTTGCCCAGCGGAGAAACTGTTTGTCCCTGATAAACGGACTAGTAGAGTTATCTCTGAGGTTCATTGTTCGGTGTTGGCTGGTCATCCTGGAATCTTTGGTACCAGAGATTTGGTGGCTAGATCCTTTTGGTGGCCATCTTTGTCGCGGGATTTGCGTTCTTTTGTGCAGTCCTGTGGGACTTGTGCTCGGGCTAAGCCCTGCTGTTCTCGTGCCAGTGGGTTGCTTTTGCCCTTACCGGTCCCGAAGAGGCCCTGGACGCATATATCTATGGATTTTATTTCGGATCTCCCTGTCTCTCAAAAGATGTCGGTCATTTGGGTGGTTTGTGATCGCTTCTCTAAGATGGTCCATTTGGTACCCTTGTCTAAATTGCCTTCCTCCTCTGATTTGGTGCCATTGTTTTTCCAGCATGTGGTTCGTTTACATGGCATTCCGGAGAACATCGTTTTGGACAGAGGTTCCCAGTTTGTTTCGAGGTTTTGGCGAGCCTTTTGTGCTAGGATGGGCATTGATTTGTCTTTTTCCTCGGCTTTCCATCCTCAGACAAATGGCCAAACCGAACGAACTAATCAGACTTTGGAAACATATCTGAGATGCTTTGTTTCTGCTGATCAGGATGATTGGGTGTCCTTTTTGCCGTTGGCTGAGTTCGCCCTTAATAATCGGGCCAGCTCGGCTACTTTGGTTTCGCCGTTTTTCTGCAATTCTGGTTTCCATCCTCGTTTCTCTTCAGGGCAGGTTGAGTCTTCGGACTGTCCTGGCGTAGATACTGTGGTGGATAGGTTGCAGCAGATTTGGACTCATGTGGTGGACGATTTGACATTGTCCCAGGAGAAGGCTCAACGTTTGGCTAACCGCCGGCGCTGTGTGGGTCCCCGACTTCGTGTTGGGGATTTGGTTTGGTTGTCGTCTCGTTATGTTCCTATGAAGGTTTCCTCTCCTAAGTTTAAGCCTCGTTTCATTGGTCCGTATAAGATTTGTGAGGTTCTCAATCCTGTGTCGTTTCGTTTGACCCTTCCAGCTTCTTTTGCCATCCATAATGTATTCCATAGGTCATT
Source organism: Ranitomeya imitator (assembly GCF_032444005.1). NCBI lineage: Eukaryota > Metazoa > Chordata > Amphibia > Anura > Dendrobatidae > Ranitomeya > Ranitomeya imitator. Next base: position 146,385,272 of record NC_091288.1, on the reverse strand, counting down.
GTTGCGGAGATACGTGGCGCCTGTGGTTCCATCCGTTGATCCTCCTGCCCCGGTGTTGGTTGAGGGGGAGTTGGAGTATGTGGTGGAGAAGATTTTGGATTCTCGTATTTCGAGACGGAAACTCCAGTACCTGGTCAAGTGGAAGGGTTATGGTCAGGAAGATAATTCCTGGGTCTTTACCTCCGATGTTCATGCTGCCGATCTGGTTCGTGCCTTTCATTTGGCTCGTCCAGGTCGGTCGGGGGGCTCTGGTGAGGGTTCGGTGACCCTTTCTCAAGGGGGGGTACTGTTGTGAATTCTGTTGTTAAGCTCCCTCCTGTGGTCATGAATGGTTCTTCGGCTGGTTCTGTCCATGGGCTTCCTCTGGTGGTTGTGAGTGGAGCTGCGGCTTCTGAGTTTCCTTCCACAGGTGACGAGGTTAATTCGTTAGCTGGCTGCTCTATTTAACTCCACTTCGATCATTGCTCCATGCCACCTGTCAATGTTCCAGTATTGGTCTAGTTCTCTCCTGGATCGTTCTTGTGACCTGTCTTCCCAGCAGAAGCTAAGTTCCTGCTTGTTTTTCTCTGGTTTGCTATTTTTCTGTCCAGCTTGCTATTTTGATTTTTGTCTTGCTTGCTGGAAGCTCTGGGACGCAGAGGGAGCGCCTCCGCACCGTGAGTCGGTGCGGAGGGTCTTTTTGCGCCCTTTGCGTGGTCTTTTTGTAGTTTTTTGTGCTGACCGCAAAGTTACCTTTCCTATCCTCTGTCTGTTCAGTAAGTCGGGCCTCACTTTGTTAAATTTATTTCATCTCTGTGTTTGTAATTTTCATCTTTACTCACAGTCATTATATGTGGGGGGCTGCCTTTTCCTTTGGGGAATTTCTCTGAGGCAAGGTAGGCTTTATTTTTCTATCTCTAGGGCTAGCTAGTTTCTTAGGCTGTGTCGAGTTGCATAGGGAGCGTTAGGAGCAATCCACGGCTATTTCTAGTGTGTGTGATAGGATTAGGGATTGCGGTCAGCAGAGTTCCCACGTCTCAGAGCTCGTCCTATATTATTAGAAACTATCAGGTCATTCCGTGTGCTCTTAACCACCAGGTCCATTATTGTCCTTACCACCAGGTCATAACAACAGACATAGTGAGATGCAGTGGAAATTTAATGGAGAAGAGTTCATACAGTAGACGTTTCGGTCAAAATTAGACCTTCATCAATGTACTAAACAAAAAGAAAAATTAATCTAATTAAATAAAGTATATACAATAAATATAGAGTATGGGGTCAAACAGTAATATAGTATATAATGGAAATGCAGATATGCTTGATACGGTACATAAGAATGGCAAGTAATTGCAGACAGTGCAGCCGTCAAACGTTCAAACTATTATATACAATTCAAGTGTGAGAATCAGTATGCAGAATTAGACAGTGTGGTGAGCCCAGTCGTCATGACTATTAAGGTGTGATACAGAGATTAGTAGTAAAATGTAAACCTACCCTCTCTTAGAGCTTATAGATTTATTGGGTCACAAAGGGTAAATTTAGCCTGTAATAATAGGAGGCAAAAAACAAAGCAGACTACTGGTCACTGAACAATCCCCATTATTATCACCTGGCGGGTGGTACCATGAACAAGTTACATACCATTTTTTAAGAGGCGTACCCTATCACCACCTCTACATGGTGGTTTAACCTGCTCAATCACTTGAAATTTTAATTGGGCCATGGTATGGCCCTAGGGGATGAAATGGTGAGGAATGGGAAGTAAAACATTCTTACACCTAATGGTGGATTTATGTTTCGATGTCCTGTCTTTAACCCCTTAAGCCCCGAGGGTGGTTTGCACGTTAATGACCGGGCCAATTTTTACAATTCTGACCACTGTCCCTTTATGAGGTTATAACTCTGGAACGCTTCAACGGATCTTGGCGATTCTGACATAGTTTTCTCGTGACGTATTGTTCTTCATGTTAGTGTTAAAATTTATTCGATATAACTTGCGTTTATTTGTGAAAAAAATGGAAATTTGGCGAAAATTTTGAAAATTTTGCAATTTTCCAACTTTGAATTTTTATACCCTTAAATCACAGAGATATGTCATGCAAAATACTTAATAAGTAACATTTCTCACATGTCTACTTTACATCAGTACAATTTTGGAACCAAAATTTTTTTTTGTTAGGGAGTTATAAGGGTAAAAAGTTGACCAGCAATTTCTCATTTTTGCAACACCATTTTTTTTTAGGGACCGCATCTCATTTGAAGTCATTTTGAGGGGTCTATATGATATAAAATACCCAAGTGTGACACCATTCTAAAAACTGCACCCCTCAAGGTGCTCAAAACCATATTCAAGAAGTTTATTAACCCTTCTGGTGCTTCACAGGAATTTTTGGAATGTTTAAATAAAAACCCTAGCCCCAACCCTAGCCCTAACCCTAGCCCTAACCCTAACCCTAGCCCCAACCCTAACCCTAGCCCTAACCCTAGCCCTAACCCTAACCCTAGCCCTGATGGGAAAATGGAAATAAATACATTTTTTTAATTTTATTATTTTTCCCTAACTAAGGCGGTGTTGAAGGGGGGTTTGATTTACTTTTATAGCGTTTTTTCTATCGGATTTTTATGATTGGCAGCCGTCACACACTAAAATACGCTTTTTTATAGCAAAAAAGTTTTTGCGTCTCCACATTTTGAGACCTATAATTTTTCCATATTTTGGTCCACAGAGTCATGTGAGGTCTTGTTTTTTGCGGGACGAGTTGTCGTTTTTATTGGTAACATTTTTGGACACGTGACAGTTTTTGATCACTTTTTATTCCGATTTTTGTGAGGCAGAATGACCAAAAACCAGCTATTCATGAATTTCTTTTGGGGGAGGCGTTTATACCGTTCCGCGTTTGGTAAAGTAGATGAAGCAGTTTTATTCGTCGGGTCAGTACGATTACAGCGATACCTCATTTATATCATTTTTTTATGTTTTGGCGCTTTTATACGATAAAAGCTATTTTATAGAAAAAATAATTATTTTGGCATCGCTTTATTCTCAGGACTATAACTTTTTTATTTTTTTGCTTATTATGCTTTGTGGCGGCTCGTTTTTTGCGGGGCAATTTATATCCATCTTTTTGATCGCGTGTTATTCCATTTTTTGTTCAGTGGTATGATAATAAAGCGTTGTTTTTCGGCTTGTTTTTTTTTTTTTTCTTACGGTGTTCACTGAAGGGGTTAACTAGTGGGACAGTTTTATAGGTCGGGTCGTTACGGACGCGGCGATACTAAATATGTGTACATTTATTGTTTTTTTTTTTTTTTTAGATAAAGAAATGTATTTATGGGAATAATATTTTTTTTTTATTTATTTAGTAATTTTTTTTTTTTTTTCTTTTTACACATGTGGAAATTTTTATTTTTACTTTTTCACTTTGTCCCAGGGGGGGACATCACAGATCGCCGATCTCACAGTTTGCACAGCACTCTGTAAGATCGGCGATCTCACTGACATCGCTGCAGGCTTACCAGCACCTGCAGGCGACCCGGAAGTACTCCCTGCAGGACCCGGATGCAGCCCCGCAGCCATTTTGGATCCGGGGCCTGCAGGGAGAAGACGTTCGGTACAAGGTGAGCACATCACCTTGTACCGATCGTCTCAGGGAAGCACGCAGGGAGCCCCCTCCCTGCGCGATGCTTCCCTGTACCGCCGGCACATCGCGATCATGTTTGATCGCAGTGTGCCGGGGGTTAATGTTCCGGAAGCGGTCCGTGACCGCTCCTGGCACATAGTGCCGGATGTCAGCTGCGATAGTCAGCTTACACACGGCCGCGATCGGCCGCGCTCCCCCCGTGAGCGCGGCCGATCGAATATGACGTACTATCCCGTCACTGGGAATTAAGTCCCAGGTCACCTGGACGGGATAGTACATCATATGGGATTAAGGGGTTAAAGGGTTGTATTGTCTCACCCACATAACATAAGAAAAGGAATAAAGAAAAAAGCACTACCATAGAGCCCGCACACTACACCACACAGTAATAAGAAAAATACAAACATTATTTGGTGCATAAACAAAAATTAAAACATAATTAAAATACATAGGTACCCGTTCCAAAGAACCCCCTTAACATATAAACTCTAAATAGGGCAAAGTGCTAGTGGAAGTACATAGTATCAGCAATCAATATATAAGTACATATACATATACAGTATATGGTAACCTCCAAATGCACCGAAGACCAGAGAAATATGTAAAAGATAAACGTATCAAAAAAGGGGGTAAAACTCCCTATACACCACTGGGTGATAGCACAAACGGTACAGACCTGCAGTCAAAGATATAACAAAAAGGTCACCTCCGAACTCAGCATGCATATAATGACGTCCCAAACATACCCTAAAGCATATAAGGGTATGTTCACACGTTCAGGATTTCCATCCTTTTTTTTTCCTGACTGTTTTTTAAAAAACTGCAGCTCTTGGCAGAAAACGCAGGTCCTTTTTTTGGTCCTTTTTTGGTCCGTTTTTGATGCGTTTTTTGATGCGTTTTTTGATGCGTTTTTTTGATGCAGTTTTCTAGCCAGAGTCTGTGTGTTTTCTAGGAATTTTTTTAGGGTTAAAATGGCTGAAAATACCCTAACCCTACCCCTAACCCTACCCCTAACCCTAACCCTACCCCTAACCCTACCCCTAACCCTAACCCTACCCCTAACCCTACCCCTAACCCTAACCCTACCCCTAACCCTACCCCTAACCCTACCCCTAACCCTACCCCTAACCCTACCCCTAACCCTAACCCTACCCCTAACCCTACCCCTAACCCTAACCCTAACCCTACCCCTAACCCTAACCCTACCCCTAACCCTACCCCTAACCCTAACCCTACCCCTAACCCTACCCCTAACCCTACCCCTAACCCTACCCCTAACCCTAACCCTAACCCTACCCCTAACCCTACCCCTACCCCTATTCTAACCTTAGTGAAAAAAAAAAAAAAAAAATTCTTTATTTTTTTTATTGTCCCTACCTATGGGGGTGACAAAGGGGGGGGGGTGTCATTTACTATTTTTTTATTTTGATCACTGAGATAGGTTATATCTCAGTGATCAAAATGCACTTTGGAACGAATCTGCCGGCCGGCAGATTCGGCGGGCGCACTGCGCATGCGCCCGCCATTTTGCAAGATGGCGGCGCCCAGGGAGAAGACGGCCGGACGGACACCGGGACGCCGGGTGAGTATAAGGGGGGGAGATTAGGGCACGGGGGGGGCATCAGAGCACTGGGGGGGGGCATCGGAGCACTGGGGGGGGGGCATCGGAGCACGGGGGGGCGGGATCGGAACACGGGGGGGGCAGCCACACTCCGCCCACGCACTTCCGCCCGCTCCCCGCACTTCCTGCTGCAGCGGTTCTGCACATCAAATCGCAGTAAAACCCGCAGATATATTTTTGATCTGCGGGTTTTACTGCGGTTTGGACCTCACAATGGAGGTCTATGGGTGCAGAACCGCTGCGGTTCAGGAAGAAGAATTGACATGCTCCTTCTTTTTTCCGGGAGCTATTCAGCGCGTCTTTTTTTTAACAATTTCCGGACCATGTGCACAGTGTGTCCTGTTTTCCATAGGGTACAGTGTACTGTACCCTGCATGGAAAACAGCTGCGGAACCGCAGCGGCAAAACCGCCGCGGTTCCGCGGTAAAAAACGCACTGTGTGAACATGGCCTAAGTGGTCAAAAAGCCACAACCTGTGTGGAATGACAGACACAGGACAAGGTATATGGGGTAAAAATGATGCGCTGAGACATCCACCACAAATGGGTCGGATAAGAAAATATAAAGGTGCCAGGACTGACAGGCCAACGTGCAATGAAAGTCACCCAGGGGGGGGGGGAAGAAAGAGAGAGGTAGATGGTATACCAGGAAGGGTGCCGCTAGACCGACCCCACGCGTATCGCTGTAACTCGTACGGCTTCGTCAGGGGAAGCATGTGTTTAGGCTGCCAAACGGATAATATATGTTATGAACAGGTAATTCAGAACCACAATGGACCTTGAAGTTCAGAGCACACAAGGTGACCTGACATTTACCAAAAACATAGGACAAGCTCTGAGACGTGGAAACTCTGCTGACCGCAATCCCTAATCCTAACACACCACACTAGAGGTAGCCGTGGATTGCGCCTAATGCTCCCTATGCAACTCGGCACAGCCTGAGAAACTAACTAGCCCTGAAGATAGAAAAATAAGCCTACCTTGCCTCAGAGAAATTCTCCAAAGGAAAAGGCAGCCCCCCACATATAATGACTGTGAGTAAAGATGAAATACAAACACAGAGATGAAATAGATTTAGCAAAGTGAGGCCCGACTTACTGAATAGACCGAGGATAGGAAAGATAGCTTTGCGGTCAACACAAAAACCTACAAACAACCACGCAGAGGGGCAAAAAGACCCTCCGCACCGACTAACGGTACGGAGGTGCTCCCTCTGCGTCTCAGAGCTTCCAGTAAGCAAGAAAAATCCAATATAGCAAGCTGGACAGAAAATATAGCAAACAAAAATAACACAAGCAGAACTTAGCTTATGCAGGATAGAGAGGCCACAGGAACGATCCAGGAGGAAGCAAGACCAATACTAGAACATTGACTGGAGGCCAGGATCAAAGCACCAGGTTAAAGGTTAGAGTTAAATAGAGCAGCACCTAACGACTTAACCTCATCACCTGAGGAAGGAAACTCAGAAGCCGCAGTACCACTCTCATCCACCAAAGGAAGCTTATAGACAGAACCAGCCGCAGTACCACTCACGACCACAGGAGGGAGCTTGGCCACAGAATTCACAACAAATATATACCTGATAGGGTGATTGGTACAAGAGTCGCAGGTGTGATGGGCTGAACGCCAGAGAGAGGGACGGCAGATCCGGAAATGAAATACAGTCCGGCATGTGGGAATGCGCATGAGCACATAGGGTTCAAAGAACACAGCGCCTGCGCAGCTGGAAAAACCCACTGGTCGACTGCGCATGGGCAGAGTGACCCGCAACTAGAGGGCGCATGCGCAAGATGAAGCGCAGATGTCCGGCCTTACCGAAGAATACAGGGAGCCCGGCGCCTGCGCAGAAAGGAAAATAACGTGAGCGGTAAGCTGTACCATGTACACTAAGTACGTGGGCAGCATGTCCATTGAAATGAAGCCGCAAGTGACACACAGCGTATAAATGCACGGCCCTCTAGAGTGGAGGAGATGACGAGAGCAAAAATATATATATATCAGCGCAGATGAAACTCCCGGGAGACAATAACACATACAAACATGAAAACACCACCACAAAAGGGAGAACGAAACAAATAACAAACAAAATAACAAACATATAACACTAAGAATCACCAGCGTGCTACCCATAAGGACAAAACAAATGACATATACATAATAACACATATACAAAATAAATAAATAATAAAAAATAATAAAAAATAGAAAAAGAAAAAAGAAATAAGTATGGAAATATACAAAAAAATAAAAGAGAAAAATGATGAACACGATATGTGTATAAATATATATATATAAAAATTTGTTTGAGTGGTCCCCAATAATCCACAAGTATAAGTGGAAACTGCTGCTGAGGTCATATAAAAAAAGGACAAATAATGAAATGCAATACAAAATTTTATTCAAGTACAAAATATGAACTCACCAGAAATACATATACCCACATAACATAAACCGCACAGACACTTGACCAGGTAGATCACGAATGATGTGTCGCATGTGAAGTATCCCTTGATAGTATATTGTTTACCGTTGTGAGGATGGTAGAAGGTAGTGCCTCTCTGTACATTGTTGCACTGTATACATTGTAGACATGGATAGGTACCAAACTTAGGGTTTGTAAGGAAACGTTGTCTTTGTCCTTGATATGAAGTACCTATATCCGCCCTAACTAACTTGTCATGTATGTTGCACGGTCTTCTAAAACAGGGAAGGAAGTGTTCATTAAATTCCTTAATCTTGGGATGTGCTGTCCCTAGAATGTGCCAATGACGCCGTATAGTATTGTGCAGAATGTATGACAGAGGGTGATAGTTATGGACAAATGGGATATGGTGCTTGGACCTTTCTCTGGAATTGGGAATAGAGGTGGTCTTGGATGTATCTAGAATGTGGGGAGGGTAACCCCTTTCAACGAATTTTAAACGCATCTCTTCTAGACGTTGTTTCTGTAGTGTTTCGTCAGAGACTATTTGGTGAACCCTCTTGAACTGCGATTTGGGTATGGAGTTTTTCATTTGTGTTGGATGGAAGCTCTGATAGTGGATAAGGCTATTGCAATCTGTCGGTTTGGTAAACAGATCTGTGGAAATTTCTCCTTGATCATTTTTAATGACTGTTGTGTCTAGGAAGTTGACCTGTTTCTGATTATGCATCATAGTGAAATCTAGACCTGGCCATGATGACTTTAAGAAGAGAAAAAGGTCTCTAGTGTTTATTGCGGGCCATTCCAAATACAGAATGTGTCATCAATGTACCTCCTCCACACTAGAATGTGTGTGCGGAATAGGTCATTGACATAGATGATGCTGTTTTCATAGTCAGCCATGTAACAGTTGGCATACGGAGGCGCTACGTTACTACCCATGGCGGTGCTTCGTGTTGTGAATTCTGTGGCAGAGCTCCCTCCTGTGGTCACAAGTGGTACTTCGGCTGATTCTCTCTGGGAGCTTCCGTTTGTGGAGGAAACTGGTACTGCTGCTTCTGAGTTTCCTTCCTCAGGTGATCTGGTGAGGTCGTTAGGTGCTTCTCTACTTAACCCCACCTAATGCTTTGATTCATGCTTCCTGTCAATGTTCCAGTGTTGGACTTGTGTTTCTCTGGATCATTCCTGTGGCCTGCTGCTCTGCATAGCTAAGTGCTTCTTTGCTATTTGTTGCTATTTTTTCTGTCCAGCTTGTCCATTTTGTTTTGCTGGAAGCTCTGGGACGCAAAGGGTGTACCTCCGTGCCGTTAGTTCGGTTCTTTTTGCCCCTTTGCGTGGTTTTCTTTAGGGTTTTGTGTAGACCGCAAAGTTATCTTTCCTATCCTCGTTCTGTCTAGAATATTGGGCCTCACTTTGCTGAATCTATTTCATCCCTACGTTTGTCTTTTCATCTTACTCACAGTCATTATATGTGGGGGGCTGCCTTTTCCTTTGGGGTATTTCTCTGAGGCAAGGTAGGCTTGTTTTTTCTATCTTCAGGCTAGTTAGTTTCTCAGGCTGTGCCAAGTTGCATAGGGAGCGTTAGGCGCAATCAACGGCTGCCTCTAGTTGTGTTTGGAGAGGATTAGGGATTGCGGTCTGCAGAGTTCCCACGTCTCAGAGCTCGTTCTATTATTTTGGGTTATTGTCAGATCACTGTATGTGCTCTGACCTCCATGTCCATTGTGATACTGAATTGCCTTTCATAACAGCTTCGTATCTCCAAATAAAATTTGTCCTCAAAAAGGAAGAAATTTTTGGTAAGAATGATAGAGAGTAAATTGCAGCAGAGGTTTGTTTATTTCAGGTCCATGGACTCCTCGCCAGAGACGGACTACACCTCAACAAACCTGGGAAACACACATTCGCCAGAAGACTCGCTACACTCATCAGGAGGGCGTTAAACTAGAAGAAGAGGGGACGGGAAGAAAAACATTAGACTCGAACAAAGACGACCCAGGAAAACATACTCAGAAGGGAGGTAAGAACATTTCTAAAACAATCCACAGTGAGGAGATTGGAACAAAACAAAATCCTCTAAACTGCATGCTCGCAAACGCCAGAAGCCTGACAAACAAGATGGAAGAACTAGAAGCAGAAATATCTACAGGTAACTTTGACATAGTGGGAATAACCGAGACATGGTTAGATGAAAGCTATGACTGGGCAGTTAACTTACAGGGTTACAGTCTGTTTAGAAAGGATCGTAAAAATCGGAGAGGAGGAGGGGTTTGTCTCTATGTAAAGTCTTGTCTAAAGTCCACTTTAAGGGAGGATATTAGCGAAGGGAATGAGGATGTCGAGTCCATATGGGTCGAAATTCATGGAGGGAAAAATGGTAACAAAATTCTGATTGGGGTCTGTTACAAACCCCCAAATATAACAGAAACCATGGAAAGTCTACTTCTAAAGCAGATAGATGAAGCTGCAACCCATAATGAGGTCCTGGTTATGGGGGACTTTAACTACCCGGATATTAACTGGGAAACAGAAACCTGTGAAACCCATAAAGGCAACAGGTTTCTGCTAATAACCAAGAAAAATTATCTTTCACAATTGGTGCAGAATCCAACCAGAGGAGCAGCACTTTTAGACCTAATACTATCTAATAGACCTGACAGAATAACAAATCTGCAGGTGGTTGGGCATTTAGGAAATAGCGACCACAATATTGTGCAGTTTCACCTGTCTTTCACTAGGGGGACTTGTCAGGGAGTCACAAAAACATTGAACTTTAGGAAGGCAAAGTTTGAACAGCTTAGAGATGCCCTTAATCTGGTAGACTGGGACAATATCCTCAGAAATGAGAATACAGATAATAAATGGGAAATGTTTAAGAACATCCTAAATAGGCAGTGTAAGCGGTTTATACCTTGTGGGAATAAAAGGACTAGAAATAGGAAAAACCCAATGTGGCTAAACAAAGAAGTAAGACAGGCAATTAACAGTAAAAAGAAAGCATTTGCACTACTAAAGCAGGATGGCACCATTGAAGCTCTAAAAAACTATAGGGAGAAAAATACTTTATCTAAAAAACTAATTAAAGCTGCCAAAAAGGAAACAGAGAAGCACATTGCTAAGGAGAGTAAAACTAATCCCAAACTGTTCTTCAACTATATCAATAGTAAAAGAATAAAAACTGAAAATGTAGGCCCCTTAAAAAATAGTGAGGAAAGAATGGTTGTAGATGACGAAGAAAAAGCTAACATATTAAACACCTTCTTCTCCACGGTATTCACGGTGGAAAATGAAATGCTAGGTGAAATCCCAAGAAACAATGAAAACCCTATATTAAGGGTCACCAATCTAACCCAAGAAGAGGTGCGAAACCGGCTAAATAAGATTAAAATAGATAAATCCGGATGGCATACACCCACGAGTACTAAGAGAACTAAGTAATGTAATAGATAAACCATTATTTCTTATTTTTAGTGACTCTATAGCGACAGGGTCTGTTCCGCAGGACTGGCGCATAGCAAATGTGGTGCCAATATTCAAAAAGGGCTCTAAAAGTGAACCTGGAAATTATAGGCCAGTAAGTCTAACCTCTATTGTTGGTAAAATATTTGAAGGGTTTCTGAGGGATGTTATTCTGGATTATCTCAATGAGAATAACTGTTTAACTCCATATCAGCATGGGTTTATGAGAAATCGCTCCTGTCAAACCAATCTAATCAGTTTTTATGAAGAGGTAAGCTATAGACTGGACCACGGTGAGTCATTGGACGTGGTATATCTCGATTTTTCCAAAGCGTTTGATACCGTGCCGCACAAGAGGTTGGTACACAAAATGAGAATGCTTGGTCTGGGGGAAAATGTGTGTAAATGGGTTAGTAACTGGCTTAGTGATAGAAAGCAGAGGGTGGTTATAAATGGTATAGTCTCTAACTGGGTCGCCGTGACCAGTGGGGTACCGCAGGGGTCAGTATTGGGACCTGTTCTCTTCAACATATTCATTAATGATCTGGTAGAAGGTTTACACAGTAAAATATCGATATTTGCAGATGATACAAAACTATGTAAAGCAGTTAATACAAGAGAAGATAGTATTCTGCTACAGATGGATCTGGATAAGTTGGAAACTTGGGCTGAAAGGTGGCAGATGAGGTTTAACAATGATAAATGTAAGGTTATACACATGGGAAGAGGGAATCAATATCACCATTACACACTGAACGGGAAACCACTGGGTAAATCTGACAGGGAGAAGGACTTGGGGATCCTAGTTAATGATAAACTTACCTGGAGCAGCCAGTGCCAGGCAGCAGCTGCCAAGGCAAACAGGATCATGGGGTGCATTAAAAGAGGTCTGGATACACATGATGAGAGCATTATACTGCCTCTGTACAAATCCCTAGTTAGACCGCACATGGAGTACTGTGTCCAGTTTTGGGCACCGGTGCTCAGGAAGGATATAATGGAACTAGAGAGAGTACAAAGGAGTGCAACAAAATTAATAAAGGGGATGGGAGAACTACAATACCCAGATAGATTAGCGAAATTAGGATTATTTAGTCTAGAAAAAAGACGACTGAGGGGCGATCTAATAACCATGTATAAGTATATAAGGGGACAATACAAATATCTCGCTGAGGATCTGTTTATACCAAGGAAGGTGACGGGCACAAGGGGGCATTCTTTGCGTCTGGAGGAGAGAAGGTTTTTCCACCAACATAGAAGAGGATTCTTTACTGTTAGGGCAGTGAGAATCTGGAATTGCTTGCCTGAGGAGGTGGTGATGGCGAACTCAGTCGAGGGGTTCAAGAGAGGCCTGGATGTCTTCCTGGAGCAGAACAATATTGTATCATACAATTATTAGGTTCTGTAGAAGGACGTAGATCTGGGTATTTATTATGATGGAATATAGGCTGAACTGGATGGACAAATGTCTTTTTTCGGCCTTACTAACTATGTTACTATGTTACTATGTATGTCAGAGGAGGTGAGAAGAGCCCTGACTGACTTAATATCCTCTACATGTGGTATAGATGTATATAGGTCTTTTACATCGAATGTTACGAGGAATGCCTCTTTAGGAATAATGGTCAGATTCTCAATGAGTTGTAAAAAGGCCCCCGTGTCCAGTGGAAAGGAAGGGGTTTGTTTTATCAGGGGTGTAAGTATTTTCTCTAAGTATTTTGAAATTGGTGACAAGATGGACTCTGTTGAAGCAACGATGGGTCTCCCCAGTGGATTTTCAAAATATTTATGGATCTTTGGCAGAACGTAAAAAACAGGAGTAATGGGATTCTGTTTGGTAAGAAACTCACATGTTTTCTGATCCAGAATACTCAATTGAGCATACTTAGTTAGTGTGTCCTGGATAAGTTCTCTGATCACATTCGTTGGATCCCTAACCAGAGGTGTGTAGATAGGTGTATCTCGCAATTGGCGGTGTACCTCTTGGATGTATGTGATTCTGTCTAGTATCACTATGGCTCCCCCTTGTCATCTGGTTTTATTATTATATCCTTATCGGTCTGAAGGGAGTTAAGGGCTTGTTGGTCAAGAGAGGTAAGATTAGATGAGACATGTAGTCTGCCTCTGTCAAGGTCTTGTCTCAATTTGTGAAAGGAGTCATTCACAAATGAGATAAATGTTTCAAGTGCATTGGAGCCTGTTGGGGGGCTGTAATTACTTTTGTTCCTTGTACCCAGGCTCTTAGATGTTAAAAGCCGCCCCTCATGGTGGGGGGTGGGGTAATGGTGTTAGACTCAGAAAAATGTAACTTCAATCTCAGTAATCGATAAAACCTTTGGAGATCTATCTCCAAGTTGAAGGTACTAAGCCTGTAAGGGAATAATCCCTTCTGTAATAACTGGTGTTCAGCGACACTGAGAGGTTTAGAAGAGATATTTATAACAAGGGGGTTAGTACCTGTGATCGAGTTATACAGGTGAAGTCCATATTTCAGTGACCAGTAGTCTGCTTTGTTTTTTGCCTTCTATTATTACAGGCTAAATTTACCCTTTGTGACCAAATAAATCTATAAGCTCTAAGAGAGGGTAGGTTTACATTTTACTACTAATCTCTGTGTCACACCTTAATAGTCATGACTAGGGTTGAGCGACTTTTACTTTTTTAGGGTCGAGTCGGGTTTCGCGAAACCCGACTATCTCAAAAGTCGAGTGTAGGGTTGAGCGAAATGGGTCGAAAATTTTCAAAAGTCGCCGACTTTTGGCAAGGTCGGGTTTCATGAAACCCGACCCGACCCCTGTGTGGGGTCGGCCATGAAGTCGGCGATCTTTTGAATCTGGAATCGGAATTCCGATACCGATTCCCGATATGTTTAAGATATCGGGAATTGGTATCGGAATTCAGATTTAAGTGTAAAATAAAGAATTCAAATAAAAAATATCGCAATACTTACCCTCTGACGCGCCCTGGTACTAACCGGGAACCTTCCTTCCTTAGAATCAGCCTTCCAGGACCTTGCGGTCACATCGCGGTGACGTCGCGGCTTGTGATTGGTCGCGCGGCCGCCCATGTGACCGCTCGCGCGACCAATCAGAAGCCGTGACGTCACCGAAGGTCCTTCAAGCGCTGATTCTTAGGAAGGAAGGCTGTCGGAAAGAAGCAGGGCACGTCCGAGGGTGAGTATATACCTAATAGGAATATACTCACCCTCGGACGCGCCCTGCTTCTTTCCGGCAGCCTTCCTTCCTAAGAATCAGCGCTTGCAGGACCTTCGGTGACGTCGCGGTGACGTCACGGCTTCTGATTGGTCGCGCGAGCGGTCACATGGGCGGCCGCGCGACCAATCACAAGCCGCGACGTCACCGCGACGTCACCGTGTGGTCCTGGAAGCGCTGATTCGAAGGAGGAAGGTTCCCGGTTAGTACCAGGGCGCGTCAGAGGGTAAGTATTGCGATATTTTTTATTTTAATTCTTTATTTTACACTAAAATATGGATCGCAGGGCCTGAAGGAGAGTTTCCGCTCCTTCAGACCCTGGGAACCATGGAAACCCAATGCACTGCATTGGGTTTCGGGTTTCGGCCGACCCCGACCCTGACTTTTTTATAGGATCGGCCGATTTCACTCGACCCGACTTTTGAAAAAGTCGCGTTTCGTGAAACCCGACCCGATCCTATAAAAGTAAAGGTCGCTCAACCCTAGTCAAGTGAAGTGAAATCGGCCGATTATGGCGAAAAGTCGGGGATCGACCGAAACAAGAAACCCAATGCAAAGTCAATGGGAAATCTATCTTCTTTTTTTTTCTTCTCTCTCTCTCTCTCTCTCTCTCTCTCTCTCTCTCCCCTCCGTCCCTGAACAGAAAAGCTGGTGTTACACATTGCAAATCGCTACAGCGCACAAGCGACAAGATGGCGATAGGCGTCCACGCCCCTAAGACCTGTGTCATCACTCTGCCCACGCTCCTTCATTGGCTGAAAAAATGGCGCCAAACGCGTCATATGAAACGCGACTTTGGCGCGAAGATCGCCGACCGCATGGCCGATCCCACACTAGGATCGGGCCAAAAGTCGGCGACTTTTGAATTTGTCCGATCCGTTTCGCTCAAGCCTAGTCACGACGACTGGGCTCACCACACTGTCTAATTCTGCATACTGATTCTCACACTTGAATTGTATATAATAGTTTGGACGTATGATGGCTGCACTGTCTGCAATTATTTGCCATTCTCATGTACCGTATCAAGCATATCTGCATTTCCATTATATACTATATTACTGTTTGACCCCATACTCTATATTTATTGAAAATACTTTATTTAATTAGATTAATTTTTCTTTTTTGTTTAGTACATTGATGAAGGTCTAATTTTGAAAGAAACATCTACTGTATGTACTCTTCTCCATTAAATTTCCACTGCATCTCACTACATGTGTGCCAAGTTTATCTCTAATATTATACTTGTTTTACATTAAGACCTAGCGGGGTTCTCGTTTTCAATTTAAAAATCAAATATGTTTCTCTGTTTAAAATTTCTCTTTTTAAATCCCCTTCCCTAGCTGATCTGTGGATTCTTTTAATGCTGTCAAATTTCAATGTGGATATGTCTCCCTTATGGACACGTGAAAAATGCTTGAAGACCGCAGAGCAGTAAATAGCTGTTCAGTTGACAGGATCCAACACATGCCTTCTAATGCAACTTTTTAGGGATCCTACCGTACAACCCACATATTCGATTTTGCAGGAAGAACATTCAATAAGATAAATAACCCCAAACGTATTTCATTGAATAAACTTTTTTAAGCCTATGCTTTGGCCTGTTAAGTAAGGTAAAAAAAACTACTAATGCATTTTACACATGATAGCATGTAATAAACATAGAATGACCACTTTTGTAAAAAAAACCTTTTAAGGTAAGTCAATCCATGTTATTGTGTGTTGTTTTTTTCTTTAATGAATAGATTGGGTGATAAAAGTGAAACTAGAGTAGGGGCTTTTTAGGCTACATATCGGATATTGGTATTATGAATAATGTGTACTGTGAGGGTAATCATATATGAGGACAGGTAGGTGTCCCCCATGATGCATATAGAAGTATATTGAACCCACTGGAGCACATTGTGATTACAGCAATGTATGTGTTAGGTGTCGAGTTCCTGCTTCAGCACAAGGGGAATCTCGAGCCATCTCCGCTGCGGTCTCCCATTCTTATCCAGCCGCAGTGGAGTCTGCTCAGCAGAGACGTCAGTCCCAGCGTCTTGCTCAGTCTCACTCTGTACAAAGAGTTACTGCTGCTTTTCCTGCTTCTGCCATTGAAGTCAGTGTTGGGCAGCGGCGAGCAGATGCTTTTGGGGCTAAGTCCTGCTTTTCTCTTTCTGAGCATGCCCAGGGCAAGATCTCCCATTGGAGATCGAGGGTCACATGCTCAGGTACTGCAGCACATCCCATTGGTCCTCCAGGAAGGTCCTGAAAGGGCAAAACTTTGGTAGCAGCTTCCCATTGGTCCTTTATTGGAAGGTCCTGAACGTGCTGCAACTATATAAGCTGCGCATGACCGCACGGCCATGCGCTAGTGTACATTTGTAAATGTGTGTGTGTTGTGAGTGAAAGTCGCTCTTTAAATAACCCTCCCTATTGGATGACTGTTCGCGGAAGGTGTATGTTTGCTATCTAGCGCCCGACTTAGCCATCAGCACGTAAACACACAATACAGCGTCTTATTGCTGTGACCGCCAATGCGGCGCCTTGTGCTTTCACAGCGCTTTCCTGACCCAAGCCTGGGTGGTTAGTGGCGTTCGCCAGTGCGGCACTGCATGCACTCTCGTGCTTCTATTGCTGTCACTCTGACACCTCAGTAGCGGTGTCGAGTGCATGAGGTCTATGTACTCAAATCCTGTGTCTTGTGATTGAGTTCTGAGACTCGTTGCTTGCGCTCTTGGTGCGGTACCACGGCCCTGTGACGTAACAGGGTTCGCTTCCTTCACACAGGGTGAGGTTAGCCCATGTGTGTATTCACTTTGTACCGCCATATAGTCCGTCATTACTTGGCAGCAGGTTCCATCTCTGCACGGTGGACCCCGGGCTGCGAACGCACCATACTCTATCTGTCTTATTATTTGGTGCATTCCGCTAGCCCTAACAGTATGTGATTACAAGGCAGAATCAAAAAGAGTGAGGATTTAGTAAAACTAGTTGGCCAAGTCAGATTTTAGGAAAACCTGACATGAGCTTTTATTTTTGGACAGATTTGCAGGTTTGGTAGTGGGGCGAATCTCTCCCTTCACACTGGGTTTTGGGAGTGGTACATCTCCACAAACCCCATATAAACTTTCAGTTTTGTCATGGGTATGCCAGTGCTTGGTTTGCAATCTGTAAAGCAGGAGGTGCTATGCAATATAGGCCTGCGTGAAGTTGAACGCGGAGCAAAAGACAACAAGCTTCTGACACACTCAAGAGGTATACGGTGTGGATGACCTAGCTTTGATCCGGAGGATAACGTTTACCTTACTTTATGAGTTTTGGAAAATAAAGATGTTTTATGTTGAACTTTCTTCGGTCACTACCTTTCTGATGCACTGTGTGAACAGCGCTACACTACAGTACTAATTTAGGATCCCGATTCAAAATCGGGAGATATTTTTTGAATATAGAGATCATATCCTTGCATTGTAGACTGTAATTGGTAGATAAAGTAATTAAAATTATTATTGGGAAACTGTTTTCTCTTACGTTTACCATATTTTTCGGATTATAACAAGCAATTTTTTCCCCAAAATTTTTTGGGAAAATGGGGGTGAGTCTTATAAATTGAATATGCCTTAACGGCCACGGTAGAGCAGGGTCCCAGGGTCGCTGCAGGAGGAGGCAAGAGTGGTGCATTGTTGCAGGCTGGGATGAGAGGGGGTTTGGAGGTGCGCCACTGTGGGAGTTCAGTGGTGCGGGGGCTCCGCCTACATTTTGTGAAAGCCCAGATCCCCTGCAATTCCAATGTTAACATTGCGGTGGGCTCCGGGAAAATGGCTGCCGGGGGCACCGCATGTGCAGATGGAGATCTCGGCACTAAGATCTCAGGAGATGAGATCTTAGCACCAAGAACTCCATCTGCGCACGGGGGCACTGAGCTTTTTCAAAATGTCAGCAGAGCCCCTGCACCACCAAACACCTACAGCATCACACATCTGTACACCTCTTTCTCCAAATTTGGCGTCCGCAGCATCACCCCACTCCTATCTCTGCCAGCAGTGACACTGGGACCCCACTTCACCACAGCCACCACCGGTAAGCAATAAGACGCATGGATTGTAAGAAGCACCACCATTGTATTTAAAAAGGTTTTTTTCCTATTTTTCTCCTCAAAATTTAGGGTGCGTCTTATAATCTGGTTTATCTTATAAACTGCAAAATACGGTATTTTTATCTCCCAAAAATGTGTTACTGTCAATACCTGCAACTATTTATTGTTGCGATACAATGCTCAGTAAGTATAAGCCCTATCATTTAGTCTAGAAAACATCTTTTTAGATTTAATGGAAAAATGTATTTCTTCTGATCAGTTGCATTTTGTACTTATCAATTCTCCCACCAGGATATTTTTACTTTTATGAGAAAGGTGGCATGATTGTGCTCTTAATATAGAATTCCCATCTGTAGGCTTCTGTAGGGGAAATGATTATAGTGTTACAATAAATATTGTCCCCCTTGTTTGCTAACTTAGGGCGGTATAGGTACAATTTTTTTTTATTTTAGTTATTTCTTTTTTAGTGATAGCAATCAGTGATGAGAGAATGTGCTCGCCACTGCTCGATACTTGATTGTTAAGGGTATGTGCACATGTTGCGGATTTGGCTACAGATCCGCATCGGATTGGCCACTATGGATTTGCAGCAGTTTTCCATGCAGTTTACAGTACCATGTAAACCTATGGAAAACCAAATCCGCACTGCCCACGGTGCGGAAAATACCACACGGAAACACTGCGGATTATTTTCCGCAGCATGTTAATTCTTTGTGCAGATTCCGCAGCGTTTTACACCTGCTCCTCAATAGGAATTCGCAGGTGTAAAACCGCAGGAGAAATCTGCAGGTGAAATCAGCACAAAAAACGCAGTAAATCCGCAGTAAATCCACTGGTAATACACAGGTAAAAACGCACTGCGTTTTACCTGCGGATTTTCTAAATACTGATGGGAAAAATCCACACAAAAATCTGCAACGTGGGCACAAAGCCTAATAGTGTATCGCGGGTACTCGAGTGCCTTGTTCAAATCCCCAGCTGGCATGTTGGACCCCTGTTAGACAGCCAATAAACTTGTGGGACTTGTCTGACATACATAGTAATGCTGTCGTCTTGTAAATATATACAGTTGTTCTCAAAAGTTTACTTACCCGTTAGGACTGGCGGAACGCACCAAATAATGGTAATAGAGAATATGAGGTGCGTTCGTAGTCCAGGGTCCATTGTGCAGAGATGATACCTGCTGCTGAGTAATGGCAAATGGATGCTTGCTCACACGTGGGTTTAGACCACACCCAGTGTGAATGGAAGCGAACTCTGTTGCTTCACAGAGTCGCCAATATATGCTGTGCCCTGTTAGCAGTCACAGGGTGCAGCTGAAAGACACTTGTGGTATCCCTATGAATCACCCCCACTAAATTGGTGATTGGACTCGCTCTGACCCTTGGTGACTTTTAAGGCTGCGCCTGAGGACGCCCTGAGTCAGATGCTGAGTCCAAGCTGGAATTCCCATCCTACACTGACAGGCTGTCAGGAAAGCGCACTGATTGCGCACGGTGCTGTATAAGTGGGCACTGCAAAGGCACTGTAATGTGTGCTTGGTGTGTAGGAAGCACTGCCAGGCGCTAGATAGCATGCGACATTCGCGAGCAGTCAACAACACTAGGAAGGGGAATGATTAAGGAGTGACAGTCACACATCTACACACACATGTTATCAAGTATACACTAGCGCATGGCTGAGTGGCCATGCAACCCTTTTATAGCAGTAGTACTATGGGACCTTCCTGATGGTCCAATAGGAGCTGCAACAGGACCTGAGCATGTGAGCCCCGACCTCCAATGGGAGGTCGTCCTGCGGGCATGCTCAGTATGGGAAAAGCAGGACTTAGTCCCAGAAAGACCTGCTCGCTGCTGATCAATGCTGGCTACAAAGGCAGAGCCTGGAAAGGCAGCAGTAACCAGTCGCACAGTGTCAGCTTGAGCCAGACGCTGGGATCGACATCTCCACTGAGCAAGCTCCACTGCAGCTTGAGAAGAATGGGAGACTGCAGCGGACATGGTTCGAGATTCTTCCTGTGCAAAGGCGGGAACTCGACACCTAACATTACCCCCTTCCTAGGGCCCTCACTCCCTGGGCCTCACTACATTTAAAGGCTGCAATGAGCAGCAGAGCCCGAATGTGCTCCACAGGTTCCCAGGTTCAGTCCTCTGGGCCGTGACCCTTCCAGTCCGCCAGATAGAACTTTTTGCCACGTACCCCCTTGCACCCCAAGATAGCATTCACCCCATAATCATCCATGGACGTACCCAATGTCCCGGCAGATGACTGAGAAAACCGGGACATTAGAACGGGCTTTAAGAGGGACACATGATAGGTGTCGGTGATACCCAGGCGTGGAGGAAGAGCCTGAGAATAGACAACAGGGTTAACCTGTTCGAGAACCTTGAAAGGCTCTAAGTAGCGAGGTGCAAACTTAGTGGACTCAACTCGCAACCTGATATTGCGGGCGGAGAGCCATACTAAGTCGCCAGGAGCAAAGGCAGAGACCCTCATTCTGCATTGGCAGAGACCCTCATTTTCTCCTTGGAAGCCCGGATAGCATCCTGTGTATGGTCCCAGATGTCCCGTGATTCCACTGCCCAGTCTGACACCCTAGAGTTGGCAGAAGACACGGGCATGGGCACAAGAACCCGTGGATGCTGGCCGTAATTAAGGAGGAATGGGGTCTGCCCTGTGGAGTCAGCTACGGCGTCGTTCAAGGCAAAATCTGCCTAAGGTAGCAGGGATGCCCAGTCATCCTGCCTGGCTGAGACAAAATGTCGTAGAAATGTGACAAGAGTCTGGTTGGCCCTCTCTACCAATCCATTCGTCTCGGGATGGTACGCTGAAGAGAGATTCAGCTCAATACTCAGTAGGTGACAAAGATGTCGCAGAACTGAGATGCAAACTGGGGATGCCGGTCACTGACAATCTTGTCAGGCATACCGCGTAAACAGAAGACATGTTTGACAAACAACGCCGCCAAGGCTCGTGCAGAAGGTAATCGTGGGAGAGGCACCAAATGCACCATTTTAGAGAAATGGTCGGTCACTACCCAAATAACGGTGTAGCCACGGGACTTGGGTAAGCCTACCACAAAGTCCATACCGAAACACTCCCAGGGCCTATCAGCCACCAGTAGGGGGTAGAGTAACCCAGCAGGCCATTGTCGAGGAAACCTATTCTTGGAGCAGGAGACGCATGCCTGAATATAGTCTCTAACATCATGGGCCATATATGGCCACCAGTATGTCCTTGCCAGAAGCTCAGATGTCCTTTTGATCCCAAAATGTCCACCCACCCTGGATGAGTGAGCCCAAGAGAGAACCTCCAGTTGCAAATTGGATAGCACGAAAGTCTTTATTGCCCCCTCTCACATCAATGACAGCTTGAAGCTTTTTGTGGTAGTTGTGGATGAGGTTCTTTATTTTCTCAGATGGTAAATCTGCCCACTCTTCTTAGGAAAAAGCCTCCAGTTCCTGTAAATTCCTGGGTTGTCTAGCTGGAAATGCGGGTTTAAGATCTCCCCAAAGAGACTCAATTATATTGACATCAGGTGACTGAGATGACCACTTCAGAACCTTCACTTTGTTCTGCTGTAGCCAATGACAGGTCGACTTGGCCTTGTGTTTTGGATCGTTGTCATGTTGGAACGTACAAGTACTTCCCGTGCGCAGCTTCCGGGCTGATGAGTGCAAATTTGCCTCCAGTATTTGCTGATAACTTGCTGAATTCATCTTTCCTTCAACTTTAACCAAGTTTCCTGTGCCTTTGTAGCTCACACATCCCCAATACATCAGCGGCCCACCTCCGTACTTTACAGTAGGGATGGTGTTCCTTTCCTCATAGGCCTTGTTGACCCTCTCTCCAACTGTAACGTTTATGGTTGTGGCCAAAAAGTTAAATTTTGGTCTCATCACTCCAAATTACTTTGTTCCAGATGTTTTGAGGCTTATCTCTGTGCTGTTTTGCGTATTGTAGGCAAGATACTTTGTGGCATTTGCGCAGTAATGGCTTTCTTCTGGCGACTCGACTATGCAGCCTGTTATGAACTGCTGGTTTAGGAGCAACATGAGACGAGCTCTGAAGGAGGTGGTACCTGTACTGACCGCAGTCCCTAAGCTCAACACAACACTAGAAGTAGCCGTGGGATGCTCCTGTAACTCCCTAGGCACCTCGTCACAGCCTGAGAACTAACTACCCCTAAAGATAGAAACAGGAAAACTATCTTGCCTCACAGAAAATCCCCAAAGGATAGATAGCTCTTATGGACCTGGTGGTTAGGAGCACCCGGAATGACCTGATGGTTAAACTAACACAGGACAAGCTCTGGGAAGTGTGAGCTCTGCTGACCGCAACCCCTAATCCTATCACACACACTAGAAATAGCTGTGGAGCATACCTAACTCTGCCTAGACGCCTCTTCACAGCCTAAGAGCTAACTAGCCCTAGAGATAGAAAATAAAGCCTACCTTGCCTCAAAGAAATTCCCCAAAGGAAAAGGCAGCCCCCCACATATATTGACTGTGAGTTAAGATGAAAGTCACAAACACAGAAATGAAACAGGTTTCAGCAAAGGAGGCCAGACTTACTAAACAGACTGCGGATAGGAAAGGTATCTTTGCGGTCAGCACAAAAACTACAAAAAGACCACGCAGAGTGTGCAAAAAGACCCCTGCACTGACTCACGGTGCGGAGGTGCCACTCTGCATCCCAGAGCTTCCAGCTAGCAAGGCAAAATCATGATAGCAAGCTGGACAAGAAAACAATGAACAAATAATTAACTAGCTTCTGCTGGAGTAGACAGGTTACCAGAAAGATCCAAGAGCGAACTGAACCAGTACAAGAACATTGACAGCTGGCATGGAGTAACGATCTGAGAGGAGTTAAATAGAGCAGCCAGCCAAAGAATAAACTAAGTCACCTGTGGAAGGAACCTCAGAACCAGCAGCTCCACTCACAGCCACCAGAGGGAGTCCATGGACAGAACTCGCCGAAGTACCATTCATGACCACAGGAGGGAGTTCGATAACAGAATTCACAACAGTACCCCCCCCTTGAGAAGGGGTCACCGAACCCTCACCAGAGCCCCCAGGCCGATCAGGACGAGCCAAATGAAAGGCACGAACTAGATCGGCAGCATGAACATCAGAGGCAAAAACCCAGGAATTATCTTCCTGACCATAACCCTTCCACTTGACCAGGAACTTCAGAAATCTTATACGGACCAATGAAACGAGGCTTAAACTTAGGAGAGGAAACCTTCATAGGAACATAACGAGACGACAACCAAACCAAATCCCCAAAATGAAGTCGAGGACCAACACAGCGCCGGCGGTTAGCGAAACGTTGAGCCTTCTCCTGGGACAATGTCAAATTGCCCACCACATGAGTCCAAATCTGCTGCAACTTATCCACCAAAGTATCTACACCAGGACAGTCCGAAGACTCAACCTGCCCTGAAGAGAAACGCGGATGGAAACCAGAATTGCAGAAAAACGGCGAAACCAAAGTAGCCGAGCTGGCCCGATTATTAAGGGCGAACTCAGCCAACGGCAAAAAGGACACCCAATCATCCTGATCAGCAGAAACAAAGCATCTCAGATATGTTTCCAAAGTCTGATTAGTTCGTTCGGTTTGGCCATTTGTCTGAGGATGGAAAGCCGAGGAAAAAGACAAATCAATGTCCATCCTAGCACAAAAAGATCGCCAAAACCTCGAAAGCCCACTTCATGGCCAACAACTCTAGATTACCAACATCATAATTGCGCTCAGCAGGCGAAAACTTTCTAGAAAAGAAAGCACATGGCTTCATCACCGAGCCATCAGAACTTCTTTGCGACAAAATAGCCCCAGCTCCAATCTCAGAAGCATCAACCTCAACCTGAAACTGGAGCGAAACATCTGGCTGGCACAGCACAGGGGCAGAAGAAAAACGACACTTCAACTCCTGAAAGCCTCTACAGCTGCAGAAGACCAATTGACCACATCAGCACCCTTCTTGGTCAAATCAGTCAACGGTTTAGCAACACTAGAAAAATTAGCAATGAAGCGCCGATAAAAATTAGCAAAGCCCAGGAACTTTTGCAGGCTCTTCACAGATGTCGGCTGAGTCCAATCGTAAATGGCTTGGACTTTAACAGGGTCCATCTCGATAGTAGAAGGGGAAAAAATGAACCCCAAAAATGAAACCTTCTGAACTCCAAAGAGACACTTTGACCCCTTCACAAACAAGGAATTCGCACGAAGGACCTGGAACACCATTCTGACCTGCTTCACATGAGACTCCCAATCATCCGAAAATACCAAAATGTCATCCAAATATACAATCAGGAATTTATCCAGGTACTCTCGGAAGATGTCATGCATAAAGGACTGAAATACTGATGGAGCATTGGAAAGCCCGAATGGCATAACCAGGTACTCAAAATGGCCCTCGGGCGTATTAAATGCTGTTTTCCATTAATCGCCTTGTTTAATACGCACAAGATTATACGCCCCTCGAAGATCTATCTTGGTGAACCAACTAGCCCCTTTAATACGAGCAAACAAATCAGACAGCAATGGCAAAGGATACTGAAATTTGACTGTAATTTTATTGAGAAGGCGGTAATCAATACAAGGTCTCAAAGAACCATCCTTCTTGGCCACAAAAAAGAACCCTGCTCCCAATGGTGACGACGACGGGCGAATATGACCCTTCTCCAAGGATTCCTTTATATAACTCCGCATAGCGGCGTGTTCTGGCACAGATAAATTGAACAATTGGCCCTTAGGAAACTTACTACCAGGAATCAAATTAATTGCACAATCGCAATCCCTATGAGGAGGTAGGGCACTGGCTTTGGGCTCATCAAATACATCCCGATAATCCAACAAAAACTCTGGAACTTCAGAAGGAGTGGAAGACGAAATAGACAAAAATGGAACATCACCATGTACCCCCTGGCAACCCCAGCTGGACACAGACATAGATTTCCAGTCCAATACTGGATTATGAACCTGTAGCCATGGCAACCCCAAAACGACCACATCATGCAGATTATGCAACACCAGAAAGCGGATATCCTCCTGATGTGCAGGAGCCATGCACATGGTCAATTGGGTCCAGTACTGAGGCTTATTCTTGGCCAAAGGCGTAGCATCAATTCCTCTCAATGGAATAGGATACTGCAAGGGCTCCAAGAAAAAACCACAGCGCCTAGCATACTCCAAGTCCATCAAATTCAGGGCAGCGCCTGAATCCACAAATGCCATAACAGAATAGGATGACAAAGAACAAATCAGTGTAAGGGACAATAGAAATTTAGACTGTACAGTACCAATGGTGTCAGACCTAGCGAACCGCATAGTGCGCTTAGGACAATTGGAGATAGCATGAGTGGCATCACCACAGTAAAAACATAGCCCATTCCGACGTCTGTGTTCTTGCCGTTCAGCTCTGGTCAAAGTCCTATCACATTGCATAGGCTCAGGTCCATGCTCAGATAGTACCGCCAAATGGTGCACAGCTTTACGCTCACGCAAGCGTCGATCGATCTGAATGGCCAAAGACATAGACTCATTCAGACCAGCAGGCATGGGAAATCCCACCATGACATCCTTAAGGGCTTCAGAGAGACCCTTTCTGAAGATTGCTGCCAGGGCACATTCATTCCACTGAGTGAGCACAGACCACTTTCTAAACTTCTGACAATATATCTCCGCTTCATCCTGACCCTGACACAGAGCCAGCAAGATTTTCTCTGCCTGATCCACTGAATTAGGTTCGTCATAAAGCAATCCAAGCGCCAGGAAAAACGCATCAACATCACGCAATGCCGGATCTCCTGGCGCAAGGGAAAATGCCCAGTCTTGAGGGTCACCGCGTAACAAAGAAATAATGATCTTTACTTGTTGAACAGGGTCACCTGAGGAGCGAGGTTTCAAGGCAAGAAACAATTTACAATTATTTTTGAAATTCAAGAACTTAGATCTATCACCAAAAAACAAATCAGGAATTGGAATCCTAGGCTCTGACGTCGGATTCTGAACCACAAAATCTTGAATGTTTTGTACACTTATAGTGAGATTATCCATCAAAGAGGACAGACCTTGAATGTCCATGTCTACACCTGTGTTCAGAACCACCCAGATGTAAAGGGGAAAAGAGAGACAAAACACACTACAAAGAAAAAAAAATGGTCTCAGAACTTCTCTTATCCCTCTATTGAGATGCATTAGTACTTTGGGCCACCTGTACAGTTATGACCTGGTGGTCAGGACAATAATGGACCTGGTGGATAAGAGCACACGGAATGACCTAATAGTTACTGATAATATAGGACGAGCTCTGGGACGTGGGAACTCTGCTAACCGCAATCCCTAATCCTATCAACCACACTAGAAATAGCCGTGGATTGCGCCTAACGCTCCCTATGCAACTCGGCACAGCCTAAGAAGCTAGCTAGCCCTGAAGATAGAAAAATAAAGCCTACCTTGCCTCAGAGAAATTCCCCAAAGGAAAAGGCAGCCCCTCATATAAAATGACTGTGAGTAAAGATGAAAATACAAACACAGAGATGAAATAGATTTAGCAAAGTGAGGCCCGACTTACTGAACAGACCGAGGATAGGAAAGGTTACTTTGCGGTCAGCACAAAAACCTACAAAAAGACCACGCAGAGGGCGCAAAAAGACCCTCCGCACCGACTCACGGTGCGGAGGCGCTCCATCTGCGTCCCAGAGCTTCCAGCAAGCAAGAGCAATCGAAATAGCAAGCTGGACAGAAAAATAGCAAACCAGAGAAAAACAAGCAGTCACTTAGCTTCTGCTGGGAAGACTGGTCACAAGAACGATCTAGGAGTGAGCTAGACCAATACTGGAACATTGACAGGTGGCCTGGAGCAAAGATCTAAGTGGAGTTAAATAGAGCAGCCAGCTAACGAATTAACCTCGTCACCTGAGGAAGGAAACTCAGAAACACCCACAGCCACCAGAGAAAGTCCATGGACAGAACCAGCCGAAGTACCATTCATGAACACAGGAGGGAGCCCGACAACAGAACTCACAACACAAAACTCCTTGACAGGGCATCAGCCTTCACATTCTTAGAGCCCGGAAGGTACGAAACCACAAAATCAAAACGGGAAAAAAACAGCGACCATCGAGCCTGTCTAGGATTCAACTGTTTGGCAGACTCGAGATAAGTCAAATTCTTGTGATCCGTCAAGACCACCACGCGATGCTTGGCTCCTTCAAGCCAATGTCGCCACTCCTCGAATGCCCACTTCATGGCCAACAACTCTCGATTGCCGACATCATAATTGCGCTCAGCAGGCGAGAACTTTCTAGAAAAGAAGGCACATGGTTTCATCACCGAGCCATCAGAACTTCTTTGAGACAAAACAGCCCCTGCTCCAATCTCAGAAGCATCAACCTCGACCTGAAACGGGAGCGAAATATCTGGCTGGCACAACACAGGGGCAGAAGAAAAACGACGCTTCAACTCCTGAAAAGCCTCTACGGCCGCAGAGGACCAATTGACCACATCAGCACCTTTCTTGGTCAAATCAGTCAACGGTTTAGCAACACTAGAAAAATTAGCGATGAAGCGACGGTAACAATTAGCAAAGCCCAGGAACTTCTGCAGGCTCTTCACAGATGTCGGCTGAGTCCAATCATAAATGGCCTGAACTTTAACAGGGTCCATCTCGATAGTAGAAGGGGAAAAAATGAAACCCAAAAATGAAACCTTCTGAACTCCAAAGAGACATTTTGACCCCTTCATAAACAAGGAATTCGCACGAAGGACCTGGAACACCATTCTGACCTGCTTCACATGAGACTCCCAATCATCCGAAAAGACCAAAATATCATCCAAATATACAATCATGAATCTATCCAGGTACTCTCGGAAGATGTCATGCATAAAGGACTGAAACACAGATGGAGCATTAGAAAGCCCGAATGGCATCACCAGGTACTCAAAATGGCCCTCGGGCGTATTAAATGCTGTTTTCCATTCATCGCCCTGTTTAATACGCACAAGATTATACGCCCCTCGAAGATCTATCTTGGTGAACCAACTAGCCCCCTTAATCCGAGCAAACAAATCAGACAACAGCGGCAAAGGGTACTGAAATTTGACCGTGATCTTATTAAGAAGGCGGTAATCAATACAAGGTCTCAAAGAACCATCCTTCTTGGCCACAAAAAAGAACCCTGCTCCCAACGGTGATGACAACGGGCGAATAGGACCTTTCTCCAAGGATTCCTTTATATAACTCCGCATAGTGGCGTGCTCTGGCACAGATAAATTGAACAGTCGGCCCTTAGGAAACTTACTACCAGGAATCAAATTAATAGCACAATCGCAATCCCTATGAGGAGGTAGGGCACTGGATTTGGGCTCATCAAATACATCCCGGAAATCCGACAAAAACTCAGGGACTTCAGAAGGAGTGGAAGACGAAATTGACAGCAATGGAACATCACCATGTACCCCTTGACAACCCCAGCTGGACACAGACATAGATTTTCAATCCAATACTGGATTATGGACCTGTAGCCATGGCAACCCCAAAACGACCACATCATGCAGATTATGCAACACCAAAAAGCGAATATCCTCCTCATGTGCAGGAGCCATGCACATGGTCAATTGAGTCCAGTACTGAGGCTTATTCCTAGCCAAAGGCATAGCATCAATTCCTCTCAATGGAATAGGATACTGCAAGGGCTCCAAGAAAAAACCACAGCGCCTGGCAAACTCCAAGTCCATCAAATTCAGGGCAGCGCCTGAATCCACAAATGCCATAACAGAATAGAACGACAAAGAGCAAATCAGAGTAACGGACAAAAGAAATTTAGACTGTACCGTACCAATGGTGGCAGACCTAGCGAACGGCTCAGTGCGCTTAGGACAATCGGAGATAGCATGAGTGGAATCACCACAGTAAAAACACAGCCCATTCCGACGTCTGTGTTCTTGCCGTTCAGCTCTGGTCAAAGTCCTATCACATTGCATAGGCTCAGGCCTATTCTCAGAGAATACCGCCAAATGGTGCACAGCTTCGATCGATCTGAATGGCCCAGGACATAGACTCATTCAGACCAGCAGGCGTGGGAAATCCCACCATGACATCCTTAAGGGCTTCAGAAAGACCCTTTCTGAAAATTGCCGCCAGGGCACATTCATTCCACTGAGTAAGCACAGACCACTTTCTAAACTTCTGACAATATACCTCCGCTTCATCCTGACCATGACACAAAGCCAGCAAGATTTTCTCTGCCTGATCCACTGAATTTGGTTCATCATAAAGCAATCCAAGCGCCAGAAAAAACGCATCTACATCACGCAATGCAGGATCTCCTGGCGCAAGGGAAAATGCCCAGTCTTGAGGGTCGCCACGCAACAAAGAAATAATGATTTTTACTTGTTGAACGGGGTCACCAGAGGAGCGGGGTTTCAAAGCAAGAAACAGTTTACAATTATTTTTGAAATTCAGGAACTTAGATCTATCCCCAGAAAACAAATCAGGAATTGGAATTCTAGGCTCTAACATCGGATTCTGAACCACAAAATCTTGAATGTTTTGTACCCTTGCAGTGAGATGATCCACACAAGAGGACAGACCTTGAATGTCCATATCTACACCTGTGTCCTGAACCACCCAGAGGTTAAGGGGAAAAGAAAGACAAAACACACTGCAGAGAAAAAAAAATGGTCTCAGAACTTCTCTTATCCCTCTATTGAGATGCATTAATACTTTGGGCCAGCTGTACTGTTATGGACCTGGTGGTTAGGAGCACCCAGAACGACCTGATGGTTAAACTAACACAGGACAAGCTCTGGGAAGTGGGAGCTCTGCTGACCGCAACCCCTAATCCTATCACACACACTAGAAATAGCCTTGGAGTGTACCTAACTCTGCCTAGACGCCTCTTCACTGCCTAAGAGCTAACTAGCCCTAGAGATAGAAAATAAAGCCTACCTTGCCTCAAAGAAATTCCCCAAAGGAAAAGGCAGCCCCCCACATACAGTCATGGCCAAAATGTTTGAGAATGACACCAAAATTATATTTTCACATGATCTGCTGCCCTCTGGTTTTTATTAGTGTTTGTCTGTTTATATCACATACAGAAATATAATTGCAATCATATTATGAGTACCAATAGGTTATATTGACAGTTAGAATGAGTTAATGCAGCAAGTCAATATTTGCAGTGTTGACCCTTCTTCTTCAAGACCTCTGCAATTCTCCCTGGCATGCTCTCAATCAACTTCTGGACCAAATCCTGACTGATAGCAGTCCATTCTTGCATAATCAATGCTTGCATTTTGCCAGAATTTGTTGGTTTTTGTTTGTCCACCCGGCTCTTGATGATTGACCACAAGTTCTCAATGGGATTAAGATCTGGGGAGTTTCCAGGCCATGGACCCAAAATCTCTATGTTTTGTTCCATGAGCCATTTAGTTATCACCTTTGCTTTATGGCAAGGTGCTTCATCATGCTGGAAAAGGCATTGTTGGGCGCCAAACTGCTCTTGGACGGTTGGGAGAAGTTGCTCTTGGAGGACATTCTGGTACCATTCTTTATTCATGGCTGTGTTTTTAGGCAAGACTGTGAGTGAGCCGATTCCCTTGGCTGAGAAGCAACCCCACACATGAATGGTTTCAGGATGCTTTACAGTTGGCATGAGACAAAACTGGTGGGAGCGCTCACCTCTTCTTCTCCGAATAAGCTGTTTTCCAGATGTCCCAAACAATCGAAAAGGAGATTCATCAGAGAAAATGACTTTGCCCCAGTCCTCAGCAGTCCACTCCCTGTACCTTTTGCAGTATATGAGTCGATCCCTGATGTTTTTTCTGGAGAGAAGTGGCTTCTTTGCTTCCCTCCTTGAAGCCAGGCCTTGCTCAAAGAGTCTCCGCCTCACAGTGCGTGCAGAAGCACTCACACCAGCCTGCTGCCATTCCTGAGCAAGCTCGGCACTGCTGGTAGTCCGATCCCGCAGCTGAAACAGTTTGAAGATACGGTCCTGGCGCTTGCTGGTCTTTCTTGGGTGCCCTGGAGCCTTTTTGACAACAATGGAAGCTCTCTCCGTGAAGTTCTTGATGATGCGATAGATTGTTGACTGAGGTGCAATCTTTGTAGCTGCGATACTCTTCCCTGTTAGGCCATATTTGTGCAGTGCAATGATGGCTGCACGTGTTTCTTTAGAGATAACCATGGTTAACTGAAGAGAAACAATGATACCAAGCACCAGCCTCCTTTTAAAGTGTCCAGTGATGTCATTCTTACTTAATCATGACTGATTGATCGCCAGCCCTGTCCTCATCAACGCCCACACCTGTGTTAATGGATCAATCACTAAAACGATGTTAGCTGCTCCTTTTAAGGCAGGACTGCAATGATGTTGAAATGTGTTTTGGGGGTTATAGTTAATTTTCTGGGCAAATATTGACTTTGCAAGTACAGTAATTGCTGTTAAGCTGATCACTCTGACATTCAGGAGTATATGCAAATTGCTATTAGAAAAAAATGAAGCAGTAGACTTTGGAAAAATTAATATTTGTCTCATTCTCAAAATTTTTGTCCATGACTGTATATTGACTGTGAGTTAAGATGAAAGTCACAAACACAGAAATGAAACATTTTTCAGCAAAGGAGGTCAGACTTACTAAACAGACTGAGAATAGGAAAGGTATCTTTGTGGTCAGCACAAAAACTACAAAAAGACCACGCAGAGTGTGCAAAAAGACCCCCGCACTGACTCACGGTGCGGAGGTGCCACTCTGCATCCCAGAGCTTCCAGCTAGCAAGGCAAAATCATGATAGCAAGCTGGACAAGAAAACAATGAACAAATAATTAACTAGCAGGGACTTAGCTTCTGCTGGAGTAGACAGGTCACCAGAAAGATCCAAGAGCGAACTGAACCAGTACAAGAACATTGACAGCTGGCATGGAGTAACGATCTGAGTGGAGTTAAATAGAGCAGCCAGCCAAAGAATAAACTAAGTCACTTGTGGAAAGAACCTCAGAACCAGCAGCTCCACTCACAGCCACCAGAGGGAGTCTGTTGTGAATTCTGTTGTCAAGCTCCCTCCTGTGGTCATGAATGGTACTTCGGTGAGTTCGGTCCGTGGGCTCCCTCTGGTGGCTGTGAGTGGAGCTGCTGCTTCTGAGGTTCCTTACACAGGTGACGTGGTTTATCCTTTGGTTGGCTTCTCTATTTAACTCCACTCAGATCGTTTCTCCATGCCAGCTGTCAATGTTTTAGCATTGGTTCAGTTCGCTCCTGGATCTGTCTGGTGTCCTGTCTTCTCCTGCAGAAGCTAAGTTCCTGATTGTTATTATTGTTCTTGTTTCTTTTTCCAGCTGGTTTTCTTGATTTTGTCTTGCTAGCTGGAAGCTCTAGGATGCAGGGTGGCACCCCCGCACCGTGAGTCGGTGCAGAGGACCCTTTTGCACACTCTGCGTGGTCTTTTGTAGGTTTTTGTGCTGACCGCAAAGATTCCTTTCCTATCCTCTGTCTATTTAGTAAGTCGTGCCTCCCTTTACTGAAACCTATCTCATTTCTGTGTTTGTGACTTTCATCTTTACTCACAGTCATTACATATGGGGGGCTGCCTATTCCTTTGGGGAATTTCTCTGAGGCAAGGTAGGCTTTATTTTCTTCTCTAGGGCTAGCTAGCTCTTAGGCTGTTACGAGGCGCATAGGGAGCGTCAGGAGCGCTCCACGGCTATTTCTAGTGTGTGCGATAGGATTAGGGCTTGCGGTCAGCAGAGCTCCCACATCCCAGAGCTCGTCCTGTATGAGTTTAACTATCAGGTCGGGTGCTCCTAACCACCGGGTCATAACAGGAGTCCATGGACAGAACTCGCCGAAGTACCATTCATGACCACAGGAGGGAGTTCGATAACAGAATTCACAACAGATAGCCCCCCACAAGTAATGACTGTGTGTGGAGAGGGAAAAGACATACACAGAATGAAACCAGGATGTAGCACAGGAGGCCAGTCTAGCTAGCTAGATAAGACAGGATAGAATACTGTGCGGTCAGTATAAAAACTACAAAAATCCACACAGAGTTTACAAAAATCTCCACACCTTACTAAAGGTGTGGAGGGTAAATCCGCTTCCCAGAGCTTCCAGCTTAACTGAATTAATCCATACTAACAAGCTGGACAAAACATAGAATGCACAGAACGAATAAGTCCACAACATGTGGACAGAAAAGAGCAAAGCAAGGACTTAACTTTGCTGAACTGGTCAGGATATCAGGGAAATCCAAGAGAGATGTGAATCCAACCAGGAACCTTTGACAAGTGGCACTGCTGAAGGGAAGAGCCAGGCATAAATAGCCGAGCAGAAAGACAATCAGTGGAAGCAGCTGCAGACTGCTAAATCCAAGGAGCAGCCATACCACTTAAAACCACCAAGAGCAGAACTCACAAAAGTGCCACTTACAACCACCGGAGGGAGCCAAAGAGCGGAATTCACAACAGCAGCCCATTTTTCTTCAAGTGCCTCCTTATTGTGCTTCTTGAAACAGCCACACTGCTAGTTTTCAGAGAGTCCAGTATTTCAGCTGATGTTATTTGTGACATGGCAGTTGTGAACATAGTTTTGTTGCTCTACCTGACTGTGGTTTTGTTTTTACCAACTCCTGATTTTCCATTTGTTAATCACAGTTTGAATGCTGCTGACTGGCATTATCAATTCCTTGGATATCTTTTTGTATCCCATTCCTGTTTTATACAGTTCAACTACCTTTTCCTGTACATCCGTTGACAATCATCTTGCTTTCCCCATTTCTCACAATCCAGAAACGTCAGTGGCTGGATGAAAGATACAAGAGTCTGTCAGAATCCCAGAAACTCACTCAGCTTTTATGCACACACACTAATTACAAGCAAAAAGGTGACAGGTGAGGATGTTACCTTTAGTAGCCATTTAAACTCATTTGTGTCCACTTCTGTGCATGCTATCAGGCCAAAATCACCAAAGTATGTAAAGTTTTGATCAGAGTCATTTGGATATTTTAGTTGTCATTATGATTTTAAAAGAGAACACAGTAGTTTGACAATAAATGGCTTCACCTAATCACTAACCATGACTGGAGAAAAAGTTTTGGTGTTTTCATTCATATTCTCTGAAAAAAGGCCTAGAAAGCTAAAATTCGTCATGTGTGTGTAAACTTTTGAGCACAACTGTAAGCATAGGAGAAAACAATTTCATAATAATTTCATCGCTTATTCTACCCAATGGGAATCATCACGAGACGGGAGCTGATCGTTGGGTTCTGCAAGGGGCCAGCCATAATGATTTGTTGTGTCAAGGGAGCAAATTGAAAAAACGAGAAAAAAGAGCGCCCCCTCAATACTCAAGAGAAAAAAATCTAGGGGGCATAGAATTTAGGCATGCTGATTGGGTACTTGTGTTAGTGACTATAGGGGAATGCAAGTTACTTACTCCGAGGCAGGGACCCTTTAGGGTAATGGAAAAGGTGGGAAAGAATAACTATAAAGTTCACCGACTACGACTAGGATAATGGAAGGTATTTTCTATATATTGCGGCAACGTACTAGAGCTCGGTAAAGGTAGTGATCCTCTCGAAACCCCTTGCTGATTGGTTCGGTCAGAAGCAAATATTTTGGGTGCTAAAGTGGAAGGAACTTTGCTACTGTTATGTTCCACCAAGGAGCCCGATAGTGCACTATGAAAAGGTTGTGAAGGGAAGCACTGCAACTAGGGAACGATCAGAGAGACACCCCTGAATTTTGACCCTGCTCAACTCTGAGTTCTCTGATGCCCCAAGATGGGATATTTCACCACTTGCAGTGATTATGTTCCTGTCTTGCCCTAAGCCATGGGACAGCAGAAATGCTAGACTTGCTTTATAATACAGACACAAAGGGAAACAGGCATAGAAAAAAGAAAACAGCAATTACTCTCAGTGCACCCAGACTAAGGAATGGTATTATTATTATTATTTATTGTTATAGCGCCATTTATTCCATGGTGCTTTTCATGTGAGGAGGGGTATACATAATAAAAACAAGTACAATAATCTTAAACAATACAAGTCATAACTGGTACAGGAGGAGTGAGGACCCTGCCCGCGAAGGCTCACAATCTACAAGGGATGGGTGAGAATACAGTAGGCGAGGATAGATGTTATGACCTGGTGGCCTTGGAGCAGCATGAGACGTACTCTGGAGAAGGTGGTCCCTGTACTGACCGCAAACCCTGAACCTAGCAGCGCAACTAGTAGCCATGGGGGTACCTAACACTCCCTAGACCCCTCGGCACAGCCTAAGATCTAACTACCCCTAAAGACAGAAACAGGAAACCTATCTTGCCTCAGAGAAAATCCCCAAAGGATAGATAGCCCTCCACAAATATTGACTGTGAGAGGAGAGGGAAATAACATACGCAGATATGAAATCAGATTTTAGCATAGGAGGCCATACTAGCTAAAAAGAAAGAAAAAAACAGAGTCAGTATAAAAACACTAGAAAATATCCACCGCAACAAATACGGATCACCACATCTGACTAAAGACATGGGGGGTATATCTGCATCTCCAGAGAAATAGCTAGGCTGCAAAAATTCCTTCACAGACCAAGCTGGACAAGACAAAAACATGAAAATGCACAGAACTATAAGGTCCACTGCAGGTGGACAGCAAAAACAAAGCCAGGACTTATCTTTGTAGAAAAACACAGCAAACTGGAGAGACCAGCAGGGAAGTGAATCCTTCAAGAACAATGGACAACCAACTGGCACTGACTAAAGGATCCAGCAAAGCTATATACCCCAGTCAGTTTTGCAATTAGTAGATACACCTGTCCACTCCTGCAGTCCAGGCACAACTGCATTACCCTCTACAACCACCGGAGGGAGCCCAAAAGCTGAATTCACAACAGTACCCCCCCCCCTTGAGGAGGGGTCACCGAACCCTCACCAGAGCCCCCAGGCCGATCAGGATGAGCCCGATGAAAGGCACGAACCAAATCAACGGCATGGACATCAGAGGCAGAAACCCAAGATTTATCATAACCCTTCCACTTGACAAGGTACTGAAGCTTCCGCCTCGAAAAACGGGAATCCAAAATCCTCTCAACAACATATTCCAACTCCCCATCGACCAATATAGGGGCCGGAGGATCAACAGATGGAACAACGGGCTCCACATATTTCCGCAACAAAGATCTATGGAAGACATTATGAATAGCAAAAGAGGCCGGAAGCGCCAGGCGAAAGGACACCGGATTAATAATCTCAGAAATCCTATAAGGACCAATATATCGAGGCTTAAACTTAGGGGAAGAAACCTTCATAGGAACATGACAGGAAGATAACCAAACCAGATCACCAACCCGAAGCCGGGAACCAACACACCGATGACGGTTAGCAAAACGCTGAGCCTCCTCCTGAGACAGCACCAAATTGTCCACCACATGAGCCCAAATCTGCTGCAACCTGTCGACCACAGAATCCACACCAGGAAGGTCAGAAGGCTCAACCTGCCCAGAAGAAAAACGAGGATGAAAACCAAAATTACAAAAAAAAGGCAAAACCAAAGTAGCCGAACTAGCCCGATTATTAAGGGCAAACTCGGCCAATGGCAAAAAAGCCACCCAATCATCCTGATCAGCAGACACAAAGCATCTCAAATAGGTCTCCAAGGTCTGATTAGTTCGCTCAGTCTGGCTATTTGTCTGAGGATGAAATGCAGAGGAAAAATACAAATCAATGCCCAGCTTGGCACAAAAGGCCCGCCAAAGCCTAGAAACAAACTGGGAACCTCTGTCGGACACAATATTCTCCGGAATACCATGCAAACGTACCACATGCTGAAAAAACAACGGAACCAAATCAGAAGAAGAAGGCAATTTAGGCAAAGGCACCAAATGAACCATCTTAGAAAATCGGTCACAGACAACCCAGATAACCGACATTCTTTGGGAAACAGGAAGATCGGAAATAAAATCCATAGAAATATGCGTCCAAGGTCTCTCAGGGATCGGCAATGGCCAAAGTAACCCACTAACGCGGGAACAGCAAGGCTTAGCCCGCGCACAAATCCCACAGGACTGCACAAAAGAACGTACATCTCGTGA
Organism: Ranitomeya imitator; assembly: GCF_032444005.1. NCBI lineage: Eukaryota > Metazoa > Chordata > Amphibia > Anura > Dendrobatidae > Ranitomeya > Ranitomeya imitator. The sequence goes on along the minus strand of NC_091288.1, from coordinate 146,347,767 downwards.
CAAAGAAGGCCACCAAAAGGACCTACCAACCAAATCTCTGGTACCAAAAATCCCAGGATGGCCAGCCAACACAGAACAATGAACCTCAGAAATCACTTTACTAGTCCATCTATCAGGAACAAACAGTTTCCCCACAGGACAGCGGTCAGGCTTATCAGCCTGAAATTCCTGAAGAACCCGTCGCAAATCAGGGGAGATGGCAGAAAGAATCACCCCTTCCTTCAAAATGCCGACCGGCGCAAGAACCCCAGGGGAATCAGGAAAAAAACTCCTAGAGAGGGCATCCGCCTTAACATTCTTAGTACCAGGAATGTACGAGACAACAAAATCAAAACGGGAGAAAAACAGGGACCATCGAGCCTGTCTAGGATTCAGCCGTTTGGCAGACTCGAGGTAAATCAGATTCTTATGATCGGTCAGGACCACAATACGGTGCTTGGCCCCCTCAAGCCAATGTCGCCACTCCTCAAATGCCCACTTCATAGCCAACAACTCCCGATTGCCGACATCATAATTGCGTTCTGCAGGCGAAAACTTCCGAGAAAAGAAGGCACACGGTTTCATCAAGGAACCATCAGAATTCCTCTGAGACAAAACGGCCCCTGCCCCAATCTCAGACGCGTCAACCTCAACCTGAAATGGAAGAGAAACATCTGGCTGACGCAACACAGGGGCAGAAGTAAATCGGCGTTTAAGCTCCTGAAAGGCAGAAACAGCCGCGGAGGACTAATTCGTCACATCAGCGCCTTTCTTGGTCAAATCGGTTAGAGGTTTAACCACACTGGAGAAGTTGGCAATGAAACGACGATAAAAATTAGCAAAGCCCAAGAATTTCTGAAGGCTCTTCACAGATGTGGGCTGAATCCAATCATAAATGGCCTGAACCTTAACCGGATCCATTTCTATAGATGAGGGAGAAAAAATGAAACCCAAAAAAGAAACCTTCTACACTTCAAAGAGGCACTTTGACCCCTTCACAAACAAAGCATTATTATGGAGGATCTGAAATACCATCCTGACCTGTTTCACATGAGACTCCCAATCATTGGAAAAAATCAAAGCATCATCCAAATATACAACCATGAATTTATCAAGATAACTCCGAAAGATATCATGCATGAAGGATTGGAACACAGATGGGGCATTAGAGAGTCCGAATGGCATCACAAGGTATTCAAAATGGCCTTCGGGCGTATTAAATGCAGTTTTCCATTCGTCACCCTGCTTGATACGAATAAGATTATATGCCCCTCGAAGGTCAATCTTAGTAAACCAGCTAGACCCCTTAATCCTAGCAAACAAATCAGTAAGCAAAGGCAAGGGGTATTGAAATCTAACCGTGATCTTATTTAAGAGGCGATATTCAATACAGGGTCTCAAGGAGCCATCCTTCTTGGCAACAAAAAAGAACCCCGCTCCCAGTGAAGAAGATGGCCGAATATGCCCTTTCTCCAAAGACTCCTTAATATAGCTCCGCATGGCGGTATGTTCAGGCACAGACAGGTTGAAAAGTCGGCCCTTAGGGAACTTACAACCTGGAATCAAATCAATAGCACAATCACAGTCCCTATGCGGTGGAAGGGAACTGGATTTGGGCTCATCGAATACATCCTGGAAGTCAGACAAAAACTCAGGAACTTCAGAAGAGGGGGAAGAGGAGATTGACATCAAAGGAACCTGATCATGAACCCCCTGACAACCCCAACCAGTCACAGACATGGATTTCCAATCTAACACCGGATTATATAGCTGCAACCATGGAAAACCCAGCACAATATCATCATGCAAATTATACAACACCAGAAAACGACAATCTTCCTGATGGGCTGGCGCCATGCGCATGGTCAGCTGTGTCCAAAACTGAGGTTTATTTTTAGCCAACGGTGTAGCATCAATGCCCCTCAAAGGAATAGGGTTCTGCAAAGGCTGCAAGGGAAAACGACAACGTCTGGCAAATTCTAAGTCCATTAAGTTCAGAGCGGCGCCTGAGTCCACAAATGCCATGACAGAAAATGATGATAATGAGCAGATCAAGGTCACAGATAACAGAAATTTAGGTTGTATAGTACTGATGGAAACAGAACTAGCGATTCTCTTAGTAGGCTTAGGGCAATCAGAAATAACATGAGCAGAATCGCCGTAGTAAAAACACAACCTATTCTGACGCCTGAATGTTTGACGTTCAGCTCTAGACAAAATCCTATCACACTGCATAGGCTCAGGGCTCCGCTCAGAGGACAACGCCACAGTGTGCACAATTCTGCGCTTGCGCAAGCGCCGATCAATCTGAATGGCCAGAGACATAGAATCACTCAAGAAACACCTTCTTCTCCACGGTATTCACGGTGGAAAATGAAATGCTAGGTGAAATCCCAAGAAACAATGAAAACCCTATATTAAGGGTCACCAATCTAACCCAAGAAGAGGTGCGAAACCGACTAAATAAGATTAAAATAGATAAATCTCCGGGTCCGGATGGCATACACCCACGAGTACTAAGAGAACTAAGTAATGTAATAGATAAACCATTATTTCTTATTTTTAGGGACTCTATAGCGACAGGGTCTGTTCCGCAGGATTGGCGCATAGCAAATGTGGTGCCAATATTCAAAAAGGGCTCTATAAGTGAACCTGGAAATTATAGGCCAGTAAGTCTAACCTCTATTGTTGGTAAAATATTTGAAGGGTTTCTGAGGGATGTTATTCTGGATTATCTCAATGAGAATAACTGTTTAACTCCATATCAGCATGGGTTTATGAGAAATCGCTCCTGTCAAACCAATCTAATCAGTTTTTATGAAGAGGTAAGCTATAGGCTGGACCACGGTGAGTCATTGGACGTGGTATATCTCGATTTTTCCAAAGCGTTTGATACCGTGCCGCACAAGAGGTTGGTACACAAAATGAGAATGCTTGGTCTGGGGGAAATTGTGTGTAAATGGGTTAGTAACTGGCTTAGTGATAGAAAGCAGAGGGTGGTTATAAATGGTATAGTCTCTAACTGGGTCGCTGTGACCAGTGGGGTACCGCAGGGGTCAGTATTGGGACCTGTTCTCTTCAACATATTCATTAATGATCTGGTAGAAGGTTTACACAGTAAAATATCGATATTTGCAGATGATACAAAACTATGTAAAGCAGTTAATACAAGAGAAGATAGTATTCTGCTACAGATGGATCTGGATAAGTTGGAAACTTGGGCTGAAAGGTGGCAGATGAGGTTTAACAATGATAAATGTAAGGTTATACACATGGGAAGAAGGAATCAATGTCACCATTACACACTGAATGGGAAACCACTGGGTAAATCTGACAGGGAGAAGGACTTGGGGATCCTAGTTAATGATAAACTTACCTGGAGCAGCCAGTGCCAGGCAGCAGCTGCCAAGGCAAACAGGATCATGGGGTGCATTAAAAGAGGTCTGGATACACATGATGAGAGCATTATACTGCCTCTGTACAAATCCCTAGTTAGACCGCACATGGAGTACTGTGTCCAGTTTTGGGCACCGGTGCTCAGGAAGGATATAATGGAACTAGAGAGAGTACAAAGGAGGGCAACAAAATTAATAAAGGGGATGGGAGAACTACAATACCCAGATAGATTAGCGAAATTAGGATTATTTAGTCTAGAAAAAAGACGACTGAGGGGCGATCTAATAACCATGTATAAGTATATAAGGGGACAATACAAATATCTCGCTGAGGATCTGTTTATACCAAGGAAGGTGACGGGCACAAGGGGGCATTCTTTGCGTCTGGAGGAGAGAAGGTTTTTCCACCAACATAGAAGAGGATTCTTTACTGTTAGGGCAGTGAGAATCTGGAATTGCTTGCCTGAGGAGGTGGTGATGGCGAACTCAGTCGAGGGGTTCAAGAGAGGCCTGGATGTCTTCCTGGAGCAGAACAATATTGTATCATACAATTAGGTTCTGTAGAAGGACGTAGATCTGGGGATTTATTATGATGGAATATAGGCTGAACTGGATGGACAAATGTCTTTTTTCGGCCTTACTAACTATGTTACTATGTTACTCAGACCAGCAGGCGTGGGAAACCCCACCATAACATCTTTAACGGATTCAGAAAGACCCTTTCTGAAAATTGCCGCCAAGGCATTCTCATTCCATTTAGTCAGTACAGACCATTTTCTAAATTTCTGGCAATACAATTCTGCCGCTTCTTGACCTTGACACAGGGCTAACAAGATTTTCTCAGCCTGATCCACAGAATTAGGCTCATCATACAACAACCCCAATGCCTGAAAGAACGAATCAACATTAAGCAAAGCAGGATTGCCAGATTCCAGGGAAAATGCCCAATCCTGTGGGTCACCACGCAGCAGAGATATGATGATTTTAACCTGCTGAATAGGATCACCAGAAGATCGGGGTCTTAATGCAAAAAACAGTTTACAGTTATTTTTGAAACTCAAAAATTTGGATCTGTCACCAAAGAATAAATCAGGAGTGGGAATCTTAGGTTCTAAGGCAGGAGTCTGAACAATGAAATCTGAAATACCCTGTACCCTAGCAGCAAGCTGATCCACTCGAGAAACTAACTCCTGAACATTTATGTTAATACTAGACTCCGTAGCCACCCAGAGGTAAAGAGGGAGGAACAGACCAAACAGGCTAAGGAAAAAAAAAATGGCTCAAAATCTTTCCACCCTTCTTCTGAGATGCAATTAACTCATTGTTGGCCAGTTGTACTGTTATGATCTGGTGGCCTTGGAGCAGCATGAGACGTACTCTGCAGAAGGTGGTACCTGTACTGACCGAAAACCCTGAACCTAGCAGCGCAACTAGAAGTAGCCGTGCCGGGTACCTAACACTCCCTAGACCCCTCGGCACAGCCTAAGATCTAACTACCCCTAAAGACAGAAACAGGAAACCTATCTTGCCTCAGAGAAAATCCCCAAAGGATAGGTAGCCCCCCACAAATATTGACTGTGAGAGGAGAGGGAAATAACATACGCAGATATGAAATCAGATTTTAGCATAGGAGGCCATACTAGCTAAAAAGAAAGAATAGATCAGAGTTCTATGCGGTCAGTATAAAAACACTAGAAAATATCCACCGCAGAAAATACGGATCACCACATCTGACTAAAGACATGGGGGGTATATCTGCATCTCCAGAGAAATAGCTAGGCTGCAAAAAATCCTTCACAGACCAAGCTGGACAAGACAAAAACATGAAAATGCACAGAACCATAAGGTCCACTGCAGGTGGACAGCAAAAACAAAGCCAGGACTTATCTTTGTAGAAAAACACAGCAAACTGGAGAGACCAGCAGGGAAGTGAATCCTTCAAGAACAATGGACAACTGGCACTGACTAAAGGATCCAGCAAAGCTATATACCCCAGTCAATTTTGCAATTAGTAGATACACCTGTCCACTCCTGCAGTCCAGGCACAACTGCACTACCCTCTACAACCACCAGAGGGAGCCCAAAAGCTGATTTCACAACAGATAGAGCTGGTCATGCAGCGGTTTGGTCGATCGGTGGTTACTGCAGGTTGTAGGCTTTTCGGTATAAAGGTAGAGGAAGGGAGAAGAAAACCAAAAGGCAGATAAGGAAAGGAAGACATCAGACAAATTTTCAAATGACTTCTCTTTTTCCATGACTCACAGTTCCAAACCAATTACAATGGTGTAGTAAGCTATCACTGGCAACTAACCAAGCTATGAGGTGAGCACTTATACCAGAGGGGAGTGGATAAAATAAGAACAGCTGAGAGTATTCATAACGGAAGGCTTTAGGAGGCAAGCACGAGAGTTTAACCCTTGCAATGAACAAACAAAGGAAATCTGCATAGCTTACTGGAAAGCAAATGAGATCCAACCATTGTAGCTGTGAGTGTAGCCAAGGGCTGCAATGTTCTGACCCCTGAAAAGGAGGAAATCAATCTCTGTCATGGTATCCCCTTGACAGTACCCCTACTCCTAAGAGGAGACTACAGATCATCAGGATCAAGTTTATCTGGATGTGAGGCAAGAAGAGACCGAAACAACTTTTTTGCATGAACATTAGATGCTGGTACCCACATTCTCTACTCAGAACCGTAAACCTTTCAAATGCATCAAATACTGAAGTAAACGATGTACAAAACTGGAATGAATAATCTTGTAATCTTGGCTATCTGAAACTCCAAATTTCCATTAACAATGACCACGGAAAGGGGCGGTAGAGCTGGTTCGGAGTATGCAGTATATTTCTTAAGGAAAATTCAGCAAATTTTGCAAATTCGAATTTCAAAAGATCGTAGTAAAGGATTAGTGAAAGCTTAAAAATAAATTGTGATCACTACTGCGTTACTGACCGACAACCTTTTATGACCAAATAGTTAAAATTATAGTAGGTCTAGAAATGTCCCCCCTCTAGTTGGGTCTTGCACTAGTTGTGAAAGGTGACTGCTATTAGTGTCAAATATCTGTTTACTGGATTTACTGGTTTCTGCTCTCAAGCTTATATCAGAGTAGTTGAAATCCCCCTTAATAATTATTCTGCCCTTGTTTGCTGCCTCATTTACCTTCTTTATCAGCAGATTTTCCTGTTGTTACAATATACATTGTTAAGACTTAAAAGAAACCGTATCAGTATTTTTCTTATTAATTCTTCTTCCCTTTATTACTACCTACAGGGACTGTATATTTTTATTTGTCTTGCGTATATTATTATCTCCCAAGATGAGTTTTAATGAGGATTTTACATATAAGCCAACCTGCCCCTTTGCTTATTTCTATGGTCATTTCTGAAAGGACAAAAGACCTGCAAACTATCATCCAGCCATGTCTCCGTTATGCCCACTATATAAAAATATACATATTTGGTATCACCAGATTCAAAAAAGTCAAATCTATCACTGTATAAAACTTAATTGTTTCACATGGTAAACACTGTACAGCAAAAAAAAAAAAAGACCAGAATTGCCATATCTCTCAAAAACTACAATAAATAGCAAGAAATGGTTTTTTTCCTAATACTAAATTATAAAAAAAAGAGCTATACAATTTTGGCATAGTCAGAATTGCACTTACCTAAAGAATCGGGTTGCCAGGTCATTTTTACCATATAATTTAGCGTCATAACAACAAAACACATACACATTTTGGTGCTGCATTTTTTTCCAACATATCACCCCATCTGGATTTGTATTCCCAATTTTGACTAAAGTATTTGGTAAAATAAAAGGAGTAGTTCAAAACTAGAACAACACCCACAAAAAGAAATAGCCCTCACATGATTTTACAGATACAAAATTAAAAAGTTATGGCTGTTGGAAGAAGAATTGGTAAAAACAAAAAGCTCACAAAAATTTTTGACTATGAAATACTAAAAAACAATTTCCAATGACTAGTTGTTTTTCTTTCACTCACAGATTGTATTTTAGTCTACAATAATGAAATGTCTAGAAGCGCTGTACCAAATAACAAATAAATATAGAGGAGTCTCTCCTGACTACACAATTTCATAAACTCTGTCTTTAATGGAACCTGGGCAGCAGCAAACAAGTCGAAAATATCAGTTTGAACATCATTACTAAGATCCTATGTCAGAAATATTGCTGTCATCGCAGTAAGGTTTTTCCACATTCCACCCCATGATTGATGTCTGGCCAGAGTGTAACATAGTGTTTTAGATAAAAAGCATAGTCAGGATAAAAAACTTATACCATTAGTTGTGAAGTTTCAAAAAATAGACAATTGCAGAAAAATTGCTGCATTCCCAATAGATTTTTCTATAAGGTATTTACAGAGACAGAGTTCACATATTATACTGCTCAAGAATGGAATTGAAGCACCAGGTTGTGGAATTATGGAAATTATAGGATAGATAGACATGTTCATAATTTGAAAATTATGAAAAAATGTGAATAAAAATTTCAAAACATCTCGATTTATTCAGTATCGAGTATGAGCGCCACACACAGAAGTCCACTCACTTACTACTCTTGGCTGCTATCAATGAGGTTAATGGTTGTGTGAGGAATGTTCTGCTATGCTGAATACACCTACACATGTAAATTACCAAGATCTGCTGCTGCCAGCTCCCTTTGCAAACAGTGGCTTATGACGTCACAGATGTGCTCAATGGGAAACAAGTCTGGTGATGTTGTAGGCAGTGGTAACATGTTTAGGCCACACAGGCTGCTCACATGGGTTTTGAAATGTCAAAGTTGAGAAGTGAAGACATGCAGAATTTGTTTTTAATCGATCTTAGATACATTTCATTAATGCTAGTCAAATTTACCAATTTTAGCCAAACAGAACCAGCTGCCCATCACACATCTGTATTTCGCTGTCCAGGTACAGACCACAATGCAGTCTGTCAGTGAGTCTCGTAGCCTAAACTAGACAGCCATATACCAAGGCATATATTGTATGAGGTCATCAAATTTGGGTCAGGAGACGTGCAGCCGTACAACATGGTCCACACTTAAATAGCAAAGTACAAAAGTACAATGGGGTTGTTTGTTCCAAGTTATGAGACACTGTGCTACCACATATACAAAACAACTACTTTTTAATCAGAAAATCCATGCTAGTTGAAGCTCATCTCACATCTATAGTGAATACAGAGATACCTAATAAAGGTCAAGCCAGTGTTATGGCGTGCAAAAGTAACACATTTTAGTGTACATCAATTATGCTTTTCTGTTAGATCAGCCTTCTTAGTTAGGTACTCCGCTGCTTGCCGCCAAAGGAAAAGAAAAGCACAACATTCTGTTAAGCAACTCTTCATAGTGGCTCAAAGATAACGGTCCTAAACAGGAACCTCACTCCTGCCACAAATAAAAGGCCTCAGGATTTTTATTTTTGTATTTTTTTAAGCAGACAATTCTTTTAAACAGTAAAACTTTTTTATTTCCCCAGCTAGAATGTTTGTGAATTTATTTCTGAACAATAAAAAGGCTGTTTATGCAGCTTACAATTAGGCTATTTCAGGCAGTATGGTCATGTCATTCAGAACTACAGATGATCAATACTGCACCACATTTTCTGAACCATTTGATTCATTAAATATTTCTGTGCTACTAGTGTCATACAAATGTTGAGAATGATGTCTATAAATCTGAAAATGATTGATTCTAAAGCCAATACCTAGGGTTATGGTATTATTTTCCTTAATGCATGCATGGGTGATTTATTGCAACCATCTGACATTACAGGGGCCAATATTATCCTGTCTATCCACTCTTAGTTTTAGTCAACATTAATGATCCCCTCTAATTCCATCATGTATTGCTGAATTTGCTTCTTGTCAAACAGTAGGTAAAGTATGCTATCAATCAGGCTCCCAATCCATTTATGGAGTAATCAGCTTTAAATGTGAAGTGCACTCAAAATTCACTTTACGTTATTTACCTTATCAGTTCTTTTTATATAAAAATGTTAACACTTTTACACATGAATTGAGCAATACTTAATGAAACGTCACTGCAGCCTCTTTGTTTCAAATGTGCTGATTTATATTGCAGTACCTATATTTTATCTAATGCACAAAACATCTTTATGCACAAAAGAAGCTGTAAACGTCTCCTCAGATATATTTGGTTAAGTTATAAAATAATTGCATACATTTGTGCTTAGCATTAGAAGAGAATTCAGAACAGCAGAGTCAATCACTGTTTGGAATTACTCTAAGGCCGGGGTCACACTTTCAAGTGTGATGCGAGAAACTCGCGCTGTCATGTTTTGTTCAGGATTTCTTTGGCAGTACTTCTAGGGTTCATTTATGTGGCCTCTATTTGGGTTGGGGAGGGCTATATTTATCCGCCCTTGTGCTGTGCCTGTTGTCAGTTATAAATCCGATCTCAGCTGAGCAGCTGAGCCCGTGACCCGGCATGTTCCCCATTTTTTAATTTGTCTCCTGATTCGGTACTTTGTGATACTCCTGGTTTTGATCTCTGATTTGTCCCCTGACTTCTTGCTCGTTAGTCCTTCTGGTACCTTGTGTCTCTCTCTGACTTCTGACACTGGCTTGTCTCTTAACACGCAATTAGTCTCTCCCCTTTGTTACTGCACTCTCCTTTGGTCTGACCTCGGCTCGCCTGACACTTCTCTTGGCTTCCCTGGCTCCTGTCACCATCCCTGGGAGTTCAGGACCTAGCCCCGCCTCCAACCACTCCCATGGTGGTCACATGCTGCAGGTCCTGTTCACCTGCAGGTGTGCTCACAACAGCCTCTCACGTCACAGCAGGAGTTCCCGGCTTTCCCAGCACATCTCCGGACACTCGTACAGTCTCAGGGGGTAAGTCTGTTACGGTGTCCGTCACACATGTGAGTCTCTCACATTAATACCTGGCACTGCCGCCGGCACTTGGGACTGGAGTTTGTGGCTGTACAGTATATCTATGCAGCTGCACACTCAGGTCCCGAGTGCCAGCTGCAGTGCTTGGTATTGACGCGAGTTTCTCGCATCTCACTCCCAAGTGTGACCCTGGCTTAAAACTTAAAATAATGTATTCAGTGTGAATGAATCATTCTGCTGTAAAACAAACGCAGAGGTGTTCTGTTGGTTAGCTTAATTAAAAAAATAATTAAAATAAACACTGGCAGACAAATTCATGCAGTTTTTCCTGTAATTTATTGTGATTGTTCTATGTAAATTTTGGCTGTGCCATGCATTTACAATAAAAAAAGTTGAAAAGTTAACTCTCTAAGCAGACTACAGTTAAATCTAAATATAAAGATTCATGTAACAAAAAATATGCTACTAAATAGTGGAATTGCTTGTACAAGGCACATACTGTAATCCCTAACAAAGACACATATAACATTTAATGATAACTATATTCACAGTCACAATTAAAATATTACCAACTAGCAATGGCTATAGGACGGCCAACTTCACAATCATATTTCATCGCTCCAAAGTACAAAGGACAAAAGGACCACTAGATATTGGAAGTTGATTTACTTAAAAAAAGATAGATCTATATATTTATTCCTTCTAAAAGTAAACTGGGCTGCAATACTAGAGACTAGGGATGAGCGAAACCGAACAAGAAATACCCAACACAGACTTTTTACTGTATGTCCGTATTCCTGTTCAGTTTTGCCAGTCTAATAAAGCTTGTTGAAAGGCTGCAGTGCCACCAATCAGCAAGCTTTTAGTCTGTGGGAACTTCTGGAGCCATCACAGCAGATAATATAGTTATACAGTAAGAAATTACAACTGAGAAACAGCATAATTTTGCCAGGGAGTAGCACCCTAAGGAGAAGCAAAATAATTGGAGAAAATATCTCTCACTGTTAAGCCAGAAAGGGGACGGCACGGAGGAGGGCCATGTGGTGTAGGCCTACTCACATTGGGCAACATTTCTTCACCAATAGCAGCTGAGGAGCAATCATGAAGTCTAGTAAAATTGTGCAAAACAACACACGCTTTAATTGCTTAATTAATAGTAGCCTCACTCAGCTGAATGGCAGACTGGGGGACACGCCATTTGGCACACAGAATCTCAAAGGTACACTCCACCAGTCTATGCGCCCTGGAAAGCCTCAAATTAAATACACGCTGCCGGTGATCTAGGTTGCGCCTGGGACAAGGCCTCATGACAATCCTTGTCAATTGGAAGGCCTCATCTCCCACAAGAACATATGGTACTGCTTCAGCATTGGAGCCTGGGAGTTGTTGTGGTGGTGGGAGGTCTAACTGGTTTCTACGTAGTCACCGACCCATAATGGACGAATTGAACACCCTTGAGTCTTCTGTTCGTCCATAGGCCCCAATGTCTACAATTATAAACCTGTAGTTACTGTCAACTACAGCTAACAGAACTACAGAGCAAAACTGCTTATAATTGTAGAATTGGGAGCCTGAGTTCGGCGGCTTACGCACCCTGATATGTTTCCCATCCAGGGCTCCAATGCAGTGTGGGAAGTCACAAGTGTCACTGAACCCTCAGGCTATTTTGAGCCAATCAGCCATTTTTAGTTCAGGTATGACAAGTTCATGTAGTTTTGCCCATATTTCACTACATGTTGAGCGCACAATGCCAGAAATCGTGGAGCGACCAATGAGAAACTCCAGGTGTAGTCCCGCATATGACAATCCAGTTGACAGGAAGCTGAAAGGACGCAAAAAATCATATTAGTTAGGTAACAATAGTTTAGACAAAACATGAAAAAGCACAAGTATGTTGTTTACCAAAAAACAGGAATATCAATTAAATTAATCAATATTTACCTAGGGTACATAAGTAGAACATTAAAAATACATATTTTTATTGTGGTTTTGTCCTAAGTAACACATATATTTTAAAATAGCTGCTAGCAAACAACCCTGAAAAAAAAAACATCATCAACATACAGTATGTGAGGATGTTCAATACATACCGTAAGGTAAGGAGAAGACGCTCCTCTGCGGATATGCTTTTTCGCATCCTGGTGTCCTTATACGTGAGTCCTGGATGTACTGTCTCCAACAAGATATCAAATGTGCTATTGTGATTCGACAGTATAGGTTAAACTTATCAGGATGTGCACGCAGAGCTGTATAGAGCCTCTGAAAATGGCCTTTAGTGAGGCATTGGGTCAAAAAAGGATGCACCCACAATCTTCTTCTCCTCCTCCGCGGATCTACAATCACAGGGTATGGCTGGCCAAACCGATGCGACAAGACCCAGTTAAACAAAACCCGCTGAGTTGGGGTGAAGTGCAGTAGGTCAGACATGGTGCAAACATTACCACAACACACCAACAGATGCACAACAACAAAATGGTCATATGGGAGGGTGCCACCTGTTGTAGAGGCCTTAAATAAGGTTGTTGATGCTGATTTAACCCCTTCCCGACCTTTGACGCCACGTAGGCGTCATGAAAGTCGGTGCCAATCTGACCCATGACGCCTATGTGGCGTCATGGAAAGATCGCGTCCCTGCAGATCGGGTGAAAGGGTTAACTCCCATTTCACCCGATCTGCAGGGACAGGGGGAGTGGTAGTTTAGCCCAGGGGGGGTGGCTTCACCCCCTCGTGGCTACGATCGCTCTGATTGGCTGTTGAACGTGAAACTGCCAATCAGAGCGATTTGGCCAGCAGATTCGTTCCAAAGTGCATTTTGATCACTGAGATAGATTATATCTCAGTGATCAAAATAAAAAAAATAATGAATGACCCCCCCCCCTTTGTCACCCCCATAGGTAGGGACAATAAAATAATAAAGAGATTTTTTTTTCCACTAATGTTAGAATAGGGTTAGGGTTAGGGGTAGGGGTAGGGGTTAGGGGTAGGGTTAGGGTTAGGGCTAGGGGTAGGGTTAGGGGTAGGGTTAGGGGTAGGGTTAGGGTTAGGGCTAGGGGTAGGGTTAGGGTTAGGGGTAGGGGTAGGGTTAGGGCTAGGGGTAGGGTTAGGGTTAGGGCTAGGGTTAGGGTTAGGGTTAGGGCTAGGGTTAGGGGTAGGGGTAGGGTTTCGGTATGTGCACACGTATTCTGGTCCTCTGCAGATTTTTCCGCTGCGGATATGATAAATCCGCAGTGCTAAACTGCTGCGGATTTATGGCGGATTTACCGCGTTTTTTCTGCGCATTTCACTGCTGTTTTACAACTGCGATTTTCTATTTGAGCAGTTGTAAAACCGCTGCGGAATCCGCACAAAGAAGTGACATGCTGCGGAATGTAAACCGCTGCGTTTCCGTGCAGTTTTTCTGCAGCATGTGTACAGCGATTTTTGTTTCCCATAGGTTTACATTGAACTGTAAACTCATGGGAAACTGCTGCGGATCCGCAGCGTTTTCCGAAGCGTGTGCACATACCTTTAGAATTAGGCTATGTGCACACGGTGCGGATTTGGCTGCGGATCCGCAGCGGATTGGCCGCTGCGGATCTGCAGCAGTGTTCCATCAGGTTTACAGTACCATGTAAACCTATGGAAAACCAAATCCGCTGTGCCCATGGTGCGGAAAATACAGCGCGGAAACGCTGCGTTGTATTTTCCGCAGCATGTCAATTCTTTGTGCGGATTCCGCAGCGTTTTACACCTGTTCCTCAATAGGAATCCGCAGGTGAAATCCGCACAAAAAACACTGGAAATCCACGGAAAATCCACAGGTAAAACGCAGTGCCTTTTACCCGCGGATTTTTCAAAAATGATGCTGAAAAATCTCACACGAATCCGCAACGTGGGCACATAGCCTTAGGGTTAGGGTTGGAATTAGGGTTGTGGTTAGGGTTAGGGGTGTGTTGGGGTTAGGGTTGTGGTTAGGGTTATGGCTACAGTTGGGATTAGGGTTAAGGGTATTGGGGGGGTTAGTGTTGGAGGTAGAATTGAGGGGATACCACTGTTTAGGCACATCAGGGGTCTCCAAACGCAACATGGCGCCACCATTGATTCCAGCCAATCTCGTATTCAAAAAGTCAAATGGTGCTCCCTCAATTCCGAGCCCCGACGTCCGCCCAAACAGTGGTTTACTCCCACATATGGGGTACCAGCATACTCAGGATAAACTGCGCAACAATTACTGGGGTCCAATTTCTCCTGTTACCCTTGTGAAAATTAAAAAATGCTTGTTAAAACATCATTTTTGAGGAAAGAAAAATGATTTTTTATTTTCACGGCTCTGCGTTGTAAACGTCTGTGAAGCACTTGGGGGTTCAAAGTGCTCACCACATATCTAGATAAGTTCCTTGGGGGGTCTAGTTTCTAAAATGGGGTCACTTGTGGGGGGTTTCTACTGTTTAGGCACACCAGGGGCTCTGCAAATGCAACGTGACGCCCGCAGACCATTCCATCAAAGTCTGCATTTCAAAAGTCACTACTTCCCTTCTGAGCCCCGACATGTGCCCAAACAGTGGTTTACCCCCACACATGGGGTATCGGCGTACTCAGGAGAAACTGGACAACAACTTTTGCAGTCCAATTTCTCCTGTAACCCTTGGGAAAATAAAAAATTCTGGGCTAAATAATTATTTTTGAGGAAAGAAAACGTATTTATTATTTTCACGGCTCTGCATTATAAACTTCTATGAAGCACTTGGGGGTTCAAAGTGCTCACCACACATCTAGATAAGTTCCTTTCGGGGTCTAGTTTCCAAAATGGGGTCACTTGTGGG